>NC_053499.1:8925179-9278929 GCF_905171775.1 Rana temporaria
ATTTTTTATTATTTAAGGGCCCAGAGGCCCCCAGGGCCCCGGGTGGCAACCCCCCTTTTTAAAAAATAATAATATTCTTCCCACTGATCACCAATGTAAGGGACATTCTTCTCACTGATCACCAATGTAAGGGACATTCTTCCCACTGATCCCCAATGTAAGGGACATTCTTCCCACTGATCACCAATGTAAGGGACATTCTTCCCACTGATCACCAATGTAAGGGACATTCTTCTCACTGATCACCAATGTAAGGAACATTCTTCTCACTGATCACCAATGTAAGGGACATTCTTCCCACTGATCACCAATGTAAGGAACATTCTTCCCACTGATCACCAATGTAAGGAACATTCTTCCCACTGATCACCAATGTAAGGGACATTCTTCTCACTGATCACCAATGTAAGGGACATTCTTCCCACTGATCACCAATGTAAGGGACATTCTTCTCACTGATCACCAATGTAAGGGACATTCTTCTCACTGATCACCAATGTAAGGGACATTCTTCCCACTGATCACCAATGTAAGGAACATTCTTCCCACTGATCACCAATGTAAGGAACATTCTTCCCACTGATCACCAATGTAAGGAACATTCTTCCCACTGATCACCAATGTAAGGGACATTCTTCCCACTGATCACCAATGTAAGGAACATTCTTCCCACTGATCACCAATGTAAGGAACATTCTTCCCACTGATCACCAATGTAAGGGACATTCTTCTCACTGATCACCAATGTAAGGGACATTCTTCCCACTGATCACCAATGTAAGGGACATTCTTCTCACTGATCACCAATGTAAGGGACATTCTTCCCACTGATCACCAATGTAAGGGACATTCTTCTCACTGATCACCAATGTAAGGGACATTCTTCTCACTGATCACCAATGTAAGGGACATTCTTCCCACTGATCACCAATGTAAGGAACATTCTTCCCACTGATCACCAATGTAAGGAACATTCTTCCCACTGATCACCAATGTAAGGAACATTCTTCCCACTGATCACCAATGTAAGGGACATTCTTCTCACTGATCACCAATGTAAGGGACATTCTTCTCACTGATCACCAATGTAAGGGACATTCTTCTCACTGATCACCAATGTAAGGGACATTCTTCTCACTGATCACCAATGTAAGGGACATTCTTCCCACTGATCACCAATGTAAGGAACATTCTTCCCACTGATCACCAATGTAAGGAACATTCTTCCCACTGATCACCAATGTAAGGGACATTCTTCTCACTGATCACCAATGTAAGGGACATTCTTCTCACTGATCACCAATGTAAGGGACATTCTTCTCACTGATCACCAATGTAAGGAACATTCTTTCCACTGATCACCAATGTAAGGAACATTCTTCCCACTGATCACCAATGTAAGGGACATTCTTCTCACTGATCACCAATGTAAGGGACATTCTTCTCACTGATCACCAATGTAAGGGACATTCTTCTCACTGATCACCAATGTAAGGGACATTCTTCCCACTGATCCCCAATGTAAGGGACATTCTTCTCACTGATCCCCAATGTAAGGGACATTCTTCCCACTGATCCCCAATGTAAGGGACATTCTTCCCACTGATCACCAATGTAAGGAACATTCTTCCCACTGATCACCAATGTAAGGAACATTCTTCCCACTGATCACCAATGTAAGGGACATTCTTCTCACTGATCACCAATGTAAGGAACATTCTTCCCACTGATCACCAATGTAAGGAACATTCTTCTCACTGATCACCAATGTAAGGGACATTCTTCCCACTGATCACCAATGTAAGGGACATTCTTCCCACTGATCACCAATGTAAGGGACATTCTTCTCACTGATCACCAATGTAAGGGACATTCTTCTCACTGATCACCAATGTAAGTTGGTCCTTCTCTTACTGACCATCAATCTGAAGGGAACCTTCTCCACCAATGACCAGTGTAAACCAGCACTTCACTGATCACCAATTTAAAGGAACACTTAGTTTTTTTTTTTCTCTTTTCCTGTCTGCATTTCTTTTCTGGTAATTATTTGGCTCATCTAAATGCGATCATCAAAAATACTTTTCTCAATGTATTGCTCATTCCAATGCATCCTGATCTGTGTGTGTGTGTGTGTGTATATATAATCTGAGTATCAGCCATGTCCCCTGACACCTGAAAATTATTTCAAGGGGCCCTCCAAAATTCTCCACCAATATTTGAATTGTATCCAATGTTTTGATTCACTTGTAATATAGCAGCTCATCATGTTGATACGTTTTTTTTTTTTTTTTATACCACCAACAACCTTCTTCTAAATGACACATGTACTAAAATTCTCGGCACTTCTTTATTTTTCACACTCTGGAATCAAAAATCTTTGTTATTCTGCGTACACAAGATCGGAAATTCCGACAAGGAAAGTCAGATGTGAGCCTTTTGTCGGAAATTCTGACAGTGTGTGTAGGCTCCATTTGACTTTTTCTGTCGGAATTTCCGCCAACAAAAGATTGAGAGCAGATTCTCTATTTTTCAGACGGAAAAAGTTTCTATCGTAAAATCCACTCGTCTTTATGCAGTTCCGACGCTCAACAAAACACGCATTGCTCAGAATCAAGCAGAAGAGCCGAACTGCCTTTTGAACTTCATTTTTCTCGGCTCGTCGTACGTCTTGTACGTCGCCGCGTTCTTGACGGTCAGAATTTCAGACCAGATTTGTGTGACCGTGTGTACGCAACACAAGTTTGAGCCAACATTCCGCCACAAAAAAATCTACGCGGCATAACAAATCTTCCTCCAGCTTTCCTCAATGCTCAGACTTTAAAGATGAAAATGATTTATTTTCTTGCAATGTTCTCTATCTTCTCTATGTAATAGTATTATACTTCTTACGAATCTCAATAATATCATTTCACTAAAACTCCCATGTTTCTCTCGTTCCGTACAGTTATTATCTCTTCAGCCCATTCATATTGTATTCTTGCGTCGGTGTTTGCCAACATATTTTGCCTCCTCAGGGACATGTGAGCGTGTTAAACCTCTTTGGTTCAAGAGTTTTGTCAGACTTGTGCCAAAAATTCCTTTACAGTCAAATTATCCTTTAATGAAAGTTGATGAGGTCCAGGAGATTCACTTTATGTGGAAATTTGATTGTATTTAATGACCAGCGCACAATGCGAGTGTCCATAGAGGTCACTGGTGATTGGACTTTCACACGTTCTGTGCCATATGTTCCATTTTTTTAGTTGTATTTTATATATACCTAGCTAGATTCATTAAGAGTTAGGCCGGCTTATCAGTAGATACACCGACCTAACTCGGAATCTGCACCGTCCTAAGTTTAAGTGTATTCTCAAACTGAGATACACTTAAACCTATCTAAGATACGACAGCCTGCGCCGTCGTATCTTAGGGTGCAATATTTAGGCTGGCCGCTAGGTGGCGCTTCCGTTGAGTTTGGCGTAGAATATGAAAATGCATAGATACGCCTATTCACGAACGTACACTTGCCCGTCGCAGTAAAGATACGCCGTTTACGTAAGGCATTTTCAGGCCTAAAGTTATTCCATCAAATAGCTGGACTAGTAATGTTAAGTATGGCCGTCGTTCCCGCGTCGAAATTTGAAAATTTTACGTCGTTTGCGTAAGTCGTCCGTGAATAGGGCTGGACGTAACTTACGTCCACGTCGAAACCAATACGTCCTTGCGGCGTACTTTGGCGCAATGCACACTGGGATATGTACACGGACGGCGCATGCGCCGTTCGTAAAAAACGTCAATCACATCAGGTCACCCCCCATTAACATAAAACACGCCCCCTCAGCCTAATTTGAATTAGGCGCGCTTACGCCGGACACATTTACGCTACGCCGCCGTAAGTTAGGAGGCAAGTACTTTGTGAATACAGTACTTGCCTATCTAACTTAAGGCGGCGTAGCGTAAATACGGTACGCTACGCCACCTTAAAGATGCGGCGCCCTACATGAATGTAGCTAACCGTATATACTCGAGTATAAGCCGAGTTTTTCAGTACATTTTTGTGTGTCGAAAATGCCCCCCTCGGCTTATACTCGAGTCACCTTTTTGTGCCTAATCTCCTGGACTTTGGGGACCTACTCGCCCCCTCCCCCCCTCAAGAGGCTTTCTTCGCACCAGGAAGAAAGCCTCGCATTACTGTGTGGAGTTACAGACAGAAGAACAGGAAGTGAGGATTTCTCAGAAGAAATAAAGACATTTAAAAGCAAAATGGAAGGATGAGGTAAGTGAAGGAAGCTATTTAGGGATTTTTTTTTTTAACCTTTACAACCCCTTTAAACCTTTAACTCTTTTCTAATAAGCAAATAATTTTTTCCTGTTAACCTGACTTAGGCTGGGTTCACACTACGGTTTTCCCGTCCGTCAGCCGCATACGATTTCAGTATTGAAAACGTACGGGCCCGGACGGGAAAACGTATAGATAGAGAATGCATTGCAAATCGTATGCACTCAGATGCATCCGGGTGCGTACGATTTGCTGGCAAAACGTTTTTTAAACGTCCGCAAAACCGTGTTCAACCACGGTTTTGCGGTCGTTTTTAAAACAGTATGGCAAACGCATACGTTTTCCTTTAACATTAATGTTAATGGAAAACGCACATATGTGCGGTGCCATACGTTCCCGTCCGTTTCAGCCGCATACGGTTTTTCATATAAATCGTATGCGGCTGACGGACGGGAAAACCGTAGTGTGAACCCAGCCTTACCTGCCATAAACATGTCAGTCCTTTTGTGTCCTGGCGCTTTAATAGATGCAGAGTAAATATATATTCTGTAGCTAATTACATTTATAACCGCTCATTATAGGACCGTAATAACGCAAACACTTTCTAGGTAAATCTCCGCCCGTCACTAACATTCCGTTATCAGCGCAAGATGGGTGGAGCTCCGCATAGTTCAATATAAATCACACAATGAGCCGTAGAATAGATATTTACTCTCCGCCTATTAAGGTGTCAGGACATGAGAGGGTTGACATGTTTATGACATGTTATGACCCGTGAAGGTGTTTTAGCATCGGGTCTAAGTAATATAATAAGTAATGTATCTGTGTAACACTAACATGAGACCTACAAGCTCCACATGTGAAGTGATTTTGTGTCCAGTCGCAGAAGTTGCAGTAGCGCCTCCCCCTACGACGCTCGATCGGCGAAGCTCCCAATCTATACATAGCAGATGGTGTAATAATAGAGCGGAGACCAGTGTCAAGGACCAACTTCCCCCACAAACACTTCACCTTCTACCCACTGATTGGGCGACACGTGTTTATCGGACAGTCTAATGTTGACAGCAGGAAAGACAGATTGATGTGTTTTTGTTGCCGAAGGATGTTTTTTAAGATATTTTTCATTAGAACGGCATTCATAAAAACATGGGGAAGTTGCTATCTCCTGTTTATTCCTGATTCCGGATGTGTATGGAAGGCTCCGGGAGTGGAATACCTGTCGCCAGTCAAAAATCTTCTTAAAGCTGACGTTTACATAAAAAGAATGCCTAACATGGCAAATGAGGTTCAATGTAAAAAATGTAAAATAATGCATTTGGGTGGCAAAAAAAAACGAATGCAATTTATACACTTGGGGGTGAACCCTCTGGGAGAATCTAGGGTGGAAAAGGACTTTGGGGTCCTAGTAGATGATAGGCTCAGCAATGCCAAGCTGCTGCTAACAATGCAAACAGAATATTGGCATTAAAGTGATCAACTCCAGAGATAAAACGATAATTCTCTCGCTCTACAAGACTCTGGTCCGGCCGCACCTGGAGTATGTACTGGAAATCCAGAGAGTACAAAGAAGGGCTACAAAGCTAATAAACGGTCTGGAGGATATTACCGTATATACTCGAGTATAAGCCAATCTTTATCATGCCTGTAGTCTGACCATCTCTTGTATCATGTCCTCAGTCTCTGACCATCTCTTGTATCATGTCTGCAGTCTCTGACTATCTCTTTTTATCATGTCTGCAGTCTCTGACCATCTCTAATATCATGTCCTCAGTCTCTGACCATCTCTTGTATCATGTCTGCAGTCTCTGACCATCTCTTGTATCATGTCTGCAGTCTCTGACCATCTCTTGTATCATGTCTGCATTCGCTGACCATCTCTAATATCATGTCCTCAGTCTCTGACCATCTCTTGTATCATGTCTGCAGTCTCTGACCATCTCTTGTATCATGTCTGCAGTCTCTGACCATCTCTTGTATCATGTCTGCAGTCTCTGACCATCTCTTGGATCATGTCTGCAGTCTCTTATTCTCTCTTGTATCATGTTTGCAGCCTGACCTTCTCTTGGATCATGTCTGCAGTCTCTTATTCTCTCTTGTATCATGTTTGCAGTCTATGACCATCTCTTGTATCATGTCTGCAGTCTCTGACCATCTCTTGTATCATGTCTGCAGTCTCTGACCATCTCTTGTATCATGTCTGCAGTCTCTGACCATCTCTTGTATCATGTCTGCAGTCTCTGACCATCTCTTGTATCATGTCTGCAGTCTCTGACCATCTCCTGTATCGTGTCTGCAGTCTCTGACCATCTCTTGTATCATGTCCTCAGTCTCTGACCATCTCTTGTATCATGTCTGCAGTCTCTGACCATCTCTTGGATCATGTCTGCAGTCTCTTATTCTCTCTTGTATCGTGTTTGCAGCCTGACCTTCTCTTGGATCATGTCTGCAGTCTCTTATTCTCTCTTGTATCATGTCTGCAGTCTCTGACCATCTCTCTTGTATCATGTCTGCAGTCTCTGACCATCTCTCGTATCATGTCTACAGTATATGACCATCTCTTGGATCATGTCTGCAGTCTCTTATTCTCTCTTGTATCATGTTTGCAGCCTGACCTTCTCTTGGATCATGTCTGCAGTCTCTTATTCTCTCCTGTATCATGTCTGCAGTCTCTGACCATCTCTTGTATCATGTCTACAGTATATGACCATCTCTTGTATCATGTCTACAGTCTCTGACCATCTCTCTTGTATCATGTCTGCAGTCTGACCATCTCCTGTATTATATCTGCAGTCTTTGACCGTCTCCTGTATCATGTCTGCAGTCTTTGACCGTCTCCTGTATCATGTCTGCAGTCTCTGACCATCTCCTGTATCATGTCTGCAGTCTCTGACCATCTCTGTATCATGTTTGCAGTCTCTGACCATCTCTTGTATCATGTCTGCAGTCTCTGACCATCTCTTGTATCATGTCTGCAGTCTCTGACCATCTCTTGTATCATGTCTGCAGTCTCTGACCATCTCTTGTATCATGTCTGCAGTCTCTAACCATCTCTTGTATCATGTCTGCAGTCTGACCATCTCTTGTATCATGTCTGCAGTCTCTGACCATCTCCTGTATCATGTCTGCAGTCTTTGACCATCTCCTGTATCATGTCTGCAGTCTCTGACCATCTCTTGTATCATGTCTGCAGTCTCTGACCATCTCTTGTATCATGTCTGCAGTCTCTGACCATCTCTTGTATTATCGGACCCAGATGAAAAATGCCAAGAAAAAAGAAGGATCAGTAGGTTCAGCCTCCCGGGATGAAGTATCGGTTTAGGATGTGCTGACCCCCTAAGCTCGCAGTCTGTTCTGTGTCACGGTCGGACTGAAGAGGGAATTTTTGCTGTGTAATAGAATAAAACAACATAATATCTGTTTTTTCTTTTATTTATATTTTATTTTGCTGCGTGGGATAAAGTCACATTTTTCCTCCGCTCTCTCTCTCGCGGCAGTATTTGTTTTTTTGTATACTCTCCAGCGGAAATCCAGGTTTAAATGTGCATTTGTTATAATCCATATGCTGAATCGCGCCGTCCCGCGCCGCAGCCTAATCACATTAACGTCTCGCCGGTTCTATACGACTCGGATGAAACATTCTGTTTACTTTTCCGTCGTGCCGGAATTGTTTTTCCTTACGACGCTTCAGATTAAAAGATGAATCGGCGGAAAGGCTCGTGTCTGTTTTTAGATTCTGCTTACTCGCAAAATTCCTCGACAATCAGAAACAGAACGCGTCGCGGCGATATGCTTGTATATGAAGCACGTTGTGTAGTCTGAGATTGTAAAGCGTGTTTAGTCGGCGGACTACAAGTTCCAGCAGCACCCCTTTTCTGTTTTTAGGTACAGTCCTGTGAACCTGTCCATACGTTTCAAACTTCACGTGCATCAGTAGGACAGACGTTGGCTACTAAACAACATTATGTTAATTATAAAAATTTGCTTAGATAAAAAATATTGTTTAATAAAACCTGGGCAGCCTAGATCACATTTTCTGGCTGGCAGAAGCATTTTGTGGGGTTCTCAATGTTGGAGACTGCAGGGGGTGTCTTGTATTTGATGAGGCAGTTCATTTCAGGTAGTCTTGTGGTGAGACCATTGAGCACACCCATTATTTAGTTCTATTAGGCAGAGTCTGAATCTTTGGTTTTGATCCTCACCACCACCCTATCTGCACAAAGTTTGCATGTTTTTTTTTTCCTCCCAAACTCCAAAAACTGGTAGGTTGAGCTGAGAGGCAGGGGCATGGTGGGATTTGTAGTCTCCCCACAGCTGGAGTGCTAATGTTGTCTGTCCCTGCTAATACTACACCAGTCCACACAACCCCCTTTGGTCTGTAATCTGGTTATACTGGGGCGCCTGAGCTGGCGAAACTGGGGCGCCTGTGCTGGCGAGACTGGGGGGCCTGTGCTGGCGAGACTGGGGGGCCTGAGCTGGCGAGACTGGGGCGCCTGAGCTGGTGAGACTGGGGGCGCCTGAGCTGGTGAGACTGGGGGGGCCTGTGCTGGCGAGACTGGGGGGCCTGTGCTGGCGAGACTGGGGGGCCTGAGCTGGCGAGACTGGGGGGCCTGAGCTGGCGAGACTGGGGGGCCTGAGCTGGCGAGACTGGGGGGCCTGAGCTGGCGAGACTGGGGGGCCGCAGCTGGCGAGACTGGGGCGCATCAGCTGGTGAGACTGGAACGCTGTACCTGCTGCCTCTCGCACACAGAGTCCCCAAATAAAAAAAATGCCTGTACTAAGACATTCTTCACAAGAGCCAATGAATTTCAGAATTGCCCTGGAAATTCAGATTTGATTTGTGATGCATTGAATTGCACAAATTCATGTTGCCCTCTTGCTTATCTAGTATAGTGTTATGTGTGTTTGTATTCTGCAGGGGATTATAATTATCTGAGTTTACAGTAAACAGAGTACACTTACTGACTTTAGCACAGCTCAGACATAAACTGGATAACTTTAGTAGCTCTACTTATTTTATTATAGCATTTAATAAAGCTTTAATTCCCATGGAAACTTTGCACATGGGTGCTCCTTTTTTTCACCACATCAGCGGTGGTGATGTTGGACCACATGAGCGGTGGTGATGTTGGAGCACATGAGCGGTGGTGATGTTGGAGCACATGAGCAGTGGTGATGTTGGAGCACATGAGCGGTGGTGATGTTGGAGCACATGAGCGGTGGTGATGTTGGAGCACATGAGCGGTGGTGATGTTGGAGCACATGAGCGGTGGTGATGTTGGAGCACATGAGCGGTGGTGATGTTGGAGCACATGAGCGGTGTTGATGTTGGAGCACATGAGCCGTGGTGATCCTGGAGCACATCAGCGGTGGTGATCCTGGAGCACATCAGCGGTGGTGATCCTGGAGCACATCAGCGGTGGTGATCCTGGAGCACATCAGCGGTGGTGATCCTGGAGCACATCAGCGGTGGTGATCCTGAAGCACATCAGCGGTGGTGAGGTTGAAGCACATCATCGGTGGTGATCCTGGAGCACATCAGCGGTGGTGATCCTGGAGAACATCAGCGGTGGTGATCCTGGAGCACATCAGCGGTGGTGATCCTGGAGCATCCTATCTGCTGCCTCTCACACAGAGACCATGACATTTTTAAAAAAATCTCCATACTAAAAGTCTTCAGAAGCACTAACTAGATTTAGAATTGCACTGGAAATTATTTTATTTGTAAAGCAGGATGCATTAAGTTATACGGTGCAGACTGCAGGAAGTACATTCCTGTTGCCCTCTTACTGATCCAGTATAGTGTTGTGTGTGTTCTGCAGGGGGTTATACTGAACTTAGCTTACAGTAAACCGAGTACACTTTCTGACTTCAGCACAGCTCAGACATATACAGGATACCTTTAGCAGCTCCTCCGAATGTTTTTACTTATATTGTGGAATTGCTCTTTAAGAATTTGCGCTTTAATTCCCATGGGCACTTTGCACAGAAGAAGTCAAAACAACACTTGTCAGTTTTATCTATGACAACACCACCGGGCCTTTTTAGATGCTGCCCATCGGGGTAGCCTGCCCACAAGTTATGGCGAGGGCTCCTCCCACCGGTTGACCCCAGATTGCCCGGGCTTGATACAGATTTTCCAGTCCCTCTTCCAACACATTCCTTTATCTAGTTATTGTTTGCAGATTGGATTGATATTGTTTTGGAATTTTGCATTCTTTTCTGAAAACTCTTGTGCTGGTTGTTTCTTTTAGGAATCCAAAACGTTCTCAGCCTCCTCTGTGCGGTGCTTACCGAAAACAAAGTCCTCTTCCATTCCTCCAGTTTCCAGCGCCTCAGTGATGCAAGCCGGGCGTTAGAAGCGCTCATGTACCCTCTGAAATACAGGTGAGCTTAAAGAAAATGAACACGCACTGCCCTATTTATTAAAGAGTCCTAAAGAAATCTACGAAGTGTGTGTATATGTATGCGTGTGTGTGTGTGTGTGTGTGTGTGTGTGTGTATGTATGTATGTATGTATGTGTGTGTATGTATGTGTATATATATATATATATATATATATATATATATATATATATATATACACACACACACACACACACACACACACACACACACACACACACACACACACACACACACACACAACATTAATTTGCAAACTATATAATAAAAAAATGAAATAAAAATTACCTTTAACCACTTAAGACCCGGACCATTATGCAGGTTAAGGACCTTGCCCCTTTTTGCAATTCCTCACTGCGTCGCTTTAACTGACAATTGCGCGGTTGTGCGACGTGGCTCCCAAACAAAATTTGCATCCTTTTTTCCCCACAAATAGAGCTTTCTTTTGGTGGTATTTGATCACCTCTGCGGTTTTTATTTTTTGCGCTATAAACAATAATAGAGCGACAATTTTGAAAAAAATTCTATATTTTTTACTTTTTGCTATAATAAATATCCTCATAAAAGATATTAAAAAACATATTTTTTCCTCAGTTTAGGCCGATACGTATTCGTCTACATATTTTTGGTAAAAAAACGCAATAAAAGGTCTATTGATTGGTTTGCGCAAAATATATAGCGTTTACAAAATAAGGGATGGTTTTATGTCATTTTTATTAATCCTTTTTTTTTTTTTTTCTTTACTACTAATGGCGGCGATCAGCGATTTTTAGCGTGACTGCGACGTTATGGCAGACACATCGGACAATTTTGACATATTTTTGGGACCATTGTCATTTACACAGCGAAAAGTTCTACAAAAATGCACTGATTACTGTGTAAATGACAATGGCAGTGAAGGGGTTAACCACTAGGGGGCCCTAAAGGGTTAAGTGTGCCCTAAGGGAGTGATTCTTACTGTAGGGGGGCGTGGCTGTAGGTGTGATGTCACTGATCATCGTTCCCTATATCAGGGAACACACGATCAGTGTCACTGCCACACAGAACGGGGAAGGTGTGTTTACACTCACCTCTCCCCGTTCTTTAGCTTCTGTGACCGATTGTGGGACACCGGCGGCAATTGGGTCCCGCGGGCGTGGTCACGGAGCTTCGGACCGGGTCGCGAGCGCGCCGCCAGCAGCGCGCTCGCGGCCCCACGGCTGGGCTCTTAAAGAGGACGTACAGGTACGTCATTGTGCCCAGCTGTGCCATTCTGCCGACGTATATCGGCATGAAGTGGTCCTTAAGTGGTTAAACTATTTTTGTCCATTGAGGGACACAGGAGTCACATTTTTTGCTAGTGCCCAATCTCCTGTAGGCGGCAGTATACCCCAGCTTTTAATAAATTTCTGTATACTCAATGGACTCAAAGAAAAATAAGATTTTGTAGCAAGCACACAAATCTTATTTTTTTTCCCAGTGTTCTTTATAGCATCAACAAATTATGCGGTGATGGACAGATCCCCTATGCAATGTTTTTCCTTTACATCGATTATTTTTTTATTAACTTGCAATGCGCCTCGGAACTTCATAGAAAATGTTATTACTCAAGGAAGATTCAATTCTCTAGCACAGCCCCCTCCCTCTGTGTATGTCATAGCCCTCTTTATATCTGGGCGTGTTTAATTACCCTCTGTGCTGGCCCAGCTCCTCCGCCCCTCCCCACTTAACCTCTTATGTAGCTGCTGGGGGATGAGCCAAAGGGAAATATTATAGAGTGTCACATGAGTGAAAGCTCTGAGTCTGCTGGTGCAGTTGATATCACCTTTAAAATGGCAGCACCCTGCATCAGTCTCGGGGCTTCTGGGGTCTACACACAGGATGCTTTTTCAAGTATAAGACTCCCTTCATCAGGGCCAGGACAAGGGGTGGGCAGGAGGGAAAACTGCCCTGGGCACAATTGTTTATTTCAGGGATGGTGGCGCCCTGACCCTAACCCTAAAGAAAGGGGAGGGGGACCCAGTTTGGCATATTTTCCCTGGGTGCTGGATAACCTTGTCTTGGCACTGCCCTACATGAACATTTTTGTAGCTACCAAGGTTGGAGTAAAGGGAATTCCGTAGAGTAGTAGCTGCCAACTTTGACACCAAGGCCTGGCAAATTCTTCCAAAACCTTCCATGCCCCAAATGTAAAAACATAAGCTTGTTCTAACGCAATAAAACTGGAAATGGGAATACAAAATATGCATTGAAAGTCTCTAAAAGGAACTGGAGGACAACTGTGGTGGATGGGATGTGTGTCTCTCCAGGGGACTTTCCTGGGACAATGTGGTAGACCGGATTGCACTGAAGGTACTGGGTGGGTGGCATTGTGGGACACTGTAAGAGGTTGGGGGCACTATAGGGGGGCTGGAAGCTATGCTTTAAGCTAGGGCAGGGGTCTCAAACCAAAGGGCCAGTTTACTGTCCTTCAGACTTTAGGGGGGCCGGACTGTGGCCAGTGGGAGTAGAAAATGCCCCAGCGGTAATAAACAATGCAAAAGGCTTGGTGGTCAGTGGGAGTAAAAAAATGACATCATTGGTGTCAGGGAGAGAATTAGTTCCCCCGTCTCTGGTGTCAATGGGAGGAATAGTGCCCCATTGTTAGCCGTGGTGCTCCATCTTTGGTGTCAGTGGAAGAAATCGTGCACCATATCCATTGAAGAAATAGTGCCCCAAGGGCTTGATCTAGGCAAGCAAAGGGCCACATCAGGTCCATGGGTCGGCATTGGAGATGCCTAAGCTAGGGGGGCAGTGTGGTGACTGGGGGCCTATGGGAGGTTGGGTTGGGTGTCACTCGGGTAGATTCACGTACGGGCGCTTAAAATTAGGACGGCCTAGCCTACTTTTTTTAGGCTACACCGCCTTAAATTATTTAGGTTAAAAGTGATTCTCAAACCACTTACCTTCAAATTTTAGGCGGCGTAGCCCAAAACGAGCGGGCGTAAGCGCGCCTAATTCAAATGACTGGGAGGGGGGCGTGTAATATTGAAATGAGGCTTGACCTCACGTTTTTTGACGTTTTTTACACTGCGCATGCGCCGGGCGACTACATTTCTCATTGCGCATTGCGGCTAAGTAGGCCGTACGGGCCTATTGATTTCGACGCGTACTTAAACGACGTAAATCTCGATTCGCGGACGACTTGCGCAAACGACGTAAAAAATTTGAACCTCGCGGCGGGAATGGCGGCCATACTTAACCACCTCATAGGTGGAATAACTTTAGGCGGCCTATCGCGTACGGAAACAACGTAACTCGACGGTGTAGGCCCGGCGTACGCTCGTAAATTGACGGGAATCGGCGTAGCCCCTCATTTACATAATCTAGGCCGGCCGCAATGGCAGCGCCATCTAGCGGGCAAAAGAAACATTGCAGCCTAAGATAGAATGGCGCAAGCCAGCCTATCTTAGGTATGTTTAAGTGTATCTCTGTTAGAGAATACACTTAAACATAGGCCGGCTTAGATTCAGAGTTAGGTCGGCTTATCTGTAGATAAGCCGGCCTAACTCTTTGTGAATCTACTTAACTGTGCGGAGGTTAGGGATCTGCAGGGGAGGCTCTATGGGAGGTTAGTGGATCTGTAATTGGCTGAAGGCCTGGGAGGCAATGACCCAGCAGTGGGCTACAGCCTGGTGGATGAGGAGCACCTCTATAGTGTCGCATGACATCCAAGATTGTGGCGCCCAGCAGCAGTCTCGGGGCTTTTGTGAGTCTTTTACAGGTATGTTTTTTGGATAAAATGTGTAACATGCACATACATCATGGAAGATTCTTGTTGAAATTAATGTTTATAATGTTAATTGGGATTGTCAATAGTTCTGCATGATATGATGGACCAAAATTTGCTTCGGCAAACAAAATGCATGCAAGTGGTGTCCATCTGATAATGGATTCTGGTACCTAGCCCTTTGCAATTCATTGGAAGCTCCTTCCTCAAGGTCCCCATCACCTTTCTTCTAACCCCTCTGTCTTTATCCTACAGCTATCCCTACATTCCAATCCTTCCAGCGCAGCTTCTCGAGGTCTTAAGCTCCCCAACGCCGTTCATTATCGGGGTCCATTCTGTCTTCTGCTCCGAGATCCATGACCTGGTAAGCGGGTGAAGCCTCCGGATTCTGGCAGTTTATCGCTGTCTTGTATTATTGCACCGTTAGTCATTGTATCTGATTTATCTCCATTCCTGTGTTTGTCTGCATGTTTCACATGTACAAATCCCAATGACATGTGAAGTAGCAGCGGGTTATGATGTGGAGTTATGAATTCCATATGTTTCACAACTATTTAGGAACTGGTTTTATCCAGAGCTTCTCCAGGAGTCCCGTCTCATCTGTTGGCGAGCGGCTAGGGAGACAGGTGCCGACTGCTGAATTTATGACTTCTCACCGTGTCCCCGTCCTACCGTGGCTTTAACTATTTCAAGCTAAACGTGTCTGTAGTGATCTTGTCTGACATATGCGAAGCCGCCAGCCAAACATCGGGAAACTCTTCCGTTTAACCACTTAAGCCCCGGACCAATATGCTGGCTAAAGACCCAAGGGGTTTTTACAGATCGGGACTGCGTCGCTTTAACAGACAATTGCGCGGTCGTGCGACGTGGCTCCCAAACAAAATTGGCGTCCTTTTTTCCCCACAAATAGAGCTTTCTTTTGGTGGTATTTGATCACCTCTGCGGTTTTTATTTTTTGCGCTATAAACAAAAATAGAGCGACAATTTTAAAAAAAATGCAATATTTTTTACTTTTTGCTGTAATAAATATCCCCCAAAAACATATATAATTTTTTTTTTTTTCCTCAGTTTAGGCCGATACGTATTCTTCTACCTATTTTTGGTAAAAAAAAAATCGCAATAATCGTTTATCGGTTGGTTTGCGCAAAATTTATAGCGTTTACAAAATAGGGGATAGTTTTTTTTTTTTACTAGTAATGGCAGCGATCAGCGATTTTTTTCGTGACTGCGACATTATGGCGGACACTTCGCACAATTTTGACACATTTTTGGGACCATTGTCATTTTCACAGCAAAAAATGCATTTAAATTGCATTCTTTATTGTGAAAATGACAGTTGCAGTTTGGGAGTTAAACACAGGGGGCGCTGTAACATTTAGGGATCACCTAGTGTGTGTTTACTAGTGTAGGGGGTTTTGCTGTAGGAGTGACGTCATCGATCGAGTCTCCCCTATAAAGGGGATCACTCGATCGATGCGCCGCCATAGTGAAGCACGGGGAAGCCGTGTTTACATACGGCTCTCCCCGTTCTTCAGCTCCGGGGAGCGATCGCGACGGAGCGGCTAAAAACAAATAGCCGCGCCGTCGTCCCGGATCGCTCCCCGAGCGGACCCGACCTCCGCATGTACCGGGGGGGGTTCCCGATCGGACCCCCCCACCCACGTCTAGCAGAGGACGTACAGGTACGTGGATGTGCCTGTCCGTGCCATTCTGCCGACGTAAATGTACATGAGGAGGTCGGGAACTGGTTAAAGGATAAGTTCGCGTTCGATAACAGGCTAACCAGAGCTCTCGGTCAAGTCCTGGCAATAAAATGTAATACAACTTTATGGTTTAGATCAGGGGTCTCCAAACTTTTTTTGAATATTTTTTACTTTTTGCTATAATAAATATCCCCCAAAAATATTCAAAAAAACTTTTTTTTCCCTCAGTTTAGGCCGATACGTATTCTTCTACCTATTTTTCGTAAAAAAAATAAATCGCAATAAGCGTTTATTGATTGGTTTGCGCGCAAAAGTTATAGCGTTTACAAAATAGGGGATATTTTTATGGCATTTTTTTTTTTTTACTAGTAATGGTGGCGATCAGCGATTTTTTTTCGGTACTGCGACATTATGGCGGACACTTTGGACACTTTTGATACATTTTTGGGGAACATTGGCATTTTTCTAGCGATCAGTGCTATAAGAATACATTGATTACTATAAAAATGCCACTGGCAGTGAAGCGGTTAACACTAGGGGGTGGGGAAGGGGTGAAGTATGTTCCCTGGGTGTGTTCTAACTGTAGGGGGGGGGGCTGACTGGGGGAAATGACAGATCGCTGTTCATACATTGTATGAACAGAAGATCAGCATTTCTCCCCCTGACAGGACCGGGAGATAAGTGTTTACACACACAGCTCCCGGTCCCCACTCTGTAACGAGCGATCGCATGTGCCTGGTGGCGATCGCGGGAGTCGGGGGCGTACGGGCGGCGTGCGCGCCCCTAGTGGCCTGCGTGAGAGAGTTGACGTAGAGCTACGGGCTCTCGCGCAGGCCGGCAAGTAGTTAACCGGTTAACGCCCGCCGCATGTACATATACGTCCACAGAATGGCCCGTACAGGCATATGGGCTTACATGTACGTCCCCGCCTTCCGGCGGGTCGGGGGTCCGATCGGCGGTCGGTAACCCGCGGGGAGCGATCCGGGACGAGGGCGTGGCTATTCATTTCTAGCCGCCCCCTCGCGATCGCTCCCCAGAGCTGAAGAACGGGGAGAGCCGTATGTAAACACGGCTTCCCCGTGCTTCACTGTGTCGGCTGCATCGATCGCGTGATTCCTTTTATAGGGAGACTCGATCAATGACGTCAGACCTACAGCCACACCCCCCTACAGTTGTAAACACACACTAGGTGAACCCTAACTCCTTCAGCGCCCCCTAGTGGTTAACTCCCAAACTGCAACTGTCATTTTCACAATAAAGAATGCAATTTAAATGCATTTTTTGCTGTGAAAATTACAATGGTCCCAAAAATGTGTCAAAATTGTCCGAAGGGTCCGCCATAATGTCGCAGTCATGAAAAAAAGTTGCTGATCGCCGCCATTAGTAGTAAAAAAAAAATAAAAATAAAACTATCCCCTATTTTGTAAACGCTTAAAAATTTGTGCAAACCAATTGATAAACGCTTATTGCGCATTTTTTACCAAAAATAGGTAGAAGAATACGTATCGGCCTAAACTGAGGAAAAAAAATGTTTATATATGTTTTTGGGGGATATTTATTATAGCAAAAAGTAAAAAATATTGAATTTTTTTCAAAATTGTCGCTCTATTTTTGTTTATAGCGCAAAAAATACGCAGAGGTGATCAAATACCACCAAAAGAAAGCTCTATTTGTGGGGAAAAAAGGACGCCAATTTTGTTTGGGAGCCACGTCGCACGACCGCGCAATTGTCTGTTAAAGCGACGCAGTGCCGAATCGCAAAACCTGGCCTGGGCATTTAGCTGCCTAAAGGTCTGGGGCTTAAGTGGTTAAGATGAAAAAAAAAATCCTTTACAAACCCTTTAAGTAGCCTAGCCGCAATGCCCCTGCAGACTGTTTGCATCAAGTGACCTCAGTAACCGCAATTTCCAGGGACCTTTAATTCGCAGTTCCTCGGAAACATGGTCCTGGGTGTGCAGCAAGTGCTCCTGGGAAGGTGAATGGGCAGCTGTAGCCTTTTTTTTATATATTTTTTTTTATATCAGCCTATTTGTTGATTTTATGCATGCTGATTGCATGTTACATGGATGAGCAGTACTGGTATGAAGAGCAGCAGTGGGGCATAGAAAAAAAATGCAATGATTTCCATATGTCTTATAAACTAGTTTGATCCAGTGCTTCACCAGGAGCTCTGTCATCTGGTGGGGATCTGTTGTTGTCCAAGACAGGTGCCAAAAAATGGGAATTTATCGTCCATTATCGCTGCCGGCGGGGGATCAGAACCTGAGAGCCAAGTACAGAGTCGCAGTTTTGTAACTGCTACTTTATCTGCGCTTGTTAAATGATTATGCAATATCAATGCAGGCACATATTTATATGTCATAAAGATAAAACTGTGAATTGCTATATCTGTTCAGGAAAGACATCAGTCAGAAATCCATTCTGTTTATCCCCGGGTCTGAGTTTTAAAAGAATTCAAAAGCAAGCAATGTCTCTGCTTTGCTGTGTATTATGGACACCAGCCGCTACATTGCTCTCCCTGTTTGCTGAACTGTGTCCTGGTCTGACACTGACCATTATCCATTCAATGCAGCATGAGAAGCCCTGAAGAAGGGAGATATATGCAAATCTTGAAAGTCATTGGTTGTTGGCTTTAAAGTGGTAGTGGAGTCCAAATTTCCAGGAAGCAGGGCCGATCCTAGGCAGGGTGCACAGGGTGCTTTGCACCCAGGTGCCTTCAGAGGTGGGGGCGCCTAAGGGGCAGAGTTCTCCCCTCCCCCCTTCTCTCCTTGTTTGTGCCCGTCCAGAACTAGTGTTCTGAGCATAGGTGTGTGTCAGTCCAGAACTGATGTGTCTCTGATCATCTCCTATACCATGTCTGCAGTCTCTGACCATCTCCTATAGTATGTCTGCAGTCTCTGACCATCTCCTGTACTATGTCTGCAGTCTCTGACCATCTCCTGTACTATGTCTGCAGTCTCTGACCGTCTCCTGTACCACGTCTGCAGTCTCTGACCATCTCCTGTACTATGTCTGCAGTCTCTGACCATCTCCTGTATTATGTCTGCAGTCTCTGACCGTCTCCTGTACCACGTCTACAGTCTCTGACCGTCTCCTGTACCACATCTGCAGTCTCTGACCATCTCCTGTATTATGTCTGCAGTCTCTGACCGTCTCCTGTACCCCGTCTGCAGTCTCTGACCGTCTCCTGTACCCCGTCTGCAGTCTCTGACCGTCTCCTGTACCACGTCTGCAGTCTCTGACCGTCTCCTGTACCACGTCTGCAGTCTCTGACCGTCTCCTGTACCACGTCTGCAGTCTCTGACCGTCTCCTGTACCACGTCTGCAGTCTCTGACCGTCTCCTGTACCAAGTCTGCAGTCTCTGACTGTTTCCTGTACTATGTCTGCAGTCTCTGACTGTCTCCTGTACCATGTCTGCAGTCTCTGACCGTCTCCTGTACTATGTCTGTGGTCTCTGACCATCTCCTGTATCGTGTCTGCAGTCTCTGACCATCTCCTGTATCATGTCTGTACTATATCTGGGGGCTCTTTCTAACAGACTCTCTAACAGAAGCCCTCTCTGTGTCCATCAGAGAGGCCCCCCTCCAGGTCCCAATAAAGTACTCTGCTTCTCTTCCTGTATTTTGTTTATTGTTAAGAGATCATGTAAGGATCCCAGGGTAATGAAGACTTCTTAGGGGAGCATCTCTGTGGTTGAGCCATTGCCATAGAAACATTTGTAAAGGGGAGGAGTTAGTAAAATGACCACGCCCATGTGGGGGCGCCTGAAATATTTCTGCACCCAGGCGCCTGTGACCCTAGGATCGGCCCTGCCAGGAAGAACCCCATTATTTGCCAATCCAGAATTTACACCAGCCTTAACAACCACAAAGTACTTAACCACTTGCTTACTGGGCACATATACCCCCTTCCTGCCCAGGCGAAATTTCAGCTTTCGGCACTGCGTCGCATTAAATTAAAATGCAGTGCGACGTGCCTCCCAAACAAAATTGACATCCTTTTTTCCCCACAAATAGAGCTTTCTTTTGGTGGTATTTTATCACCTCTGCAGGTTTTTTATTTTTTGTGCTATAAACAAAAAAAGAGCGACAATTTTGAAAAAAAACAATATTTTTCACTTTTTGCTATAATAAATATCCAATAAAAAAAAAATATATATATATGTTTTTCTCAGTTTAGGCTATGTATTATACATGCTTTTGGTAAAAAAAAAAAAATCGCAATAAGCGTATAGTGATTGGTTTGCGCAAAAGTTAAAGTGGCTACAAAATAGGGGATAGAATTCTGACATTTTTTTTTATTAGACACTTTTGACACATTTTTGGGACCATTCACATTTATACAGCGAACAGTGCTATACATATGCACTGATTACTGTATAAATGTGACTGGCAGGGAAGGGGTTAACACTAGGGGGCGGGGAAGGGGTTAAATGTGTACCCTGGGAGTGATTCTTACTGTGGGGGGAGGGGACTGACTGGGGGAGGTGACCGATGCTGTGGGGTGTCTATAGTTGCTGGGGTGTCGGATGCTGACCTGCTGGGTGTCCGGCTTTCCCCACATCGTCCAATCGTTGAGCACAAAGCTGAGCTCTGAGTGCTCCCCTTTATGCTTTGTACATTATATAGCCCCATTCCATTCCACATGCTTTCCTATACATTAGTGTTGCTTAGTAATTTTAATGACCAATCTCACGTTTCCTTCCCTTGCCAAAATTTCCCTTCATTTTTAATGTTTAATGGATACGTCCGTTCTTTTTGCAGAGACATCTCCATTAGAAAAAGAGCCGACAGAAACGTTTCCAGATGTTTTAATCCAATTTATTGCATGTGACATTAATGTTTAGACTTAGAATAACGTTTGGATTTTTTATTTTATTTTTCATTAAAGAATTTGCTTTTGTATGGGAAATTCCAAGACAAAAACGTATACACATGTGAGAATTGTGATGCAATGACGTGTCAATATGGCTTCCGTGTTGTGTCCTCTTCTTTGCGGTCTTGGTGAGGATGGCTTTAACCACTTAAGCCCCGGACCATATTGCTGCCCAAAGACCAGAGCACTTTTTGCGATTCGGCACTGCGTCGCTTTAACAGACAATTGCGCGGTCGTGCGACGTGGCTCCCATACAAAATTGGCGTCCTTTTTTTCCCACAAATAGAGCTTTCTTTTGGTGGTATTTGATCACCTCTGCGGTTTTTAGTTTTTGCGCTATAAACAAAAATAGAGCGACCATTTTGAAAAAAATGAATATTTTTTACATTTTGCTATAATAAATATCCCCCAAAAATATATAAAAAAAACATTTTTTTTCCTCAGTTTAGGCCGATACGTATTCTTCTACCTAAAATCGCAATAATCGATTGGTTTGCGCAAAATTTATAGCGTTTACAAAATAGGAGATAGTTTTATTGCCTTTTTATTAATACTATTCTTTTTACTACTAATGGCGGCGATCAGCGATTTTTTTCATGACTGCGACATTATGGCGGACACTTCGGACAATTTTGACACATTTTTGGGACCATTGTCATTTTCACAGCAAAAAATGCTATAAAAATGCATTGTTTACTGTGAAAATGACAATTGCAGTTTGGGAGTTAACCACTAGGGGGCGCTGAAGGGGTTAAGTGTGACCTCATATGTGTTTCTAACTGTAGGGGGCGCGGCTGGACGTGTGACGTCATTGATCGTGTTTCCCTATAACAGGGAACACACGATCAATGACAGCGCCACAGTGAAGAAGGGGGAAGCTGTGTTTACACACTGCTCTCCTCGTTCTTCAGCTCCGGAGGACCGATCGCGGGACGGCGGTGGTTACGGAGCTTCGGACCGGGTCGCGTGCACGGCTGGGCTTAAAGGGCAACGTACAGGTACGTGGATGTGCCCAGCCATGCCATTCTGCCAACGTATATCGGCGTGAAGGGGTCCTTAAGTGGTTAAAGAATTTGCTTTTGTATGGGAAATTCCAAGACAAAAACGTATACACATGTGAGAATTGTGATGCAATGACGTGTCAATGTGGCTTCCATGTTGTGTCCTCTTCTTTGTGGTCTTGGTGAGGATGGCTGGAGCAGCAGGCTTTAATAGGCCAGATTTATATCCTGCTCTGTCTTGAAGGTGCCTGGCCACCATTTTGACAGATTTTTCCACTGGTTTTGCTGAATTTAGTGAGAACTTACAAACCAAAAGGGAGGGGTAAGTGATACTAAAAGATAAGTGTGTGGATGAGGAATGTGTAAGTTGTTTGCCTTGGCATTTTTCATACAAACATTTTTGGGTGGAGGGCACAATAGGCTTCCCTTAAAAAGATACGTTTTAAGTAGGGCTGTGGAAATTAACTATTAATTTGTGGATTAATCTTACATTTTTTTGATCGATCAAAAATGTTTTATTTTGTTACCTACTTGAAGACTATAAAAGTTTTAATGCTATTCCCATCGAGCGCTGCCTTTGTGTGTTTTTTGTATCCTGCTATCCATTTTTCCAGTGGTTAGTAACTGGGAACCAGCCTGCAAGGAGATCAGCTGAAAGTAGTTGGATCTGTATGTGCGTTATAATTAATCGAAATTAGTCGATTAATCGATAAAAAAAAAACCGATTAATCGAACATAAAAATTTTGATCTTTGATAACAGCCCTAGTTTTCAGGAATCGCCTTAGAGCCGGTTCACACAGGGGCTACTCGTCAGGCGACTCAGCCGCCTGACAAGTCGCGCTCCACCCTATTCAATAGGACCGTTCTAATAGGAGTGACGCAAGTCGCTCCGACTTAGAAAAAGGTTCTTGTACGACTTTGGGGGCGACTTGCATTGACTTCAATACAGAAGTCATTTTGCAAGTCGCCTCTCAAGTCGTCTTGAGTGAGTGAGTAAGAAACTTGTCTAGCGCAACACATGAGAACTGAATCGCCTCTGGACGCTTAGTATCCATTCCCTAAGTAAACTTTTTGCCCTCAGAAGAGATGGGTTTTGATTTTTCCTCTGAAGGCCAGGTAGTTCACCTCCAATCGGATGCTGGTTGGTAGAGCGTTCCATTGTCTAGGTCCTTGGACTGCAAATCTTCGTTCTCCTTTGAACTTGTATCTGGCTTTGGGTATCTGGAGTAGATCTTCAGATCGCCTTGCCGAGTTGCCCCCAAACTCGTGCCGCCCCTGTGTGAACCGGCTCTAAGCGTAGACAGATTGGTTTAGGTTGTTATAGAGCAGGGGTCTCCAAACTATGGCCCTCCAGTTGTTCAGGAACTACAATTCCCATCATGCCTAGTCATGTCTGTGAATGTCAGAGTTTTACAATGCCTCATGGGACGTGTAGTTCCGCAACAGCTGGAGGGCCGTAGTTTGGAGATCCCTGCTCTAGAGGATGGAGAAACTCCGGCGAACTCCTGGAGCTGAGCATGGGTGGAAGGTGATGAGGGAGCTACAATCTTGAGAGGAACGAAGATGATTGGGTGACATAGTTTCATAGTTGTGCTAAACTGTAAAATAGTAATGCTCTAGAATACAGGCTTCGTCTGCAGCTTCTGGTTGATCTATAATATATCTTCTTACTATCATTTTTCTTTCTTGTAGCTCGATGTGATTATAGCAGACCTGGATGGAGGTACAATCAAAATTCCGGAATGTATCCACCTCTCTGTGCTGCCGGAGCCCCTCTTCCAGCAGATACAGACTTCCCTCTCCCTTGTAAGTTCTCCTTAATCAGAAATAACAATTTACAATTTGTTTTATTCAGATTTTTGGCCCCTGATGGCTCCTCTCGTTCCCAGGTTCTGCATCCGGATCTAGAAGTTGCAGATTATGCCTTCCCTCCTCTACGCTCAACTTTGTCTCATGTAAAAATGCTGGTAAGTTGAGTTACTAGATCATCAAATTACATTTTGGTTCAGTGTCAGCACAGTAGTGTTCTCCTCATACTGGAGGTAGGGACCTGTCCATAGTTGTGATTGTGTGAAAATAGTAGACATGTGCACACAAGCAAATTACTAATCTGCATCTTTCCCATCCGTTCTCCTGCAGGATAAAGAAGTGCGCGCCATCTTCCTGCGATTATTCGCTCAGATATTTCAGGGATATCGCTCCTGCCTTCAGCTCATCAGGATACATTCAGAGCCGGTCATCCACTTCCACAAGGTAACATGATGGCTGCTGTCTGTTTCTCATTTGTTTATTGCAACCTTTGCAAATGGGCACGAAAAATGCATAAGAATACATTAACCACTTAAGGACCGGACCAATATGCTGCTAAATGACCCAAGGGGTTTTTACAATTCGGCACTGCGTCGCTTTAACAGACAATTGCGCGGTCGTGCGACGTGGCTCCCAAACAAAATTGGCGTCCTTTTTTCCCCACAAATAGAGCTTTCTTTTGGTTGTATTTGATCACCTCTGCGGTTTTTATTTTTTGCGCTATAAACAAAAATAGAGCGACAATTTTGAAAAAAATGCAATATTTTTTACTTTTTGCTGTAATAAATATCCCCCAAAAACATATATAATTTTTTTTTCCCTCAGTTTAGGCCGATACGTATTCTTCTACCTATTTTTGGTAAAAAAAAATCGCAATAATCGTTTATCGGTTGGTTTGCGCAAAATTTATAGCGTTTACAAAATAGGGGATAGTTTTATTGCATTTTTATTATTTTTATTTTTTTTACTACTAATGGCGGCGATCAGCGTTTTTTTCTGTGACTGCGACATTATGGCGGACACTTCGGACAATTTTTACACATTTTTGGGACAATTGTCATTTTCACAGCAAAAAATGCATTTAAATTGCATTGTTTATTGTGAAAATGACAGTTGCAGTTTGGGAGTTAACCACAAGGGGGCGCTGTAGGAGTTAGAGTTCACCTAGTGTGTGTTCACAACTGTAGGGGGGTGTGGCTGTAGGACTGACATCATCGATCGAGTCTCCCTATATAAGGGATCACTCGATCGATGTAGCCGCCACAGTGAAGCACGGGGAAGCCGTGTTTACATACGGCTCTCCCCGTTCTTCAGCTCCGGAGAGCGATCGCGACGGAGCGGCTATAAACGAATAGCCGCGCCGTCGTCCCGGATCGCTCCCCGTGGGAATCCGACCGCCGCATGTAGTCCAAGGGAGGGGGCGAGCACGACACTCCACACCAGGGAGTATGCCTTGCATTACTGTGTGGAGTTACAGACAGAGGAACAGGAAGTGAGGATTTCTCAGAAGAAATAAGGACATTTAAAAGCAAAATGGAAGGATGAGGTAAGTGAAGGAGGACTGCACTAAGGTAAAGGAAGATATTTAGAAAAAAATAATTGTATCTTTACAACCCCTTTAAATGCTTTACATCCAGAGTCTTTATGAAAGGAATAGAGCGCCAAATTTATGGCTGCTTTTTTTTTTTATGCCCCTAGACCTGGGGCCTTCCTGCTGTAGTGGAACTACATTTCCCATGAGGCATTGCAAGGCTGGCAGTTACAATTACTCACAGAGGCATGATGGGACTTGTAGTTCTGCAACAGCTGGAGGGGCCCCAGGTTGCCTATCCCTGCCCTAGACACTGGTGGAAAAAAAAAGGAGCTAAGACTGCTACTCACTTTCATTACAGAGCTGTCTCTTGCAGTACCTCTTCTTCACTACAAGATGTTCTCAGATTTTTGGGTTAAATTACACCTGGCTTCAGTCGAACCAAAAGACTGTATGTGCCGGGTGTCATAGCCCCCCTCCCCTCTCCCCTGGGCAGGGTGTCATAGCACCCCTCCCCCTGGGCAGGGTGTCAAAGCACCCCTCCCCCTGGGCAGGGTTTCATAGCACCCCTCCCCTGGGCAGGGTGTCATAGCACCCCTCCCCTGGGCAGGGTGTCATAGCACCCCTCCCCTGGGCAGGGTGTCATAGCGCCCCTCCCCTGGGCAGGGCGTCATAGCGCCCCTCCCTGGGCAGGGTGTCAAAGCGCCCCTCCCCCGGACAGGGTGTCATAGCGCCCCTCCCCTGGGCAGGGTGTCATAGCGCCCCTCCCCTGGGCAGGGTGTCATAGCGCCCCTCCCCTGGGCAGGGTGTCATAGCGCCCCTCCCCTGGGCAGGGTGCCATAGCGCCCCGCCCCCTGAGTAGGGTGGCCAGCGCTCTCCGTGTACTGATGCAGAGAGTAGTACTAATGTCATCCCATCAGCGATGTGCTCTGTATCATCCCGGATTGCTCACCATCCAAGAGGGTCCAACTAGGAAAGGGACCCAACGTCGTATGACCAGCCAGAACATATAAGAAAAAGGTAAGTAAAAAAAATATATATTGTCATGAAAATCTGAAAACGCCTTGAAGAAGGGTAGGTGGGGGGGGGGGGGGGTTCTCTACTCTACGCAGAACTACAAACAAGAATTTATTTATTTTTTGACATGCACTTTAAATTTCACCAGTATGGTAGGGGAGCCCTTTAATGTTTGTCGGGTGATATGATTGCTCAGATGATTGGTACTGTCCGCTATCCTGGAGATGCCGCTGCATTGTGTCTCAGACACCGCCGACATCCAGGAAGCTTCGAGCCTTTTGTCTAATAGGATGAATAATGAGGTCTGTACTAAACATTTTTACGTGTCTCCGCAGGCTGCGTTCCTGGGCCAGCGCGGCTTGATAGAGAACGACTTTCTCACTAAAATCCTGAATGGGATGTCCTTTGCTGGCTTCGTGTCCGACCGCGGCCCTCCGTACCGATCCTGCGATCTCTTCGATGAGGTATAGTGCTATGAAACTGCGTCCTGTCGTGTGTGGGGACGTGTGTGTGTGTACGTGTTTGTGTGTACGTGTGTGTGAACATTTGTGGACGTGGGTGGGGGACGTGTGTGTGTGGGTGAGGACGTGTGTGTGTGTGTGGGGACGTGTGTGTGTGGGTGGGGACGTGTGTGTGTGTGTGGGTGGGGACGTGTGTGTGTGTGGGTGGGGACGTGTGTGTGTGTGGGTGGGGACGTGTGTGTGTGGGTGGGGACGTGTGTGTGTGGGTGGGGACGTGTGTGTGTGTGGGTGGGGACGTGTGTGTGTGTGGGTGGTGAAGTGTGTGTGGGGACGTGTGTGTGTGAGTGTGGGGACGTGTGGGTGTGTGTGGGGACGTGTGTGTGTGGGGACGTGTGTGTGTGGGGACGTGTGTGTGTGGGGACGTGTGTGTGTGGGGACGTGTGTGTGTGTGTGTGGACGTGTGTGTGTGTGTGTGGACGTGTGTGTGTGTGTGTGGACGTGTGTGTGTGTGTGTGTGTGGACGTGTGTGTGTGTGTGTGTAGGTGGGGACATGTTGGGCCGTGTGTGGGGACGTGTGTGGGTGGGGACGTGTGGGTGGGGACATGTGGGGACGTGTGTGTGTGGGGACGTGTGTGGACGTGTGTTTTGGGGACAATATTTTGGGGGATTTGTGTGTTTGCACTGTGTGGGGACATTGGGCCGGTAATCGGTGTGTAAAAAGCTTTAAAAAAACTACTTGTACTCACTGAACACCGGCCAGCTGCAGAGATCCGCTCTCCTCACTAACATCTTCTGTGTGAGGAGAGGAGAGCCGATCGCTTAGCAACCGGCTCTCTATTTACTTCACATGATGGCTGTGTCCAACACAGCCGTCATGTGATCAGGAGGGCCAATCACAGAGCCCCGCTGCCGATCAGAGTTGCGCCGTGTCCGGGTGACACGAGCGCATCAGTATCGCTATCACTATTCATTTATTAACAAATACATGTAGTACTAAAAAGTAAACTAATGTCAGCTTCTCAAAATACACATAAATATCACACTTGATATTACAGATCATAGAGTGTCCATTCAGAATATAAAGAATAAAGAGCTTCAGAGCATCCCAATTTGAAACGTCCAAAAAAAAGTCCCATCTTGCGCTAGAGAGTGAGTACAATTGCTCCATGCAGTGCCAACCAGATGGATTTGATCACTGTGTTCAAAAGATGGTCAAACAAAGCTTAGAGGCTCAAATATCTCTGATCGGAGAATGACATCTATGATTTGTGGAAGAAGGCATCCAAAATTCCTTGCATATGAGCACCACATGGAAAAAAAGCAGCTCACATAGGGTAATAGAGTTAAAACCAGAAAACCATTTTATTATCCAAGTGAGCACTCACATTAGTTCACATACCCGCAGTCATTAAGATGTATGCATACGATCGGTGTACCTCTGTTACACTCCACCTCCAGGAGACGCAAGCGTGATGACGTTGCGTTCGCTAGCCCTGCCCTACATGTTTCGTCCTCAAAGTCGTCATCAGGGGAAGCGGCCAGATGTGGAAGCTGTCATTCTCTGATCGGAGGGATTTGAGTCTCTAAACATTATTTGACCATCTGTTGGACAGTGGTCAAATCTATCTGATTAGGATTCTGTGTTGTCACTGCATGGAGCGTGTTTTTTGTTTTTCTTCAGACTTGAGCATAGTGTTTTTCATACATTTATGTACTATTCATTGGATATAGAATTGCCTAGGGGAATTTTGACAGACCGATTAGCACCCTCCTTGGGTGGTTCTGTCAAAACAGTACCTCCTGCTTTCCATACCCTTCCAGCAGACTGCGTGCCAGTACCAGCCCTTTTACCCCAAGCATCGCACATAGACCAGATGTTGAGGTAAACCCAAAGGTTTGACTGGTTATTGAATGGAAATCCGTTTTTATATGCTTCAAAAGTAAGACAGTCACCACATGAACAATAAAACCAAATATTACCCAGAACATCACATAATGGTTAGCTAAAGGGACACTAAAGGTTCCCGTTTAAAAAAATAAAAATAACAAACATGTTATATTTACCTCCACTGTGCAGCTCGTTTTGCACACAGTGGCCCCAATCCTGGTCTTCTGGGGTTCCTCGGCGGCTGTCTCGGCTCCTCCCCGCAAGAACCAACCCCCTTCTGGGGAGCTCTCTCCCATGGGAGTTAGTTCTTGCGGGTGCGCTCCTATAGCCGCTGACTGTATCACTCTGGCCTGCCCCCCCCCCCCCCCCCCCGAGCCAATGGCTGCACTGCTATCAATCCATCCAATCTAGCCAATAAACGGCCAGACTGAGTGGAGAAAAGGACATCGGGGACGAGCACAGCAGGTGAACGGGCTCAGGTAAGTTAAACCGGGGGGCTGGGGGGGCCGTCATTGCCAGTTTTTTTTTTTTTCACCTTAATGCATAGGATGCATTTAAGTGAAAAAAACAAACATTTACAACCCCTTAATGAGGTAAAGTTGAGACAAGACCAATCCCATCATGTAGGAACCTCAAGGCGGATTAGCTAACAGACAGAAACAATAGGTGACTTAATTAGCAATGGGAATTTACACCTAGGAGGCACACAATGAGAGAGACGCACTTAACAATAATACACATAACACCTAATAAACAGGTTATAGCAGGAGACCCCAGAATCAGATTGTTTTTAGCTGATTATATTTAGGTTATATTTAGGTTTGCCGAGGTCAGCCGAACTGTCCTCGAGGCATTCCAGCCGTTTCCGAGGCTCTCGATTCGCCCAAATCCCCCCCCCCCCCCGCGCGCCTCTGGTGGTATTGCATGCCATTGAAGTCAATGCGGAAACAAATTATTTTCGTTTTACATTAACTCCAAAGGGGAAACTCGCTTTGATATGCGAGTGCTTTGGATTACGAGCATTCTCCTGGAACGGATTATACTCGTAATCCAAGGTTCAACTGTATTTGACTCGCCTTACCACAAGCCATTAAATGTCAGCTTTGAGCGGAGCTGACCTTTATTTGCACACTGGGAAAATCACACTAATCTGACGTTTCATCATCTTTTAGCTCCCATAAAAAGGAATTGGAAGGTGGGGGTAGTAGTTCATTGTGAAACAGAAGAATCACTTTTATGTTGCATAAGTCGCTGCCGTTGTTTGTTCTGGGCTTTGGGAAAACCACACTGGGCTTCAGATGTTGTTCTTGGGTCTTAATCTACCGTTCCTAAATAAAATTCATTTCCATTAGACTCTTTCATGTTTCCTAATTGGTTTCAGTCCCCGGCTCGTATAGAGCAGACTTCACAGTCGCTTGCGACAGCCGAAGAGGGAGCTTTGCTATTTCCCAAACCTTTTCTATTACGGGGGAGTTGTATTAACGGAACTGTGGAATGCTGTCCTGGAGCAACTGTCTTCAGTTTGATGCCGCATTGTGTTTATAGACTGTAAGAAACACGCAGGAACCAGTAAATAAAAAGATCAGAGTGCTGCGAACATTGGGATTCAATTGTTTCAGTTCTGTGTTATCACTTTGTAGAGCTAAATCAAGCATGTGGGGGGGAGAGGGGGAGACATTATTGGTGCAAAATAGAATCAGTTAAAGGGGCATTAGCGTCAAATGTTTTTATCTACTCGAATATAAGCCTAGGGTGTCCATCTGCATGCCTCAGTGTGCCCATGCCTCAGTGTGCCCATGCCTCAGTGTGCCCATGCCTCAGTGTGCCCATGCCTCAGTGTGCCCATGCCTAGACTGACGTTTAACATGGAAGTCTATGGAAGGGGTGCCCGGCTTTGAAAAATCGGTGCTCCCCACCTGTAGGTTCCCCCAGGCAACAAACTTTGCACACTTGTAGCGGAGAAATGGGGCTATATGTGTGCTAAGTTCCGGGTCCAGGGGATCTACGACCGGCTGTTACCGGGTCCCCAAAATCACCAGAGAAATTACTGTTTAACTTGGGAGTCTATGGAAGGGGTGCCCAGCTTTGAAAAATCTGTGCTCCCCAGCCGTAGGTTCCCCCAGACAACAAACTTTGCACACTTGAAAGGGAAAAATGGGGGGCTACATGTGTGCTAAGTTCTGGGTCCAGGGGATCTACGACCGGCCGGTACCGGGTCCCCAAAATCACCGGAGAAATTACTGTTTAACTTGGGAGTCTATGGAAGGGGTGCCCAGCTTTGAAAAATCGGTGCTCCGCGGCCGTAGGTCCCCCGGACAGCAAACTTTGCACACTTGTAGAGGAAGAGTGGGGCTACATGTGTGCCAGGGGACCTACCATCGGCCGGTACCAGGTCCCCAAAGTCTGGGAGATCAGGCGCGAAAAGGTGATTTGAGTATAAGCCGAGGGGGGCATTTTCAGCACAAAAAAATTTGCTGAAAAACTCGGCTTATACTCGAGTATATACGGTACCTTTTTTCCTGAAGCACTTCCAGATCGCCTAGGCCAGGGGTATGCAACCTCGGCCCTCCAGCTACAAGTCCCATGAGACATTGCAACCCTGACAATCACAGGCATGACTCCTAGAGGCAGAGGCATGATGGGATTTGTAGTTTCACCGCAGCTGGAGGGCCAAGGTTACCTCTACCCCTGGCCTAAAAGAGGAAGTAAACCCATTAGGGTTTACTTCCTCTTTAACCTTTAGAACCATTTTTAACAGAGATCAAATTTCAACCGTTTCCTGGTGAATTGGATGGAATTGAATCCATGAGTGGCCCTGGCGGCAACGCCCGGCTCAGTAACTTTCGATCTGAAGACCGAAGGAGCCAGGCGACCAATTGTGGGCAGAACAGTGACTGCAGCCAATCAGATGCAGTCACTGACAGCTGTTAGAATGCAATAGGCAATATTTAAATCTGAATTTGATGTGCCACAATTAAGTATTAGAATCCAAAGTACGTATTTTTTCCAAACATCAATTATGTATAATATCCAACGTGTTTCAGGAGCCACACAACGCCTCCTTCATCAGGGTTTGTAAAAATGTGAGGTCTGTTTGCGCGGAGTTTGGTGGTAATGTAAAACCTGGATGTGTAATGTTGTCAGTAACATTCAGCTGCTGATTTGAGTATGTTACTGAGTTTTATGTTATTGGTGTATATTCTGCTGTTTTATCCTTAGTTTGTACAATGCTCCTGAAGATGGTCTTGCTATATTTTGCTGTATATAGTTAGCAAAAAGTAATCAAGGGATTGGATTGTCTTCCTACAGCTGGTGTCGTATGAAGTGGAAAGAATTAAAGATGAGGAAAACTACAGCCCCCAGGAAACACTCAAGCGCATCAAGGAGCTTGCCGAACAACTCTTTAAAAACGTGAGATGTGTCCCTTCCTGTTGTCTTTGTGGACTCTTCTTAGCTATGCTGATGTGATATATTACTTCATTGATTCATGTGGTTAAAATAAGAAATTGCAAAAAAAAACAGAAAGCAAGGAACCAATCCACGTGATCACTCAAACGATCCTCCACTAGGGAGGTGCACAATGGGACAGCCATGGACTAAGCTTTTCTCTAGGTCTGAGACCTGGTAGCCAGCAAAGCTGAACTGGGCCTTGCAGCTCACTTTAAGGATGGGTGGAAAGCCTACTTTGAGTTTATGGATATATAACCCAGCAAGGGTGATACTCTAATCCAGGGATCTCCAAACTGTGGCCCTTTGCTAGCCTGAATCCGGCCCTTGGGGCACAATTCTTTCCACTGATATGAGGCACTATTCCTCCCACTGACACCAACAATGGGGCACTATATCTTCCACAGATACCAATGTTGGGATACTTTTCCACCTACTAATAGGGGGAATACTACTCCTCCTGACCACCAACCCGGAGGCCATATTTATTCTCACTGATGCTGGGCCCGTGACATTTTCTGCCCCTGCTGGCCACAATCCGGCCCTCCTAAAGTCTGAAGGACAATAAAGTGGCCCTTTGCATGAAACGTTTGGAGACCCCTGCTCTAATCAGAGAAGCAACACCACTGAGTGCAGCCCACCTGATTAAATACTTGGGTCCTTCCTGTTCCAGAGATCTTCACTTGGCAGCCCATCCGGTTGCCATACAGCCTTTGCCAGGAAAGTGCCCCAGCCAAATCTTGTTCCTGGCGCACACATCTTCTGTGGCCCCATTCGTTTCAATAGATAAGCCATACACGTGTTCGCTTTCAGCAGTCCAGTGGAGTACGACTCGGTTTGACTTGACACTGAGCTAGAACAGCCTTACACTTCTGCTCTGACGGGGAGAGAATGTGAGTAAACCATGAGAAATTGGGTAAACATGAGCGCTAAGGCTGTATAATATTATTATTATTATACAGGATTTATATAGCGCCAACAGTTTGCGCAGCACTTTACATCAGGGAAGACAGTACAGTCACAATACAATTCAATACAGGAGGGATCAGAGGGCCCTGCTCGTTAGAGCTTACAGTCTAGAAGGGAGGGTCAAGTGGAACAAAAGGGTAGTAGAAAATATCCCAGTGTGCATTGCTCCAAATGACGTCGCAAGGACGTCATTGGTTTCGACGTGAAAGTAAATGACGTCCAGCCCCATTCACGGACGACTTACGCAAACGACGTAACTTTTTAAAATTTCGACGCGGGAACGACGGCCATACTTAACATTGGCTGCGCCTCATATAGCAGGGGCAACTTTACGCCGGGAAAAGCCTAACGTAAACGTCGTAACTTTACTGCGTCGGCCGCGCGTACGTTCGGGAATTCGCGTATCTAGCTAATTTACATACTCGACGCGGAATTCGACGGAAGCGCCACTTAGCGGGCAAAAAAAAAATTGCAGTTTAAATCCGTCGGCGTAAGAGACTTACGCCTGTCGGATCTAATGGATATCTAAGCGTAACTGATTCTAAGAATCAGTCGCATAGATACGACGGGTCAGATTAGGACTTACGACGGCGTACATGGCGCTGCGCCGTCGTAAGTCCTTTAAGAATCTGGGCCATAGTATACAATTGGAGACCCCACACTTTCCAAACAAAGGGCCGGTTTACAGGCCTTCAGACTTTGAGGGAGCTGGACTGTGGTCAGTGTGAGTAGAAAATGCTCTTGTATCAACGGTAGTAAACCATGCCCCATCATTGGTATTAGTTGGTGGACTAGTGCCCCATTGTTGGTATCGGGAAGGAATAGGGCTCCGTCATTCATGTTAGTGGTAGGAATAGTGCCCCATTGAGGGTATTTGGGGAAGGAATAGTGCCCCATTGTGGGTATCAGGGGAGGCAATAGTGCTCAGTCATTCATCTTAGTGATAGAAATCGTGGCCCATTGTGGGTATCGGGGTAAGAAAATAGTGCTCCATCAATAATGTCAGTGGTAGGAATAGTGCCCCGTTGTGGGTATCAGGGGAAGGAATAGTGACCCGTTGTGGGTATCAGGGGAGGGAATAGTGACCCGTTGTGGGTATCAGGGGAAGGAATAGTGACCCGTTGTGGGTATCAGGGGAGGGAATAGTGCTCCGCCATTCATGTTAGTGGTAGGAATAGTGGCCCATTGTGGATATCGGGGGGAAGGAATAGTGATTCATCATTTAATGTCAGTGGAAGGAATAGTGGCCCATTTTGGGTATCAGGGGAAGGAGAAGTGACGCACTGTGGGAGATCTAGGGGCCAGATAAAGGCAAGCAAAGGGCTACAGTTTGGTGACCACTGCTCTAGAAGATACAGCAATAAAGGCCCACTTTCCCTAAGCAGTGAGAAGAACGTTGTGGAATGGTTAATGGTTTTATCATTCCCCACTTGGTTTAATTTAGGAGTGTTAAGCACTCCTCCTTGGAGGACCAATTATTCTACAGTACTGCATTTCGGAAGGAAGTTTTTTAATCCTTTTGTAGAGAAGAGGAAAGTTTTCAGGCAGCGGATGTATAGGAGACGGGACGGTATGTAAATCCCCGTCTCTCATCTCGGTCTGTCCATTAGTATTGCGTTTGCACCCACAGTTCATGCCAAACGCAGTGTCTTTATTACACATGAGAAATCCGACAACCGTAGAGTTGTGAGAGGAGAAGACTCGGCTTTTGCCCACCAATGTCAGAAATCTGCCGACAGGCTCTACTCTAATTAGCGGACCTCCAGCTGTTGCAGAACTACATGTCCCATGAGGCATAGCAAGACTCTGACAATCACAAGCATTACACCCAGAGGCAGAGGCATGATGGGACTTGTAGTTTTGCAACAGCTGGAGGTCCGCTAAATGCATATCCCTGTCTACACCATAACACTCACTCAGGGTCATTAACCTGGCCAAGCTACGTTTGCTGTATTTATTTATATATATATATATATATATATCTGCAATTGTAACCTTGATATCCAACTTCTGTCTGTAGTTTTTTTTTCTCTCTCTCTCTCTGTCCGTTTTGTAAAATCTAAATAAACTTTATTTAAAAAAAAACTGGAGTGCAAAATCTGGTGCAGCTGTACATGGTAGCCAATCGACTTCTAACTTCAGCTTGTTCAATTAAGCTTTGACAAAAAAAAAATGGAATCTTGGTTTTGCACTTCCAAGTTTTAGTAGGTGAATGGAATGTCCTGTGAAGACCAGGAAGTTCATGCCAACCAGCGTGGAACGCACTGTCGGATGTGACGTCACCAGGGCTGCCATCAGGGGGGTACAGGCATTACACCTGTAAGGGGCCCGATGGTCCCCAGGGGCCCGGCTGGCCCCCCTCCCGTTTTTTTTTTTTTTTTTTTTTTTTTTGCATTACACCTGTAAGGCCCCGTACACATGAGAGGATCTATCCGCTGGAATTTATCCGCGGACTGGTTTCAGCGGATAGATCCGCTGGTGTGTACGATCCAGCGGATATTTATCCGCGGATATTTTTCCGGGCGATGGATTTCCAGCGGATCAAAATTTCTTAGCATGCTAAGAAATCTATCCGCTGGAATCCAGTCCAGCGGATTGATCCGCTGGTCTGTACAGACTCAGCGGATCAATCCGTCCGAATCCCTCCCTCGCATGCGTCGTAATGATTCGACGCATGCGTGGAAGTCCTTATATTTCAGCGTCGCGCACGTCGCCGCGTCATCATCGCGGCGACGGCGCGACACGTTACCGCGGAGGGAATTCCGTGCGGATTTTGATCTGATGGTTAGTACAACCATCAGATCAAAATCCCCCAGAGGATTTATCCGCGGAAACGGTCCTCCAGACCGTTTCCATGGATAAATACTCTCGTGTGTACTAGGCATAAGGGGCCCGATGGTCCCCAGGGCCCCTTACAAGCCTGGCTGGCCCCCCCTCCCATTTTTTTTTTTTTGCATTACACCTGTACCCCGGCAGAGTCACTCGCTGGAATTTAGGGACGGCTTTTTATTGATCAATTTATTTTTTTCGGAAAAAAATATACTGTTGCTGTATACAGGGCTGCCATCAGGGGGGTACAGGCATTACACCTGTAAGGCCCGATGGTCCCCCTCCCATTTTTTTTTTGCATTACATCTGTAAGGGGCTTGATGGTCCCCAGGGCCCCTTGCAGGCCCAGCTGGCCCCCCTCCCGTTTTTTCTTTTTTTTTTTGCATTACACCTGTAAAGGGCCCAACGCGTCAGGAGAGAAGAGATTAGACGATTACACAAGAGATTACTTGTACTGCTCCAGGGGGGCCCTGCCTAAAGCTGTGTAAGGGGCCCCAAAATTAGTGATGGCTGCCCTGGACGTCACCGCAAGAGGAGAAGTGAGGGCCGAAAATGTCAGCCTGCCATTTCCAGCCCTCTCCCCTCTCCCTGTGACGTCGCATCCGATGGTGCGTCCCACGCTGGTTGGTGTGGACTTCTGGTCTTCAGGGGACTTTCCATCCACTTATATTGCCTCCAGCGGTTTGGATCCATTGTGGTGCCTGCAGGACGGAGATGAGCAGTGAATACTGCCTTTCACAATGAGCGGTTTTAATGCTTGTATCCTCTGAGTGTTTTTATCTGTTGCAAATAAACTGTCTTCTATAAATATTGCACTTCCCCCTTTTCTTCTTTCCAGTTTCATTAAATCAACCCGATTTTTTCCAATGTGTCTGTGTGGACCATAATAACCAATCACCTTCCCAATGCAGTTGAGAACAATCTAATTGGTTGCCGTTTAGCTTTCAGACTGCTTGTCTTTTCCAGAAGGCAGACCTGTTTAAATATATTTTGTTTTTTATTTTCTGTAGGAAAATCCCAATCCCCATATGGCATTTCAGAAAGTCCCAAAACCAACGGAGGGGTCTCATTTGCGCGTTCACGTACTCCCCTTCCCCAAGATCAATGACCTCAGAGTCCAGGAACTGATCCAAGATGGAATCCACAAGAACCAGAATTCTACCCAGGCCACTCGCATAGAGAAGAAGTGTATTGTCCCCGCCGGCTCCCCTGTTGGTAAGTTCCTATTTCTTTTTTAAATATACAGTGGAACCTTGGATTACGAGTATAATCCGTTCCAGGAGAATGCTCATAATCCAAAGCACTCGCATATCAAAGTGAGTTTCCCCCCTGAAGTCAATGGAAACAAAAATAATTAGTTCCACATTGACTTCAATGGCATGCAATACCGCATGCGGCCAGAGGAGGGGGGGGGGGCGCCGGAGAGCCTCGGAAATGGCCAGAAAGGCCCGAGGACACCTCGGCAAACCTTGAAAAGACTCTGTTCCCGAGCCTTTTCGAGGTTTGCTGAGGTCAGCCCAGCTGTCCTCGGGCCTTTCCGTGCATTTCCAAACGGCGCCGATCAATTCCACTCAGCTCCGGCGCCCCCCACCTCAGGCCTAATGCGGTACTGCACACCACTTTGGCCTGGAGACAACACTCGCAAACCGAGTTAGGATTTTTTTTAGACAGCCTAGGGGATGTTAACCACTTAAGCACCGGACCAATATGCAGCTAAATGACCCAAGGGGTTTTTACAATTCGGCACTGCGTCGCTTTAACAGACAATTGCGCGGTCGTGCGACGTGGCTCCCAAACAAAATTGGCGTCCTTTTTTCCCCACAAATAGAGCTTTCTTTTGGTGGTATTTGATCACCTCTGCGGTTTTTATTTTTTGCGCTATAAACAAAAATAGAGCGACAATTTTGAAAAAAATGCAATATTTTTTACTTTTTGCTGTAATAAATATCCCCCAAAAATATATCTAAAAATTATTTTTTTCCTCAGTTTAGGCCGATACGTATTCTTCTACCTATTTTTGGTAAAAAAAATCGCAATAAGCGTTTATCGGTTGGTTTGCGCGAAATTTATAGCGTTTACAAAATAGGGGATAGTTTTATTGCATTTTTATAAAAAAAAATTTTTTTACTACTAATGGTGGCGATCAGCGATTTTTTTCGTGACTGCGACATTATGGCGGACACTTCGGACAATTTTGACACATTTTTGGGACCATTGTCATTTTCACAGCAACAAATGCATTTAAATTGCATTGTTTATTGTGAAAATGACAGTTGCAGTTTGGGAGTTAACCACAAGTGGCGCTGTAGGAGTTAGTGTTCACTTTGTGTGTGTTTACAACTTTAGGGGGGTGTGGCTGTAGGACTGACGTCATCGATCGAGTCTCCCTATAAAAGAGATCACTCGATCGATACGCCGCCACAGTGAAGCCGTGTTTACATACGGCTCTCCCCGTTCTTCAGCTCCGGGGAGCGATCGCGACGGAGCGGCTATAAACGAATAGCCGCGCCGTCATCCCGAATCGCTCCCCGAGGGAACCCGACCGCCGCAAGTACCGGGGGGGGGGGTTCCGATCGGACCCACGTCTAGGCAGGCACGTACAGGTACGTTGATGTGCCTGTCCGTGCCATTCTGCCGACGTATATGTACATGAGGCGGTCGGGAAGTGGTTAAAAACTCCCTACCTCCATCCTCGATAACTTGAGTGGAAAAATTAAAAAGTGGGACTTTGATTGAAGCGCACTACTGAATTATAAGAACCAAATATAATGAAAATAGTTTTATTAAAACAAAGAGGGCATGACATATACATAATAAAACAGTATGGTAATACTGATGGGTCTCAATAAATACAATCCAGATGCTACATAAAAGTACATGATTAGTCCAACATAACACACATGGTAATGTATAGTGATTGTGGGTCTCAGTACATAGAATCTAGAAAATACATGATTGTACATAATTGTCTGAAGGTAGCATTCATAAAAATGAGTCTTAGATATGTGAACTGACTTTGTAGTGGTAGCATATAAACAAAAGGGTAATAATATATTGGTTCATAAAAATAGAATATTAAAATGCAGATATTAAACATATATACTGTGACAGATCATCATTGGGAGGCTCTACGCGTTTCGTGTTCACTTTAACACTCGTCAGGAGCAGATACACACAGTATGAGGGTATCTATAATAGAATAAGAAATGCCATAGTAATAAAGTACCGTATTTTCCGGCGTATAAGACGACTTTTTGGATGCAAAAAAAGGCATCCAAAGTCGGGGGTCGTCTTATACGCGCCGGTGACAGTCTCCGTCTGCTGCGAGCGTCCGTGATTTAAAATCCTCTCCTTCTTCTCAGAGTGTCCTGTGATAGGCGGAACACAAATCTTCCCAGCAGCGCCTCTGTTCTGTGTTCCTCCTATCACAGATGCCTTCTCATCCTCGGACGAGAGGACGTCCGTGATAGGCGGAACACAGAACAGAGGCGCTGCTGGGAAAATTTGTGTTCTGCCTATCACAGGACAGTCTGAGGAGAAGGCGCGGCTTTCAAATTATGGACGCTCGCAGCAGACGGAGACTGTCAACGGCCTGGAACTCAGAATCAGCAAAATGTGAGTGATGGCACTGTTGGCACAGTGGGGGCAAGTGATGGCACAGTGGGGGCATGTAATGTAATGGCACAGTGAGGCATGTAATGTAATGGCAAGGTGAGATTTGAAAAACCCTTTCCGAAGGGTTTCCAAAGCCCAGATGCCCCCAGAGCAGGGTAGGCTAGGAAGTCTACTCAACATGTGTTCTGCAGGGGTTCCAAACAGAGAGATTCCAGCCAGTTAGTAGCAGAGATAATTATGAAAGCTGTTTTTTTTTTTTATTAAATGGCGGAAGTCAGACAGACTTTTTTTTCTCGGAAAGTCCGGCCATGTGTAGCCTCCATCGAACTTTTTTGGTCGGAAGTTTAGAGGGATGTCCATCCCGTCCCTTACACCCATTACTTATTAATATTATTCAGCTACAATATTATACCTTATGGTTATGTCTCTTTGTAGATCACCGTGTGCATTTGCCCCTGAAGAGTTGGTACACCCCAACGAAACGTGTCAGGCTTAGATAGATGCATGATGTCCATACAAATGCTTTTATGTCTTTTATATTGTTTTATGTCTCGTACACACGGCCGGACTTTCCGAGGAAAAAAAAGTCAGATGGGCTTTTTTTTCTTGGAAAGTCCGGCTGTGTGTAGCCTCCTTTTTTGGTCGGAAGTCCGACGGACCTCAGATAGAGAACCTGTATCTCTATCTTTCCATCGGACTTCCGACGGACTTTCTGTATGGTGAAAAGTTTGACCGTGTGTACGAGGCATAAGACAGTCTGGTTTGGATGAAAAAATCTTTTGTTACACAAAATAAGAAGTCTGATCAATAAACAATAAGGAACGATCAGTCCTGGGGGGGAGGGGGGGATCCAACATCTGTGGCGGTGGGATGACGCCACAAACAATTGCTTGAAATTAGCTGACCTGGGGAAGAGTTTTTTTTATATATTTTTTTATTCTTTAAATAACCTGAGTTTACCATGAAGGCTGTGTCATTCCTTCTCTGCTCATGGGGTGGGGTGGTTAGTGAGAAGTGAATGCCTGAAATTGGGTTGAGGGATTTCCACTGCTCCATTTTTGAGGTCTGCGGTTTATCCCCCTTGCTGCTTTTAACAGACTTCGTTAAGAGTCTTCTTTTAATGGGATCCTCGGGAGCCATAAAGATGTAACTAAAGCCCATCCAAGACTTGCAAGTCGGTCTGCCTGTGTTAACATTCTGACTGCTAGGGCATGGCGCGCATCCCAACTGCTTGAGAAACTGTTAAGGCCCATTCAGCCAATCCTCTGCAACACTTTATTTCATGCATTGACGCACCCTGTTCATTTTAATTGGGCCTTGCAGAGAAAATAAGAACTTTTTTTTATTTCACCGCACTTTTAGGTACGGCCGTGCAATGTTAAGACGGCGTAGCCTAGCGTGTTTACGCTTAAAGCGGGGGTTCACCCTATAAACAAACAAAAAAAAAAAATGTTTTCTTCTAGCATAAAATTAGGCATAGTAGCGCGAGCTACAGTATGCCTGTCTTGATTTTTTTGGCGCGGTACTCACAGTGCAATCGTACATTGAAGATTCCGACTCCCAGCGGGGAATGGGTGTTCCTATCCAGACGGAGGATGATTGACGGCCGGCTCTGGCACGTCACGCTTCTCCGGAAATAGCCGAAATAGGCTTGGCTCTTCATAGTCTGTGCGCAGGCGCCGTATAGCGCCGTGAAGAGCCGAGACCTACTCCGGCTGTCTTCGGGGAGCGTGACGTGCCAGAGCCGGCCGTCAATCATCCTCCGTCTGGATAGGAACGCCCATTCCCCGCGGGCAGTCGGAATCTTCAATGTACGATTGCACTGTGAGTACCGCGCTAAAAAAATCAAGACAGGCATACTGTAGCTCGCGCTACTATGCCTAATTTTATGCTAAAATGTTGCTATGGAGGGTGAACCACCGCTTTAAGTAAGAGGCAAGTACATGATTCTCGAAGCACTTACCTCCTTACTTAGGGCGGCGTAGTGTAATCGCGGCGGGCGTAAGGGCGCCTAATTCAAATTGGTTGGAGGGGGGCGTGTTGTATGGTAATGAGGCTTGACCTCACGTTTTTTGACGTTTTTTGCTACTGCGCATGCGCCGGGCGCCTACATTTCCCAGTGCGCATTGCGGCTAAGTACGCCGTACGGGCCTATTGATTTCGACGTGGACGTAAACGACGTAACTCCCGATTCGCGGACGACTTACGCAAAAGACGTAAAAAATTCGAACCTCGCGGCGGGAACGGCGGCCATACTTTAACATTGTTATTCCACCTCATAGGTGGAATAACTTTAGGCCGCCTAAGGCCTTACGGAAACGACGTAATTCGACTGCGTACGTTCGTGAATCGGCGTACAAGCTCATTTACATAATCTACGCCAGCCGCAATGGAAGCACCACCTAGCGGCCATCCGAAAAATTGCAATCTAAGATAGGAAGGCGCAAGCCGGCCTATCTTAGGTATGTTTAAGCGTATCTCTGTTTGAGCATACGCTTAAACATACGGCGGCGTAGATTCGGAGTTAGGTCGGCTTTTCTACTGATAAGCCAGCCTAACTCTTTCTGAATCTACCTATTTGTGTGTGTGTGTGCACGTTGAGTTTATCCACAACAGTAAAATGAGTCTGTATATGCAGTAAAGCATTCTTGTTATACTCACTGTGGAACCTAAGGGGTTAATCCTCTGCTCTTGTGTAAAAAGGCTGTTTGATCCTGTCTTCTCTGATCCTCCCCTTCTTCCACTGACTCAGGTCTGGATAGTACAGAGTCTTTGGAGTCAGGCTGCACATGCTCAGTTTGGTGTGTATTGGTAGACTTTTACTTTTCTTTTCTTGGGAGAGTGCATGTGATCATCACAGGGCCAATCAGCACTGCCCAGACAGAGGGTCTAGGGTCCTGGATTCTGATAGGACAGCTCAGTGCAGTATGAAAACTCCTCCTACAAGCTTTGCAAGGAACTGATGAAAGTCACAAGACTGCTATATACTGCTGATGAGAAAAGGTATTTAGAAGTTTCTATTTACTAAAATGATTGCACTTCCTGTGTACTGTGGGAGAGCAGATATAGTGAATGCAGGGTCCTGGGTTTAGTAACACTTTAACCGCTTGCCGACCGCCCACCGTCGTTTTACAGCGGCAAGTCGGCTCCCCTGTGCGGGAGCACGTAATAGAACGTCGGCTCTCGTGCAGGCCACTAGGGCCGCGTGCGCGGCCCCCGCTCGCCCCAGAATCCTGTGAGCGTGCCCGGTGGGCACGATCGCCGCCGGGCACACGCGATCACACGTTACAGAGCGAAGACCGGGAGCTGTGTGTGTAAACACACAGCTCCCGGTCCTGTCAGGGGGAGAAATGCTGATCTTCTGTTCATACAATGTATGAACAGCGATCAGTCATTTCCCCTAGTGAGGCCACCCCCCCTACAGTTAGAACACACCCAGGGAACATACTTAACCCCTTCCCCGCCCCCTAGTGTTAACCCCTTCTCTGCCAGTGGCATTTTTACAGTAATCAATGCATTTTTGTAGCACTGATCGCTATAAAAATGCCAATGGTCCCAAAAATGTGTCCGAAGTGTCCGCCATAATGTCGCAGTACCGAAAGAAAAAACTCTGATCGCCGCCATTACTAGTAAAAAAAAATATTAATAAAAATGCAATAAAACTATCGCCTATTTTGTAAACGCTATAAATTTTGCGCAAACCAATCAATAAACGCTTATTGCGATTTTTTTTACCAAAAATAGGTAGAAGAATACGTATCGGCCTAAACTGAGGAAAAAAATTTTTTTATATATTTTTGGGGGATATTTATTATAGCAAAAAGTTAAAAATATTGCATTTTTTTCAAAATTGTCGCTCTATTTTTGTTTATAGTGCAAAAAATAAAAACCGCAGAGGTGATCAAATACCACCAAAAGAAAGATCTATTTGTGGGAAAAAAAGAACGCCAATTTTGTTTGGGAGCCACGTCGCACGACCGCGCAATTGTCCGTTAAAGCGACGCAGTGCCGAATCGCAAAACCTGGCTTGGGCCTTTAGCTGCCTAAAGGTCCGGGGCTTAAGTGGTTAAGATCATTAGTATATATTGAATGTATAATATTGTTGACGAGAAGTGTGAAAACCCCCATACACCAGGTCTGGTGAAGGGAAGAACTGAGCACCAATCCGATTGGGAGGAACAAGCAGGTTTTATTGAATATCAAATCAGAACCGTTTTGGGAATGTGCAGAATGCAGCACGGCGTGATATTTGTTCCCGAACGTCCAGCCATGCGATTCGCCCTTCCCCCGGCAGCCGGAGGGATTTGTAATAGTGGAAGCATCTGCGCCATTTCTATTAATACGCAGCAGATAGGGGTGTGCGGGCGACGCGATGACAGCGCGGCCATCTCCGTCAGGAGTCAGCTGGAGCTTACTTCGCATTTCAAACTTCTTTCCAGACAGACCATTATTGGAAGATTTAAATGGAAACTGATGTGTGCTGCCAGTTATAGTACTGTATACATTTTTTATTTTTTTTTGCCCTTTTTTAGATATTTTTCTTTATCAACCATACGCAGCCAGTGACTTGCTACTATGACGGCATGATGATGTTGTCTACAGTCTGGTATACTGTATAGCATTTTGAAGGTGACCAGTAGATTCCTTTTCCACAAGTGTTCAATTTCAAGTGGAAAGCAGATAAATTCAACCATAATATGTTATTTAGATTGATGCTCATTTTGTGAAGGGGAATCGGGTAGTTTTTTTAAAAACGAAGCAGTACTTACCGTTTTTAGAGAGCGATCTTCTCCGCCGCTTCTGGGTATGGGTCTTTGGGACTGGGCGTTCCTATTTGATTGACAGGCTTCAGAAGGTCGCATACATCGCGTCACGAGAAGCCGAACGTCGGTGCGGCTCTATATGGCGCCTGCACACCGACGTTCGGCTACTTTGGGAAAATCGTGACGCAATAGATGCGACCGTCGGAAGCCTGTCGGAAGACTGTCGATCAAATAGGAACGCCCAGTCCCGCAGCCCATACCCGGAAGCGGCGGAGAAGATCGCTCTCTAAAACGGTAAGTATGGCTTCGATTTTAAAAAAAACTACCCGATTCCCCTTCACAAAATGAGCCTCAATCTAAGGTTAAAAATGTACATTTCCGGGTGAACCTCCACTTTAACCCCTTTCGCGCCCCCTACAGGTTAACCTTTTCACTGCCAGTGTCATTTACTCAGTAATCAGTGCATTTTTATAGCACTGGTTGCTGTAAAAATGACAGTTGTCCCAAGCCACGTTGCACGACTGCGCAATTGTCAGTTAAAGCGGCACAGTGCCGAATTGCAAAAATTGGCCTGGTCTTTGGCCAGCCAATGGGGCTGAAGTGGTTAAAAAAAAAAAAAGACTTTATAATCACTTTAATTTCCACTGATTCTTTTGATTACCTTTTGACACATATATATATATACTGTATTTATTGGCGTATAATACTCACTTTTTTACCCTGAAAATAGAGGGTAAACTGTGCCTGCGTGTTATACGCAGGGGGCCGTGGAAAGTTTTTTCCCCGAAACTTCCCTATTAAAGTTGGGGTGCGTGTTATACGCCTGTGCGTGTTATACGCCGATAAATACGGTATATATACATATATATATATATATATATATATATATATATATATATATATATTGTGACAGGAAGTCAGGTAAATCTGTGGGTGTTGTCACAGACGGGAGATACATTTCTGCCTTGTTTAGACAATACACCAATTATTATCAGGTGTCGGCTGCAGAAGCAGCAAGAAAGATTGAAGGGCGTTGGAAAAACTTCAGCTGTTCAGAATGAGGCAATTAAGGCCTCTATAAGTAATCCAGAGGATTACTACTGATTACTGCATCCTGAGGCTTTCTGAGTGAAGGAGAGCAGTGAGCAGAAATACTTCTGAAGAGGTGAGGTGCTGTTTGATTTTTCTGTATGATAAAAATCAAAAAGAGACTATTGTTTTCTGCTGTAGGACCAGCAGTGTCTGCCCAGCACTAGGCTGTACCAGACTCCATAGATAGGTTCCTGTGTGGTGAAGGTAGACGCCCCAAGTGGCCAGGGTTTATTTTATGTTTGATTTTGTTTTATGCTATTTGGATGCTTGCACTTGTTTCCAGCAAGATGGAAGAATAAACCAAAATCTTTGCTTTCAACCGTCTTCGGCTGTTTCTCTGTATAAATCAGTGTGTAGTGAACCCATCCAGGGAGTCACACACCCCGCTACCGAGCTAATCCCTTACAATATATATATATATATCAGGGTTTGACAAATTTGCTTGGAATCTAGGAGCCAGCTAAAAAAGTTAGGAGCCAGAAAACGCGCCCCGTCCCGCCGAGCTTGCGCGCAGAAGCGAACACATACGTGAGCAGCGCCCGCATATGTAAACGGTGTTCAAAACCACACATGTGAGGTATCGCCGCGATTGGTAGAGCAAGAGCAATAATTCTAGCCCTAGACCTCCTCTGTAACTCAAAACATGCAACCTGTAGATTTTTTTAAACGTCGCCTATGAAGATTTTAAAGGGTAAAAAAGTTTGTCGGCATTCCACGAGCGGACGTAATTTTGAAGCGTGACATGTTGGGTATGAATTTACTCGGCGTAACATTATCTTTCATAATATAAAAAAAAAATGGGGATAACTTTACTGTTGTCTTATTTTTTAATTAAAAAAAGTGTAATTTTTTCCCAAAAAAGTGTGCTTGTAGGACCGCTGCGCAAATACGGCGTGACAGAAAGTATTGCAACGATTGCCATTTTATTCTCTAGGGTGTTAGGATAAAAAAATATATAGAATGTTTGGGGGTTCTAATTAGAGGGAAGAAGATGGCAGTGAAAATAGTGAAAAATTACATTAGAATTGCTGTTTAACTTGTAATGCTTAACTTGTAATACCAACGGCCACCATCAGATGGCGCCAGCTCACAAAGCCAAGTCGCCAGGACACTATTTCTAGTCGCCATGGCGACCTGGCGCCCGGGATTTGTCGAGCCCTGCAAATATTACGGTATATTTATAGTCAAGCATATAATTAAAAAAAAAAGATACATAAGTCATCTTGTGATGTGTCTGTTTCTTTCTGCTCTCTTACAGTCTCTATAGTAGACAAGGTCAGCTCCGTTTTTAACAGTGCCCGACGACTGGAAGTGGTTCGGAATTGCATCTCATACATCTTTGAAAACAAAATACTGGAAACAGAAAAGGTGCGTTTTAGTAACTATTTTTATTTCTTATTCTTCAGCTAGAGAATGTAATGTAACAAGGGATCTGTGATCCAAGGACACCAGGGGTATCTTCATTGTCTTCAGCACAGAGGTCCTCATAGCATTTACATCAGGCCTCGCCCACAAGGAACTTTGATCTATTCCCCGCCCTTTCCACCCTACACACATTTGGCCGAAATTGTTGCCAGAAAATCAAGTATTCCTCACAGAATAGTATTGCAGGAACACATGTTTTGCTATACACACGTTTATTCCCTTTGTGTGTATTGGAACAAAACGAAAAAAGGGAGGGGAAAAAAAAAACAAATTGGACATAATGTCGCACAAAACTCCAAAAATGGGCTGGTCAAAATTCTTGGCACCCTTTCAAAATGGTGCATAAATAAGATTATTTCAAGCACGTGATGCTCCTTTAAACTCACCTGGGGCAAGTAACAGGCGTGGGCAATATAAAAATAACACCTGAAAGCAGATAAAAAGTAGAGAAGTTCACTTAGGCCCAGATTCCGATACATTTGCGTATCTTTCGGCGGGGCGTAGCGTATCTCAGATACACTACGCCGCCGTAACTTACAGCGGCAGGTCCCGTATTCAGAAAGAACTTGCGCTGTAAGTTACGGCGGCGTAGTGTAACTGGGCCGGCGTAAGCACGCCTAATTCAAATGTGGAGAAGGTGGGCGTGTTTTATGTTAATTACTCGTGACCCGTAAATGACGCTTTTCACGAACGGCGCATGCGCCGCCCGTGGACGTATCCCAGTGCGCATGCTCCAAATTACGCCGCCAAGCCTCATTGGTTTCGACGTGAACGTAACTTACGCAAAGCCCTATTCGCGAACGACTTACGCAAACAACGCAAAATTCGACGCTGGCCCGACGTCCATACTTAATATTGGCTACGCCTCATATAGCAGGGGTAACTTTACGCCGGAAAAAGCCTTATGTAAACGACGTAAAAACGTACGTTTCTGAATCGGCGTATCTACCTAATTTGCATATTCAACGCGGAAGTCTAGGGAAGCGCCCCTAGCGGTCAGCGTAAATATTGCACCCTAAGATACAACAGCGTAGGAGACTTACGCCGCTCGTATCTAGGCAACATTGAGGCGTATCTGATTCTATGAATCAGACGTCGAGATGCGACGGCCCGCACTCAGAGTTACGACGGCGTATCTGGAGATACGCCGTCGTAACTGCTTTCTGAATCCGGGCCTTAGTCTTTGCATTGTGTGTCTGTGTGTGCCACACTAAGCACGGACAACAGAAAGAGGAGAGGAGAACTGCCTGAGGACTTGAGAACCAAAATTGTGGAAAAATATCAGCAGACCCCAGAAGCTTCCTAAAAAACGGCCCTGCTCCTTCACTGTCCAATCACAGCTTAGGGTCAATCCCAGACCATGACCTGTCTGTACAGCGTGGGGGGGGGGGGGGTACAAAACCAACTGAACAGAATTACAAATCCTTTAATAAAAAATGTACATTGTAGCTGTTGGCCAACCTATAGGCATAGCTTCTATATAATGTAGTTTATTAAGCCGTCTACAGTAAAACCTTAGATTGCGAGCATAATTCGTTCCGGAAACATGCTTGTAATCCAAAGCACTTGTATATCAAAGCAAATTTCCCCATAAGAAATAATGGAAACTCAGATGATTCGTTCCGCGACCATTTATTCATAAATCCTTCAGTTTATAGTCCTTATAAAAAGATTATAGCAATATGATGGGTTGTGTAACCATAAAATGTCCATCCACAAGGGGATTAGAAGCGAAATCCAGCAGAAGCTCCAGAGTATAAAAGAGAAGAGAGGCGCCTATAAGTGTAGCAATATGTTTCTAAATGTTGTACCTTCATTAAATGTAACCATATTGCTACACTTAGAGGCTCCTTTTTATACTCAGTTGCGACATGACGCTACTCTTATATCAAGACACCGCTTGTATATCAAGTCAAAATGTATTTAAACATTTTGCTTGTCTTGCAAAACTCTCTCAAACCAAGTTACTCTCAAACCAAGGTTTTACTGTATAGTGTTCATACCTTATTGTAGTTTCCCTCTGTGGTCCATGCTGAGCTTTTTCTCCCCACAGCTGTTTTGTAAATTCAGCTTATACATACTCGACCATGTGTGACCTTCTTCGAACATTGAACCGCACACACAGCCCAGACCGTGTGACTGATGCGCTGCAGTTAGCGGCATGTCATCGAGATCGCACAGCACCATCCCCGGAATGTGCCGTTTTCTCTGAGATTCTGCCAAGCGCCCCCCTCCTACCTCGTCTGTCACCTCTTTCAACAGATACCAACGCTATTAACAAGTCTAATATTTGGGTGTATTTTGTTGTTACTAAGCAGTGTCTTTGTATTGTCTGGCTCTGAGCTTGGTAATTGGTGAGCATACAGCCTCCTGTGGGGTACTACAAATCTCAGCATGCCGATTGGACAATAAAAGAGCTGCACACTCTCCTATTATTAAAGATAGATCCACCAGGGCTTAGGTTAAGAAATGTAAAAGCAGCTAGCACAGTGTGTAGGCAACAAACATCAAAATTTTAATACACTGTATATACTCGAGTATAACCTATAACCCCTTCTCTCTCTCTCTCCTCCCCCCCTTCTCTCTCTCTCTCTCCCCCCCTTCTCTCTCTCTCCCCCCCTTCTCTCTCTCTCTCCCCCCTTCTCTCTCTCTCTCCCCCCCTTCTCTCTCTCCCCCTTCTCTCTCTCTCTCCCCCCCTTCTCTCTCTCTCCCCCCCTTCTCTCTCTCTCCTCCCCCTTCTCTCTCTCTCTCTCCCCCCCCTTCTCTCTCTCCCCCTTCTCTCTCTCTCTCTCCCCCCCTTCTCTCTCTCTCCTCCCCCTTCTCTCTCTCTCTCCCCCCCTTCTCTCTCTCCCCCTTCTCTCTCTCTCTCCTCCCCCCTCTCTCTCTCTCTCTCCCCCCTTCTCTCTCTCCCCCTTCTCTCTCTCTCTCCCCCCCCCCACTCTCTCTCTCTCTCTCTCTCTCTCTCTCTTCTCTCTCTCCCCCCTTCTCTCTCTCCCCCCTTCTCTCTCTCTTCTCTCTCTTCCTTCTCTCTCTCCCTCCCCCGTTTCTCTCTCTCTCTCTCCCCTCCTCTCTCCCCCCCCCCCCCCTTCTCTCTCCCCCTTCTCTCTCTCTCTCTCTCTCCCCCTTCTCTCTCTCTCTCCCCCTTCTCTCTACCCCTTCTCTCTCTCTCTCTCTCCCCCTTCTCTCTCTCTCTCTCTCTCCCCCTTCTCTCTCTCTCTCTCTCTCTCTCCCCCTTCTCTCTCTCTCTCTCTCTCTCTCTCTCTCTCTCTCCCTTCTCTCTCTCTCTCCCTTCTCTCTCTCTCTCTCCCCCTTCTCTCTCTCTTCTCTCTCTCTCCCACTTCTCTCTCTCTCTCTCTCTCTCTCCCCCTTCTCTCTCCCCCTTCTCTCTCTCTCTCCCCCTTCTCTCTCTCTCTCTCCCCCCTTCTCTCCCCCCCTTCTCTCTCTCCCCCTTCTCTCTCCCCCTTCTCTCTCTCCCCCTTCTCTCTCTCTCTCTCTCTCTCCCCCTTCTCTCTCCCCCTTCTCTCTCCCCCTTCTCTCTCTCTCTCTCCCCCTTCTCTCTCTCTCTCTCTCTCTCCCCCTTCTCTCTCTCTCTCTCTCTCCCCCTTCTCTCTCTCTCTCTCTCTCCCTTCTCTCTCTCTCTCCCCCTTCTCTCTCTCTCTCCCCCTTCTCTCTCTCTTCTCTCTCTCTTCTCTCTCTCTCTCTCTCTCTTCTCTCTCTCTCTCTCTCCCCCTTCTCTCTCTCTCCCCCTTCTCTCTCTCTCTCTCCCCCTTCTCTCTCTCTCTCTCTCTCTCTCTCCCCCTTCTCTCTCTCTCTCTCTCTCTCCCCCTTCTCTCTCTCTCTCCCCCTTCTCTCTCCTCTCTCTCTCTCCCACTTCTCTCTCTCTCTCTCTCCCCCTTCTCTCTCTCCCCCTTCTCTCTCCCCTTCTCTCTCCCCCTTCTCTCTCTCTCTCCCCCTTCTCTCTCTCTCTCCCCCCTCTCTCTCTCTCTCCCCCTTCGCTCCCTCTCCCCCTTCGCTCCCTCTCCCCCTTCGCTCCCTCTCCCCCTTCGCTCCCTCTCCCCCTTCGCTCCCTCTCCCCCTTCGCTCTCTCTCCCCCTTCGCTCTCTCCCTCTTCGCTCTCTCTCCCCCTTCGCTCTCTCTCTCTCTCCCTCTTCTCTCTTTTTCCCCCTTCTCTCTCTTTCTCCCCCTTCTCTCTCTTTCTCCCCCTTCTCTCTCTTTCTCCCCCTTCTCTCTCTCTCTCCCCCTTCTCTCTCTCTCTCTCCCCCTTCTCTCTCTCTCTCCCCCCTTCTCTCTCTCTCTCCCCCCTTCTCTCTCTCTCTCCCCCTTCTCTCTCTCTCTCCCCCTTCTCTCTCTCTCTCCCCCTTCTCTCTCTCTCCCCCTTCTCTCTCTCTCCCCCTTCGCTCTCTCTCCCCCTTCGCTCTCTCTCCCCCTTCGCTCTCTCTCCCCCTTCGCTCTCTCTCCCCCTTCGCTCCCTCTCCCCCTTCGCTCCCTCTCCCCCTTCGCTCTCTCTCTCCCCCTTCGCTCTCTCTCTCCCTCTTCGCTCTCTCTCCCTCTTCGCTCTCTCTCCCCCTTCGCTCTCTCTCTCCCTCTTCTCTCTCTTTCTCCCCCTTCTCTCTCTCTCCCTCTCCCTCCCCTTCTCTCTCTCTCTCCCCCTTCTCTCTCTCCCTTCCCCTTCTCTCTCTCTCTCCCCCTTCTCTCTCTCTCCCCCTTCTCCCCCTTCTCTCTCTCTCTCTCCCCCTTCTCCCCCTTCTCTCTCTCTCTCCCCCTTCTCTCTCTCTCTCTCTCTCTCTCTCCCCCTTCTCTCTCTCTCTCTCTCTCTCCCCCTTCTCTCTCTCTCTCCCCCCTTCTCTCTCTCTCTCCCCCTTCGCTCTCTCTCCCCCTTCGCTCTCTCTCTCCCTCTTCGCTCTCTCTCCCCCTTCGCTCTCTCTCTCTCTCCCTCTTCTCTCTCTCCCCCTTCTCTCTCTCCCCCTTCTCTCTCTCTCTCCCCCTTCGCTCCCTCTCCCCCTTCGCTCCCTCTCCCCCTTCGCTCTCTCTCCCCCTTCGCTCTCTCTCCCCCTTTGCTCTCTCTCCCCCTTTGCTCCCTCTCCCCCTTTGCTCCCTCTCCCCCTTCGCTCCCTCTCCCCCTTCGCTCCCTCTCCCCCTTCGCTCCCTCTCCCCCTTCGCTCTCTCTCTCCCCCTTCGCTCTCTCTCTCCCCCTTCGCTCTCTCTCTCCCCCTTCGCTCTCTCTCTCCCCCTTCGCTCTCTCTCTCCCCCTTCGCTCTCTCTCTCCCTCTTCTCTCTCTTTCTCCCCCTTCTCTCTCTCTCTCCCTCTCCCTCTCTCCCTCTCCCTCCCCTTCTCTCTCTCTCTCCCCCTTCTCTCTCTCCCCCCTTCTCTCTCCCTCTCCCCCCTTTCTCCCCTCTCTACCTTCTCTCTCTCCTCTCTCTCCCTTCCTCATGCATGCTTCTTTATTCACTCCCTTCCCCCCTCTGCACTCTTCCTTCCCCCCCCCCTGCTCTCTTCCTTCCTACCCTCCTGATCTCTTCCTTCCTCCCCCCCTGCTCTCTTCCTTCCTCCTCCCCTGCTCTCTTCCTTCCTCCTCCCCTGCTCTTTTCCTTCCTCTCCCCTGCTCTTTTCCTTCCTCTCCCCTGCTCTCTTCCTTCCTCTCCCCTGCTCTCTTCCTTCCTCTCCCCTGCTCTCTTCCTTCCTTTCCCCTGCTCTCTTCCTTCTTCTCCCCTGCTCTCTTCCTTCCTCCCCCCTGCTCTCTTCCTTCCTCCCCCCTGCTCTCTTCCTTCCTCCTCCCCTGCTCTCTTCCTTCCTCCTCCCCTGCTCTCTTCCTTCCTCCTCCCCTGCTCTTTTCCTTCCTCTCCCCTGCTCTCTTCCTTCCTCTCCCCTGCTCTCTTCCTTCCTCTCCCCTGCTCTCTTCCTTCCTTTCCCCTGCTCTCTTCCTTCTTCTCCCCTGCTCTCTTCCTTCCTCCCCCCTGCTCTCTTACTTCCTCCCCCCTGCTCTCTTCCTTCTCTTCCTTCCTCCCACGCTCTCGTCCTTCCTTTCCCCCGCTCTCCCCCCCCCCCCCCCACCACCTCTCTCCACCTTATTTTTTCTCTTCTTCCCTTATCACTCTTCTTCCCTCTCTCCCTTTTTTCTTTATGCCAACCTCTCTCCCTTCTTCTCTATCTTCCTACTTCTCTCTGTGTTTCTTCCTACCTCTCACCCCCTTCCTTCCTTTGTTCCTTCCTTCCTTCCTTCTCTCTCTAACTTTCTCTGTGACTTTTTTTTCTCTCCCCTCAGTCTCTACCAGCCGCCCTCCGTGCACTGAAGGGAAAAGCTGCTAGGCAATGCCTAACGGAGGAACTCGGTCACCATGTTCAGCAGAACCGCGCCATCCTCAACCACCAGCAGTTTGATTACGTCATCCGGATGATGAACTGCACACTCCAGGTACCTTGTGCTTCCATGTGAACATTTTTGTGGCCGGGTAAAATATACTTTTGTCACCTTATGTAGCGGAAGCAGCCATTTCAAACACCGAACCAGAAAATCCAGCCTATCCATTCAGTAGAAACTGATAAGATCAGTGGAACGCACAGACCGCCTTGATAAAAACAATGACCAGTGGCGGCCCGTCCATAGGGACGTACGGGCGCCGCCCCCCCTCCCACAGTCACACCGAATAGCCGAATAGCGGCAGCTGGTTGGCTGAGGGGAACTACCTATCAAAGCCAGCGACTCTGATAGGCTTTTCCAGTACCGCCCTCCGGCTCTCGGATGTCTATACTCGGAGCGCAGGCAACCTGCGGTCCTTGCATAAGACTGACGGCCGTTTCAGACAATCAGGTTCCCGGATTCTAGTTATCAGGAACCTGATTGGCTGAAGCTTCACCACGGCGCCAGAAGACATCGAGGGAGGACATGGAAGCTTCAGGTAAGTGCTTTTTACAGGGAAAGGGGCGACAATGGGCACAGTGGCATCATGGGGCACAGTGGTGACAAAGGGCACAGAGGTGACAATGGGCACAGTGGCATCATGGGGCACAGTGGTGACAATGGGCACAGTGGCATCATGGGGCACAGTGGTGACAATGGGCACAGTGGCATCATGGGGCACAGTGGTGACAATTGGCACAGAGGTGACAATGGGCACAGTGGCATCATGGGGCACAGTGGTGACAATTGGCACAGTGGCATCATGGGGCACAGTGGTGACAATGGGCACAGTGGCATCATGGGGCACAGTGGTGACAATGGACACAGTGGCATCATGGGGCACAGTGGTGACAATGGGCACAGTGGCATCATGGGGCACAGTGGTGACAATTGGCACAGTGGCAACAATTAAGGGGCACAGTGGCTGCGTTTGATGGCACAGTGGCTGCATGTGATGGGCCCCCCCCAAAAAAATTTGAGCACCAGCCGCCACTGACAATGACTCCGCCTCCAATATAACGCTCTTCAATGGTTTATAATTTGGGAGAAATAAAATAAATGAATGGGTTGATTTCACGAACTGTAATAATTACAGTAAAAAAAAAAAAAAAAAAAGCTTTTCTGCGGCAAATATTCTCTCGCTGGCGCCCGTAAACACGTCTCTACCTTTTCTGAATGTCCTTAACAACGTTCCAGCGTTTAATCTTGCTTACAATTACGATAAGATTTATGGCTATTTACTGAGCGCGGTCCAGCATTGCACTAAGGGGGGTTTAACTTCTCATTCTGAACATTTTTTATCCGGAGCTGGGAATGCTGTTTGTGATGTTAACCATCTGCAGGATTTGTTTATAGAGGAATAGAGCATCTCCGCCGCCGCCGCCGCAGTCCCCAACCGAAATATAGCCGGTCTGATGGCCTGTACACCTTGTAGTATGTCTGTTCTGATGGAATTCCTTTCTTCTCTACATCTTGTATACCATGTTAACAATAACCAGAAGTAATACTAAACTCCAAGGCAAATAAAATTCATATAGGAGCCGTTTTACTTGACATTGATTTGTGCTCCTGTCAATCCAGTCCTGAGATTTACACAGATGTGGCACACGGCGTTGCTTTGCCTGGTGAGGGAGAAGACCTGATTTTTCTCTGCAGCCGTTCAGTAACACATTCACACTAGAAACTGTGGGCCAGGTTCTCAAAAGAGATACAACGGCGTATCTCCAGATACGCCGTCGTATCTCTGAGTTGCGCCGTCGTATCTCTGAGTTGCGCCGTCTTATCTATGCGCCTGATTCTTAGAATCAGTTACGCATAGATTTCCCTTAGATCCGACAGGCGTAAGTCTCTTTCGCCGTCGGATCGTAACTGCATATTTACGCTGGCCGCTAGGGGCGTATACGCTGATTTACGTGTCGAAATATGTGAATCAGTTAGATACGCAAATTCACGAATGTACGCCCGGTACAGTTGCGCCGTTTACGTTAGGCTTTTCCCGGCGTAAAGTTACCCCTGCTATATGGTGGCGTAAGTGCGGCGTACCAATGTTAAGTATGGCCGTCGTTCCCGCGACGAAATTTGAAAATTTTACGACGTTTGCGTAACTCGTCCGTGAATGGGGCTGGACGTAATTTACGTTCACGTCAAAACCAATACATCCTTGCGGCGTATTAGGAGCAATGCACACTGGGAGATATCCACGGACGGCGCATGCGCCGTTCGTGAAAAACGTCAATCACGTCGGGTCACAGAACATTAACGTAAAACACGCCCCCCCTGTCCCACATTTGAATTATTGATACACGGCGTAAATTCAAAGCTGCGCCGGCGTATCTTCTTTCTGTATTCAGAAAGCAAGATACGCAAAAATTAGGCTAAGATCCGACTGGCGTAAGTCTCTTACGCCGTCGTATCTTAGTTGCATATTTACGCTGGCCGCTAGGTGGCGCTTCCGTCGATTTCAGCGTAGAATATGCAAATGAGCTGGATACGCCGATTCAGAAACATACGTGCGCCCGGCGGATTTTTTTGTAGTTTGCGTAAGGCTTTTTCCGGCGTAACGTTACTCCTGCTATATGAGGCATAGCCAATGTTAAGTATGGACGTCGTTCCTGTGTCAAATTTTGAAAATTTTACGTCGTTTGCATAAGTCGTTCACGAATAGGGCTTTGCGGAAATTCCGTTCACGTCAAAAGCATTGACTATTTGCGACGAGATTAGGAGCATGCGCACTGGGATACGTTCACGGCCGTTCGTGAGAAACGTCATTTACGTGGGCTCATGTTTTATTTGCATAAAACACGCCCACCTCTTGACAATTTGAATTCGGCGCGCTTACGCCGGCAGATTTACGCTACGACGCTGCGACTCACGGAGCAAGTGCTTTGTGAATACTGCACTTGCCTCTCTAAATTGTGGCGGCGTAGCGTAAATAATATACGCTACGCCCGCACAAACTTACGTCCCCCTACCTGAATCTAGCCCATTGTGTAAACCTGGCCATAAGCTTTGACAAAACCTGGAAGTTGATTGGCTCCCATGCACAGCTACACCATGTTTTGCACTCTTCAGTTTTAGTAAATCTCCCCCAAAGCCTGCTTGAAGAAATAATTAGTATTAAGAATCCGAAAACTGGTTTTAAGGTTTCAGCAGGCATTGGCTGCATGCTTTTTAGTAGGGTTGTCCCGATACCGATACCAGTATGGGGACCGATACCGAGTATTTGCGGGAGTACTTGTACTCCCGCAAATACCCCCGATGCCTAAATAGAATACTTGCCCCCCCCCGCCGCCGCCGTCGTATATCGCAAAGCCGCCGCCGCGTTAATAACCGCACGGGGAATATTAGAGTCAGCTTTCGTTTGAATAGCTGTTTTCCCCGCCGCGCATAGACACTCCCCCTTGCTCGGGATTGGACGGATCTGTCCAATCGCGAGCAAGGGGGAGTGTCTCTATACACAGCGCGGCGGGGAAAACGGCTTATTCAAACGAAAGCTGACTGTAATGTTCCCCGCGCAGTGATTAACGCGGTGGCGGCATCATTACGGGGGACATGGCTGCATGTGGGGGGACATGGCTGCATATGTTTGGGGGCATGGCTGCAATATGTTTGGGGACATGGTTGCGTATATGGGGGACATGGCTGCATATGTTTGGGGACATGGCTGCATATGTTTGGGGACATGGCTGCAATATGTTTGGGGACATGGCTGCATATGTTTGGGGACATGACTGCAATATGTTTGGGGACATGACTGCAATATGTTTGGGGACATGACTGCAATATGTTTGGGGACATGGCTGCATATGTTTGGGGACATGGCTGCATATGTTTGGGGACATGGCTGCAATATGTTTGGGGACATGGCTGCAATATGTTTGGGGACATGGCTGCAATATGTTTGGGGACATGGCTGCATATATGGGGGACATGGCTGCAATATGTTTGGGGACATGGCTGCAATATGTTTGGGGACATGGCTGGATATGTTTGGGGACATGGCTGCATATGTGGGGGACATGTCTGCAATAAGTGGGGGGACATGGCTGCATATGTGGGGGGACATGGCTGCATTTGGGGACACATTTAAAAAAAAGTATCGGTATTCGGTATCGGCGAGTACATAAAAAAAAGTATCGGTACTCGTACTCAGTCCTAAAAAAGTGGTATCGGGACAACCCTACTTTTTAGCATTCACATTTGGAATGCGATTTACCTGGTAGGTCCCCTTTAAATGAGGCGTCATGTGACCGATATCCTCGGCGGTGTGACTCAGGCTTAGTCAGTGCGGTTGCGTTCCCCCCTCCGTAGTGTAAAAAACAAGGAAGGAAATAAATAAATCCCCACTTCATCACATTACCGGCCGCAATAAAAGAAACAAACCATTAAAATGTCTGTAAATAGCGGCTCGGGTTTATGTAGTAAATTCCCCCACTTTAGGTTTATAATAACTGTACAGATCCTTCCCATCATGACTCCCGTCTGGCACATGACAAGCCGTACACTCATTATTGTACCGGTCAAAGTTCTACTCTAAGTAAATCTCACATTGCGTTTTACAATGGGAAGCGGCTTAGCGCTGCTGAACACAGCTTGTTAATGTGAACAACAGGATGCGCCCACTTAACCGCGATCCCTTTTTGGCAGGATTTCCATTCTGTTATCTTACACATGTGTGAGCCATTGTTGTCATCAGTGATCCAACGCAGTTCTGTCCCGTGATCACTTTGCAGGTGAAGTTGCACTTTGTGAAGGAATTCTTTCCCAGGGGGTTTCACTTTGAAATCAATCCCCGAACATGTGCAAGGAAATAAAATAAACAGTGGCCCAGATTCACAGAGAGCGAGGCGCACATTGCGCCGCCGTAGAGTAACCCCCGTACGCTACGCCAACGCAGCGCAGAGAGGCAAGCATTGCATTCAGCAAGCCAGTGCTCCGCCAGCGTGGCGTGGGTTTCGAAGGCGTACGCCGGCATAGGTGGAAGTGGGCGTGACCCATGAAAATGAGGCAAGACCCCATGCAAATGATGGGCCGAGCGCCAGACAGGTACGTATTACGAACTGGGCATGCGCCGTGACGTGGACGCACCCCTATGCGCCTGCTCACAACCACGCCCGCAGAACTGCCTAAGCTACGCCGTAGCCCAGCCGGACACACCTCCAACGCACAATACGCCAGCTTGTGTTCCCTGGTGCAGACCTGAGCATGTCTGTTGCTGGGTTGCACCTCCTTTATAGGGAATAACTTTATGCCGGACGTACAACTTGCGCGCATCTCGCATAGCATGCGCCGGGCACACGCAGGTTCGTGAATCGCCTTATTTCCCTTATTTCCCTCTTTGAATGGCTAATCAATGGGAGCAGCACCATGCTCCCAGCCTAAATGTGCGCCCACCCTACGCCGGCATAAGCAAGATACGTCGGCGGGGTGTAGCCTGTTTTTAGGCGCATATTAGTTTGTGGGTCTGGCGCACAGATACGACGGCGCACATTTGCACTTACGTCTGCGTAACTTGTTATACGTCGGCGTAAGTGCTTTGTGAATCTGGGTCAGTATTTTTCTTGTACGCGATTGAAAGTTGGCAAAGCGTCACCTCATTCGCTTAGCTGTGGGGCAAAGTTCCCAACGTCCCGACCTGCTGACAAATGTCCTCTCTGCCTGCTGTCACCCCACCCTGTGCAGGCTCTTTTCTCTAAACTGGCCACATGTAATCAGTACATTGACTAACACATCCTAATGATGGCACATTGCACTTTACATTAATAGATCTAAAACCCTGGTGAAAATTATGTATTAAAAACCCCGAAATGCATTGCAAAGGGGAACAACTAATAATGAAAACGTCTTTGAATTAGGAACCATTCATCTATCATTTTTTTCTAGAAGACTTTGCCCTTCTGGTTTAGAGTAGAGCGCTCACCATTTGCTGTACACGTGACGATGTTGCCATTGTGGCAGAAACGTGACCATTTTGTTAATGGTGCAGAAATGTGACAATGTAGCCTCCGGGACAGAAAGGTGACGATGTAGCCTCCGGGACAGAAAGGTGACGATGTAGCCTCCGGGACAGAAAGGTGACGATGTAGCCTCCGGGACAGAAAGGTGACGATGTAGCCTCCGGGACAGAAAGGTGACGATGTAGCCGCCGGGACAGAAAGGTGACTATAGCCTCCGGGACAGAAAGGTGACTATAGCCTCCGGGACAGAAAGGTGACTATAGCCTCCGGGACAGAAAGGTGACTGTAGCCTCCGGGACAGAAAGGTGACGATGTAGCCTCCGGGACAGAAAGGTGACGATGTAGCCTCCGGGACAGAAAGGTGACGATGTAGCCTCCGGGACAGAAAGGTGACGATGTAGCCTCCGGGACAGATAGGTGACGATGTAGCCTCCGGGACAGAAAGGTGACGATGTAGCCTCCGGGACAGAAAGGTGACGATGTAGCCTCCGGGACAGAAAGGTGACGATGTAGCCTCCGGGACAGAAAGGTGACGATGTAGCCGCCGGGACAGAAAGGTGACGATGTAGCCGCCGGGACAGAAAGGTGACGATGTAGCCGCCGGGACAGAAAGGTGACGATGTAGCCTCCGGGACAGAAAGGTGACGATGGCGCCCTCCTGGGGCAGAAACATGACGATGGCGCCCTCCCGGGGCAGAAATGTGGCGATGGCGCCCTCCCGGGGCAGAAATGTGGCGATGGCGCCCTCCCGGGGCAGAAATGTGGCGATGGCGCCCTCCCGGGGCAGAAACGTGACGATGTAGCCGCCGGTACAGAAAGGTGACGATGTAGCCGCCGGGACAGAAAGGTGACGATGTAGCCGCCGGGACAGAAAGGTGACGATGTAGCCGCCGAGACAGAAAGGTGACGATGTAGCCGCCGAGACAGAAAGGTGACGATGTAGCCGCCGAGACAGAAAGGTGACGATGTAGCCGCCGAGACAGAAAGGTGACGATGTAGCCGCCGGGACAGAAAGGTGACGATGTAGCCGCCGGTGCAGAAATGCGACTATAGCCACCGGTGCAGGAATGTGAGGATGTAGCCACCGGTGCAGAAAGGTGGCGATGTTGCCTCCAGGACAGAAAGGTGACGATGTAGCCACCGGGACAGAAAGGTGACGATGTAGCCACCGGGACAGAAAGGTGACGATGTAGCCACCGGGACAGAAATGTGACAATGAAACCACCTTGGCAGAAATGTGACGATGTAGCATTGTTGCAAAAAAATGTGACAATATTGCCTACCGGGGCAGAAACGTGACGATGTATCCCTACCGGGGCAGAAACGTGACGATGTATCCCTACCGGGGCAGAAACGTGACGATGTAGCCCTACCGGGACAGAAACGTGACGATGTATCCCTACCGGGGCAGAAACGTGACGATGTATCCCTACCGGGGCAGAAACGTGACGATGTAGCCCTACCGGGACAGAAACGTGACGATGTAGCCCTCCCGGGGCAGAAATGTGGCGATGGCGCCCTCCCGGGGCAGAAATGTGGCGATGGCGCCCTCCCGTGGCAGAAATGTGGCGATGGCGCCCTCCCGGGGCAGAAACGTGACGATGCAGCCCTCCCGGGGCAAAAACGTGACGATGTAGCCACCAGGGCAGAAATTGAGGGGCAACCTCTACTGGGGAAATCATGACCTAATGCAGGCCTTACCACATCCACAATAAAAATGAACCATTCCTATAACTAATAATTATTCCTATTACATGAAAACTGTAGAAGAGCCCCCGCCCCCAGTCTGGACTGTCTTCAGTACTTTTTTCTACATTGTGAAAGTGTTTCATGTCCCTTTTTATGAACAGCTAATAACTAATAGGATTACGGCTTCTGGTTTCAAAGGTGAGAAATAATTAGTAGATTAGTGGAGGTGGTTTGGTAATATTGGCCTTACTACATCCAGGAACAATCCTCGCTATTTAAGGCCAGCCAAGCACCACACATGTGATCCTCGGCATCCCTCTGCTATATTTAGTAGTGACATTGTATGATTATATAAAAGCGTTATTACTGCGACATTGTATTCTAATTCTATAAATATGTATAAAGTTCTGGTGAGCACAGTCCAGAAATGTGCGGTCACTGTACTGACCTCCTCTGCTGCACGTAGACCAGAAACGTTTGCTCATCATAACGAAAATAATGTGATCTGTTGGGTGACCACGTGTCCTGGATTGCCCGGGACAGTCCGGCATTTTGCAGTTCTGTCCCGGGTCCCGGGCACCTTCATTCCAGGACAATACAGTGTCCCGGAATGAAACTGACACAGCCACTGGATGAGAGAGCGGGGCTGGGAAGTCGGCGTCCTTAACAACTGATGAGTCTTCAGCTGTCAATGGGCTTTCCCACTGACAGCTAAATAAAAAATAAAGCTGCCAGTAAAAAAAAACACAGCGTGGGGTCCCCCTCCCCTAGTCCATTTGGGGGCCTCCAGATTCTGATAACCCCCCCTGCCTGCATGCCACCACAACCACAAGCCAGGGTAATATAGGGACGTGATGCTTTGGGGTGGGGGTGGGGGGGGTGTAGAGCCCTTGGGTGCTGGTATGGACTGTGGGGGGGGAGCACTAGGCTTTTTTTTTTCTTTTTTTCAATAGCCAGGGTGCCAGCAATTGCAACCGTGAGTCAATTTAAATGTGATTTGACTCTTTTTTTTCTTTAGAAATTTCATTTTTGCTGCAGCATGTTCTATACATGGTACACATGCCCCACTTTACAGGCAGACTAAGGGGAGGACCCCCCCAGGCACTATATTTAGAGGAATTGTTCATTTTTATTGTTGCACTTTAAAGCGGTAGTTCACCCTCCTTTCCATCATTAGACCATTAAATTCGGCATCGTAGCGCGAGCTACGGTATGCCGGTCTTAAATTTTTAATCCCCGTACTCACTGTGGTATCGTTGATTGAAGAATCCGACTCCCGCGGGGAATGGGCGTGCCTATGGAGAGGGAGGATGATTGACGGCCGGCTCTGGCACGTCACGCTCCCCGAAGACAGCCGGAGTAGGTCTCGGCTATTCACGACGCCTGCGCACAGGCTATGCGCAGGCGCCGTGAATAGCCAAGCCTATTTCGGCTATTTCCGGAGAAGCGTGACGTGCCAGGGCCGGCCGTCAATCACCTTCTCTCACCATAGGAACGCCCATTCCCCGGATTCTTCAATCATCGATAGCACGGTGAGTACGGGGATAAAAAATGTAAGACCGGCATACCGTAGCTCGCGCTACGATGCCGAATTTAATGGTCTAATAAAAAAAAACTTTTTTTTTTTTTTTAACAGGGTGAACCCCCGCTTTAAGCATAATTAGAATCACTGCTCCTGAAAAACTCAAAAATTGGCAAATTTTTGTGAAGGTGGGGGGGTGTCCCTGAATGGCAGTTTGGAAATGTGGTCACCCTAGTGATCTGGTGCCTAACGTGCCATGCCACCCTCCCAATACATATCAAAACGAGAAATATTTGCCCATGGGACTTTATATAAGGCATGCTAAATGGATATTTAGCCATGGAAATAAAATTTTCTGACTAAAGTTCCACTTTAAGAATAAATTATTCTTATGAAGTCTTTTAAATGGACCCAGTAAAAAAAAGAAAAAAACATAATTTCTTAGTCCTGAATAAGGAAAGTACTGTATATAAGAACACACAGTAGGATCCCTTTACATTGTAATGTGTCATCTATGCAGCAGCGCCCTCTAGTCTGGAGGATCCCCTGAGTACAATTTTATGTTCTTCTCATTTATCTTAATAAATGCCATTGAAGCTTTCATTAGAGGTATACAGAGTAACATATAGACCTCTATAAATTAGGCTTTATGTGTCTATTTGGAGCTTTTTTCCAGCAAAGCCCCATAAATACCAGTGTATTATATGGCGTGACCCAGAGTTGTTTTTTGGGCCTCTTGGGGGTACAAGGAACCAAATTCTATGCATTGTTTGTCATCTGAGACTGTTTGTCCATGTTCTCGACTGTTCGAGGTAAACGGCACAGCACACAGATTACGTGAATATATATGAACTAATGTACCTTCAACACAATGCTCTTTCGTCAGTGCGGTGAGACAGACACCCTGCCAGACAGCGCAGCCAGCTCCTGAACCCCCCAGCTGTTAGGGTTAAGCAATACTGCCTGGTCCAGGATACGCCCAAATCTTGGATTGATTGGAGTGCCCTCTGGAACCGTCTTCCCCTTTGCTTTCCTCTCCTGTAAACATGCACTAGATCAGTGGCTTTCAACCACCAATCTGTGGCCCACTGCCAGGCCATGACCTCCTTCCTCCCAGGGCTCCACACACCTGCAGATCCCCTTACCTCCCACATTGCATCCCAGCTTCCGTGCTACTCAACCTTCCATATCAGCCCACCATGGCCCCGCTGCACCCCAAGGCCCCGCAACCACCTGCAGCGCCCCAAGGCCCCGCAACCACCTGCAGCGCCCCCAGGCCCCTCAAAGAGCTCTCCGTACCCACAGTGCCCCTTAACCTCTCACGGGTCGACCCCAGCCGCCTGCAGTGCCCTCAGTACTCACAGTGCCCCTTAACCCCTCACAGGTCAACCCCAGCCCCCTGCAGTGCCCTCAGTACTCACAGTGCCCCTTAACCCCTCACAGGTCGACCCCAGCCCCCTGCAGTGCCCTCAGTACCCACAGTGCCCCTTAACCTCCCACAGGTCAACCCCAGCCCCCTGCAGTGCCCTCAGTACCCACAGTGCCCCTTAACCCCTCACAGGTCAACCCCAGCCCCCTGCAGTGCCCTCAGTGCCCCTTAACCTCCCACAGGTCGACCCCAGCCCCTGCAGTGCCCTCAGTACTCACAGTGCCCCTTAACCCCTCACAGGTCAACCCCAGCCCCCTGCAGTACCCACAGTGCCCCTTAACCTCCCACAGGTCGACCCCAGCCTCCTGCATTGCCCTCGGTACCCATAGTGCCACTTAACCTCTCATGGGTCGACCCCAGCCCCCTGCAGTGCCCTCTAGTTTGCTGCAGAACTTTCAGCCCCCCTCCACAGTGCCCACAACCTCCAACAGTGTCTCACAGTGCCCCCCCCCCCTGTCCTTTTTGTGAATTCTAGTCAACTACAGTGCCCCTGGAAAGCCCCCAGCCTCTTGCATAGACCCCCAGCCCCCAATTCAGAAGCTCCATCCCCCACAGTTGCCCCTAACACCATCCAGAATCGTGGGACACCATGGCAGGATTAACAGGTGATAAAAAAAAGGGGAAAGGCCAGAGAAATTAAAGTTAATGTAGCCACTCCATCTAAAGATAAAGGGGTGGATTTACTAAAACTGGAGCACACGGAATCTGGTGCAGCTGTGCATAGTAACCAATCGGGTTCCAGCTTTTATTGTCAAAGTTCAATTGAACAAGCTGAAGCTGATTGGCTCCCATGCACAGCTGCACCAGATTCCGAGTCCTCTTGTTTTAGTTGGTGTTAGATCTGCTTTAGGAAGTGTTGTCACCCTTGTTAACCACTTGAAGACCACAATTCATATATATATATATATATACATTGCGGCTTTGAAGTGGTTTATGGCTGCAGCTATCGGCTCAAACCCCGCTGTATTTTTTTTGTTCTCTTTCCCAAAAAGCGATCCAAGTGGCTGAACGAAAAAGTTTGTTTAGCAAAAAAAGAAAAAAAAAAAAAAACTGGTGATTAAGGGCCAGATTCACGTAGCCCGGGCGCAACTTAACTTTTCCGATTTAAGTTACACCGCTGCAAATTTTCTGCCTAAGTGCCCGATCTACAAAGCACTTACCTGGAAATTTGCAGCGCTGTAACTTAAATCCGTCCGGCGCAAGGCGGGCCCAATCGAATGGGGCGAGTCCCATTTAAATTAGGCGCGCTCCCACGCCGGACGTACTGCGCATGCTCCGTCGGGTAAATTACCCGACGTGCATTGCGCTAACTGACGTCGCACCGACGTCATTTGCTTAGACGTTAACGTAAATGGCGTCCAGCACCATTCACGGACGTCTTACGCAAACAACGTTGATGTTTAAATTTTGACGCGGGAACGACGGCCATACTTACCATGGCTTAAGACTCAGCTCAGCCCTAGTTTTACGCGGCGTAACTCAACGGAAACGACGTAGATTTAGATCGACGGGCCGTTCGGGACGTTCGGGGATCGCCGTAAGTCTTCATTTGCATATTCTACGCCGGCCGCAATGGCCTCGCCACCTAGTGGCCGGCCTAGAATTGCATCCTTAAGATCCGACAGTGTAATTCAATTACACCTGTCGGATCTTAGGGATATCTATGCGTAACTGATTCTATGAATCAGTCGCATAGTTAGAAACAGAGATACGTCGGCGTATCAGTAGATACGCCGTCGTATCTCGTTTGTGAATCTGGCCCTAAATGCCACCAAAAGAAATCTCTATCTGTCTGAAAAAAATGATACAAAGCTCATGTGTACAGTGTAGCACGACCGCGCAATTGTCATTCGAAGTGTGACAGCACTGAAAATTGGCCTGGCAGGAAGGGGGTAAAAGTGCCCGGTATTGAAGCATCTTTCCCTTTAAATAGACATTTCATATGTATGATGAAGCCTGAAAATAACTTCTGTCATTGGAATGTTAACCCCCCCCCCCCCCCCCAATCATCTGGTGTCACAATATGGCGGGGGGGTCATTATGTAGAAGAGAAGTCTGGATGTGACAATCGCCACGAGCGATGGCTTTGCGGTACGTTGATGGATTCTACCTTCCATGCTACAAATAGCTCGCTAATCAGGAGCAGCCGCTGCCGTGTCCCGCGCATCATACACACCTAATTCAATGCAGAGCTCTCGCCGTCTGCCGCTGTCTGTGTCTGCGCTGCTGTTGTGGCCGTGAATGTAAAGAATGTTTGTATCCCTTATATACAGAATTCCTTCTCCCCGAGAGGAGACAATGTCTGCCAACTGCACAGGGTCCTGGATAATGTAATACATCTGTACAACTGCAGAGCGCTCCGCGTAATACTGTACAACTGCAGAGCACTCTGCGTAATACTGTACAATTGTAGAGCGCTCCACATAATACTGTACAGCAGCAGAGTGCTCCGCATAATACTGTACAACTGCAGAGCGCTCCACATAATACTGTACAACTGCAGAGCGCTCCACATAATACTGTACAACTGCAGAGCGCTCCACATAATACTGTACAACTGCAGAGTGCTCTGCATAACGCTGTACAACTGCAGAGCGCTCCACATAATACTGTACAACTGCAGAGTGCTCTGCATAACGCTGTACAACTGCAGAGCGCTCCACATAATACTGTACAACTGCAGAGCACTCCACATAATACTGTACAACTGCAGAGCGCTCCACATAATACTGTACAACTGCAGAGCGCTCCACATAATACTGTACAACTCTAGGCGGGCGGGGGGGGGGGGTTCACGGAATGTTGTTGGTGGGCGGGGGGGTCACGGAATGTTGTTGGCGGGCTGGGGGTCACGTAATGTTGTTGGCGGGCGGGGGGCGTCACTGAATGTTGTTGGCGGGCGGGGGGCGTCACGGAATGTTGCGGGCGGGGGGGGTCACGGAATGCTGTTGGCGGGCCGGGGGGTCACGGAATGCTGTTGGCGGGCGGGGGGGTCACAGAATGCTGTTTGCGGGCGGGGGGGTCACGGAATGCTGTTGGCGGGCGGGTATCGCAGCTGGTATAGGTTATTTCTTGGATCGGGGTCGCTGGAGAGCGATGTGAGAAGAGAAGTGCGCGAGGACCTTGGCATCCCAAACATTCCCTCTGCTCTCCATTATAGACGCACGCTGTCGCGGTTTATGATGGAAGGCCTCATGACGCTCCTCGCAGGCACGCCTGGCATCCCAGATTTAAGAAATGTCAGATGTGCTGACACAGGGCGGGGGGGGGGGGGGGGGGTTGTTCTGTCATTTTATTAATTTTTTTACATCAATCTGGGAACAATAGTCACTGCGCTTTGTCACCAAACAAGCCGGATACAAACACCATGTGCAATGGCAGTGCGGAGATTAATAACAAATGTAAAATGTGTTCTCCGGTTTTAGTCCCGGATTCACACGTGTAATTTTTTTTTTAATTGTTGACCCCAAAAAAATAAAAAATCCCCTGTTCTTGTTACGCCCAACTGCAGCTTTTTCGTTGGAGAGAAGGGTCAGAACTTATGCCAAACTTTATTGTTGGAACATACAAAAGAGGTGCTAGACCTTCCATTAACCACTCGCCTACCGGGCACTTTTAACCCCCACCTGCTCGGGCCAATTTTCAGCTTTTAGCGCTGTCACAATTTTAATTTTTACACACGATAGGTTAACCAGAGGACAATGGTCTGAAGGACCGTTTTCATCGGTCCAAACCGATCGTGTGTGGGCCCCATAGGTTATTTAACCCTCGGTTAAAAAAAAAGCCAACTTGCTTTAAAATTAACCGATGGATTCCTAACCGATGGGAAAAAAATGATCGTTAGTAGGCACGTCCATCGGTTAAAAATCCACGCATGCTCAGAATCCAGTCGATGCATGCTTGGAAGCATTGAACTTCGTTTTTTTCAGCACGTCGTTGTGTTTTATGTCACCGCGTTCTGACACGATCGGTTTTTTAACCTATGGTGTGTAGGCGCGACGGACCATCAGTCGGCGTCATAGGATAACCTATGACAGGGGTCCTTCAGACCGTTGTCCTCTGGTTAACCTATCGCGTGTACGCGGCCTAAGGCCACGTACACACGATAGGATCGCCAGAGGAGAACGGTCTGAAGGACCGTTTTCATCAGTCCAAACCGATCGTGTGTAGGCCCCATAGGTTCTTTAACCTTCGGTCAAAAAAATGAGAACTTGCTTAGAAAATTGAACCGATGGACGCCTAACCGATAGGTCAAAACCGATGGTTAGTATGCAAAAGCATCGGTTAAAAATCCAGGCATGCTCAGAATCAAGTCGACGCATGCTCGGAAGCATTGAACTTCGTTTTTTTCAGCACGTCGTTGTGTTTTACGTCACCGCGTTCTGACACGATCGTTTTTTTAACCAATGGTGTGTAGGCGCGACTGACCATCAGTCAGGTTCATCGGTTAACCTATGACAAAGATCCTTCGGACCGTTCATATTGGATGGACCGATCGTGTGCACGCGGCCTTAGAGTCTGCAAAAGACTTGAGACCGGGGCGGAGGTTCACCTTCCAGCAGGACAACGGGTCCTGCTGGACTCGAGTATATCCATATGTCACCAGCAGGAGAAGGGTGCACCTAGGGGGTAATTATTACAATTCGTTACAACTTGTATCCTGCCGGGAATATTTCATTTTTCCAATGAACTTTTTTTTGCATCTTATGTAATTCCGGGCTGCGTGTCTTCCAAGGTCATTGCGGCATCCACTAATAATATTTTCCTTCTCTAAGGAATTTTTCACGTAAAATTATATTTTGTAACGTTGACCTCCATCCTTCTTCTTTTTTTTTTTTTGGAACATGTTAAGCTCGAAGTTAAATAATGGATTCAGCATGTCACAGTGGAAAACTCATAAAAGCTGTTTACAGGTTTAAAATTTTCTCCCGAGTATTTAGACAGACCATCTCCACTTCACGGCTAAATGTTCTCTGAAGACTATTTTATGTGCTGCTTTAAAGTCTCATTAAACGGATTCTACCCCTAATATCCACCGAAGAGGCTTCCCTGCTGAGAAAGTTGCCCCTGTTCTGTTAAAATGTCGAACCCGGCAGAATAAGCAACCCACATCACTTCTGTTTTATTTAACCACTTAACCCCCTGGACCGTATTACTGGTCTAAGACCAGAGCACTTTTTTGCGATTCTGCACTGCGACACTTTAACTGACAATTGCGCGGTTGTGCGACTTGGCTCCCAAACAAAATTGGCGTCCTTTTTTCCCCACAAATAGAGCTTTCTTTTGGTGGTATTTGATCACCTGTGCGGTTTTTAGGTTTTGCGCTATAAACAAAAATAGAGCGACAATTTTGAAAAAAAAATTATATTTTTAACTTTTTGCTATAAATAAAAAAAAAAATATTCCCCAAATATATATATAAAAAAAATCATTTTTTTTCCTTTTCCTTTTTTTCATTTTTTGCCGATACGTATTCTTGTACATATTTTTCGTAAAAAAAATCGCAATAAGCGTTTGGTTTGCGCAAAAGTTATAGCGTCTACAAAATAGGGGGTCGTTTTATGGCATTTTTAGTAATATTTTTTTTTTTACTAGTAATGTCGGCGATCAGCGTTTTTTTTTTTTTCGGTACTGCAACATTATGGCGGACACTTCGGACACTTTTGACAGATTTTTAGGACCTTTTTTATAGCGATCAGTGCTATACAAATGCATTGGATTACTATAAAAATGCCACTGGCAGTGAAGGGGTTAACACTAGGGGGCGGGGAAGGGGTTAAGTATGTTCCCTGGGTGTGTTCTAACTGTAGGGGAAATGACTGATCTTCTTCTGTTCATACATTGTATGAACAGAAGATCAGCATTTCTCTCCCTGACAGGACCGGGCCTGCGCGATAGTGGCCTGCGCTAGAGCCGACGTATAGCTACGTGCTCTCGCGCAAGGGAGCCGACCTGCCACCGTAAAACGACGGCGGCTGGTCGGCAACCAGTTAAACCATCAGGAATTGCTGATTTGGACGAATTGCTGTTTGGACACCGACAACCGAATACAGTCCGGTGAAGGATATTATGAGATTGTTACTCCGCTCCGAAACTAACCAAGAAAAAGGCCGCCTTCCAAAGCGGCGACAACTTTGTCCTCGTTAGCTGCTGTGCTGTGAAAACAGCAAAATCTTCCTGTACCCCGGACTGTATTCGGTAGCCGGAGTTGTGTCCAAATCGGCAATTACTGATGGTTTAAAGAAAGCGGAAGTGATGAAGTTCGATTTATTTTCTGCCGAGTTACCCATTTTGTCAGGACACACCCCCATCTACCTATCTTGCCAGTGATGTCACCGTTCTCAAGTGAATGGATAGGCTTTATGTCATCACTCTATATTGAATGGATAGGCTGCATTCTCAGTGATGTCACCACATTCTGAGTGAGGTCACCGGTCTGTAGTAAATAGAATGCATTCTTAGTGATGTCTTTTTAGTGAATGGATAGACCACATTCTCAGTGATGTCACTGGTCTCTGATGAATTAATAAGCTGCATTCTCATTTAAGTCACTGGGGAATGAATGGGGTCACATTCTCAGTGATGTCACCGGTTTGTAATGAATGGATAGGCTGCATTCTCAGTGATGTCACTGGTCCCTAGTGAATGGATAGGCTGCATTCTCAGTGATGTCACCGGTCTCTAGTGAATGGATAGGCTGCATTCTCAGGGATGTCACTGGTCTCTAGTGAATGGATAGGCTGCATTCTCAGTGATGTCACCGGTCTCTAGTGAATGGATAGGCTGCATTCTCAGTGATGTCACTGGTCTCTAGTTAATTGATAGGCTGCATTCTCAGTGATGTCACCGGTCTCTAGTGAATGGATAGGCTGCATTCTCAGTGATGTCACTGGTCTCTAGTAAATGGATAGGCTGCATTCTCAGTGATGTCACTGATCTGTAGTGCATGAATAGGCTGCAGTCTTAGTGATGTCATCAGTCTGTAGTGAATGGATAGGCTGCAGTCTTAGTGATGTCATCAGTCTGTAGTGAATGGATAGGCTGCAGTCTTAGTGATGTCATCAGTCTGTAGTGAATGGATAGGCTGCATTCTCAGTGATGTCACAGGTCTCTAGTGAATGGATAGGCTGCATTCTCAGTGATGTCACTGGTCTCTAGTGAATGGATAGGCTGCATTCTCAGTGATGTCACTGGTCTCTAGTGAATGGATAGGCTGCATTCTCAGTGATGTCACCGGTCTCTAGTGAATGGATAGGCTGCATTCTCAGTGATGTCACTGGTCCCTAGTGAATGGATAGGCTGCATTCTCAGTGATGTCACTGGTCTCTAGTTAATTGATAGGCTGCATTCTCAGTGATGTCACCGGTCTCTAGTGAATGGATAGGCTGCATTCTCAGGTATGTCACTGGTCTGTAGTGCATGGATAGGCTGCAGTCTTAGTGATGTCACTGCTCTCTAGTCAGTTAAAGGGGTTATAAAGGTTTTTGTTTTTTTAAATAACAAACATGTCCTAGTTACCTGCTCTGTGCAAGAGAACCCTCTGTGGCACTCCTAACTTCTCCTCTTATCGAGTGCCCCTACGGAGAAGCGCTTACCCTGGGGGCACTCGTGCAAGTGCGCTCCCCGAGTCCTGCTGCTGTGTCCATTGATACAGACAGCAGGATTCGGGTCCCCCCCCCCCACCCCCCCTGTCTCCCGTGTCATTGGATTTGGTGGACCGCAGCTCGTTTCCGTCACTGGAAAGATTGGGTTCAGGTAAAAGTAAAAGGGGGGCTTTGGGGGGGGGGGCTGCAGCACAGGAGATTTTTCACCTTAATGCATAGAATGCAAACCTTGAGGGTTTACAACCCCTTTAATAAGCTGTATTCCCATTGAAGTCACTGGGGATGGGTAGGCTGCATTCTCAGATTCTCACTGTTTTTATGTGTTTTTCAGGATTGCTCCAACTCTGAGGAATATAATATAGCAGCTCAACTACTTCCACTGGCCACCGCCTTCTGTAGGGTAAGTTCTCATCTTGAATGGAGTGCTGAATGTATTTCTATTGCTCTGCTACAAGAAAACAAAATGAGGCCTCTCTGCCTTTGTTCTGCCTGCCCCTCGTCTCCTCCTTGGCTATCCTCCTCATTGAAGATGTTTCCATTGATGAACAACAAATATCTTTCCAAAGTATTCATACAAATGCAGCATACACACGCTCAAAAAAAGTCCTCTTTAAGTTCCCAGCCGTGGGTCGCGGTCCGAAGCTCCGTGACCGCGGCCGCGGGACCCGATCGCCGCCGGATTCCCGCGACCGGTCCCCGGAGCTGAAGAACGGGGAGAGCTGTGTGTAAACACACCTTCCCCGTTCTTCACTGTGTCGCTGTCATTGATCGTCTGTTTCCTGATATAGGGAAACACTATCAATGACGTCACACATCCAGCCCCGCCCCCCTACAGTTAGAAAAAACATATGAGGTCACACTTAACACCTTCAGCGCCCCCTTGTGGTTAACTCCCAAACTGCAATTGTCATTTTCACAGTAAACAATGCATTTATATAGCATTTTTTGCTGTGAAAATGGCAATGGTCCCAAAAATGTGTCAAAATTGTGCGAAGTGTCCGCCATAATGTCGCAGTCACGAAAAAAATCGCTGAACGCCGCCATTAGTAGTAAAAAAAAAAAAAATAATAATAAAAATGCAATAAAACTATCTCCTATTTTGTAAACACTATAAATTTTGTGCAAACCAATCGATAAACGCTTATTGCGATTTTTTTTTTACCAAAAATATGTAGAAGAATACGTATCGGCCTAAACTGAGGGGAAAAAAATGTTTTATATCTTTTTGGGGGATATTTATTATAGCAAAAAATATTGCATTTTTTTTCAAAATTGTCGCTCTATTTTTGTTTATAGCGCAAAAAATAAAAACCACAGAGGTGATCAAATACCACCAAAAGAAAGCTCTATTTGTGGAAAAAAGGACGCCGATTTTGTTTGGGAGCCACGTCGCACGACCGCGCAATTGTCCATTTAAAGCGATGCAGTGCCGAATCGCAAAAACTGGCCGGGTCCTTTACCCGCCTAAAGGTCCGGGTCTTAAGTGGTTAAACTGCATTTAAAGAAAAATCACACGTTGTTGATTACCTACTGTTATATAGAATCCTTTTAAAGTGCCCCATTGGCCCAATCAAAGGAGAGTCCCACCACCTAGGATTGGTAACCTAGGTGGTTAATGTGGTTGAACCATCGCAGAGTTGCTATTTTTAATATGTTTATTACATAGACATGTTTTATGTGATTGCTCATTCTTCCATAACCTGTATTTATTTATTCTCTGCGTCCCACTTCAACCACAGGAAATGTAAATCCTCCGGCCGGAATGCAACGAATAGTCACCAGCTTGTTGTGCAATGTTGGGGGGGGGGGGGTTGACACCACTAAACATTATTAAAAAATAACAAAGCGGCACAGTCATGCTTATTTTCCATAGTAAGGATTATTTTGTTACTGAAATTCAGAGACATCATTAGGGGGGAATATAAACATGAATCGCACAACAAGGGAACGATCCCTCCGCCCGATCACGTAGTGAGACCTCGTGTGTCCGGGTCACTGAGATTACGTCTTCCTGTTGTTCACTCTGAAGGAATTTTTGTAAACATAAAATAAATAAATTCTTTACAAACATGCTTTCTTTTACCGCCGCAGTCCACATTAACGAGCTGAGTCATTTTATTATATCGACCGTTTCCATAATAAATGCTAAATGAGAAAGGCTTAACCACTTAAGACCCGGACCAATATGCAGGTAAAGAACCTGGCCCCTTTTTTGCGATTTGGCACTGCGTTGCTTTAACTGACAATTGCGCGGTCGTGGGACGTGGCTCCCAAACAAAATTGGCGTCCTTTTTTTCCCACAAATAGAGATTTCTTTTGGTGGTATTTGATCACCTCTGCGGTTTTTATTTTTTGTGCTATAAACAAAAATAGAGCGACAATTTTGAAAAAAAATCTATATTTTTTACTTTTTGCCATAATATACCGTATTTATCGGGGTATTGCGCGCTCCGGCGTATAGCGCGCACCCCTAATGTGGACCTGCATTCCTGTAAAAAAAAACATTTTAGTACTTACAGTTTTGGTGTCTTGCGCGGCGTCCATCGGTGGCCTTGTCGGGTCCAGCGTCCGTCTGCAGGCTTCGGTGGTGTCCTCCTCGTCAGGTCCGGCGTCCTTCTGCGGCCATCGTGGTGTCCTCCCCGCTTCCCGCGCTGAGTTTGAACCACTGCGCCGGCATATACCGAGCGCAGTACACTCGGGTATAGTCGGACAGGGTCGGCTCCTCTTGCGGTCACGTCCTGTGCTTCCTGTACGTCCAGGATGTGACCGCGAGAGCAGCCGAGCCTGCCCGACTATACTTGAGTGTACTGCGCTTGGTATATGCCGCCGCAGTGGTTCAAACTCGGCGCGGGTATCGGCGTATATCGCGCACCCACAGTTTTGCCCTGATTTTCAGGGCAAAAAAGTGAGCGGTATACGTCGATAAATACGGTATATATCCCCAAAAAAATATATAAAAAAACTTTATTTTTCCTCAGTTTAGGTCGATACGTATTCTTCTTATTTTTTTTGGTAAAAAAATCGCAATAAGCGTTTATTGATTGGTTTGCGCAAAATTTATAGCGTTTACAAAATAGGGGATAGTTTTATGGCATTTTTATTAATATATATATATATTTTTTTTACTAGTAATGGCGGCGATCTGCGATTTTTTTTTTTTTTTTATGACTGCAACATTATGACGGACACTTTTGACACATTTTTGGGACCATTGTCATTTTCACAGCGAAAAGTGCTGTAAAAATGCACCGATTACAATGGAAATGACAATGGCAGTGAAGGGGTTAACCACTAGGGGGGGCGCTAAGGGGTTAAGTGTGCCCTAAAGGAGTGATTCTTACTGTAGGGGGGATGTCACTGATCGTCGTCACCCGTTACACTTATTTCTGATCCTGGTGTCACAGACATGAAGTGTGGGATGATCACAGTGGGGGGGGGGGACTATGACAACAATAGAAACTCAATGGCAGTTTTAGTCTTTCTCTATCTAAAGCTAGGAAAATGTTGTGTGGATATTTGGCTCTAATCCCGCGTACACACGATCGGAAATTCCGACAACAAATGTTCGATGTGAGATTTTTGATGGAATTTCCGACCGTGAGTGTAGCCTCCATCGGACATTTGCTGTCGGAATTTCCGACAAGAAAAATTTGAGAGCTGGTTCTCAATTTTTTCCGACACCAAAAGTTCTTGTCGGAAATTTCCGATCGTCTGTATGCAATTCCGACGGCCCAAAAATCATACGCATGCTCGGAACCAGGTCGACGCATGCTCAGAATCATTGAACTTAATTTTTCTCGGCTCGTCGTAGTGTTGTACGTCACCGCGTTCTCGACGTTCGCAATTTCCGACAACATTTGTGTGACCGTGTGTATGCAAGACAAGTTTGAGCCAACATTCCTTTCGGGAAAAAAAATCCACGGTTTTGTTGTTGGAATTTCCGAACGTGTGTACGCGGCATTTTACTTTTTCAGTAGCCTTCCCCCCCCCCCCCCCCCCCATACATTCACACACCTGACTATGGAACAGATGTTGTCAGTTCTCAGAGGGAAGGTGCACTTGTCATTCATCTGATAAATGGATGGCTTTTGCTCTCTAGTTTCTCGCCCTGCACCTGTCAGCGATTTCCTCCCGGCCTTGTACTTTGGAATCGTAAGGGAATTAGGAGACAGATACTTCAAAAGAGGCAACGTTGCTGTAAAAGAAATTGAGACATCTCAGGAAACAAATCCTTCCGTCTTCATGTACTGCAGCCAAGACCCTGTACTATGACCCTGTACTGTGACCCTGTACTGTGACCCTGTACTATGACCTTGTACTATGATCCCTGTACTATGACCATGTACTATGACCCTGTACTATGACCCTGTACTGTGACCTTGTACTGTGACCCTGTACTGTGACCCTGTACTATGACCTTGTACTATGATCCCTGTACTATGACCATGTACTATGACCCTGTACTATGACCCTGTACTATGACCATGTACTGTGACCCTGTACTGTGACCCTGTACTATGATCCCTGTACTATGACCATGTACTATGACCTTGTACTATGATCCCTGTACTATGATCCCTGTACTATGACCCTGTACTATGACCCTGTACTATGACCCTGTACTATGATCCCTGTACTGTGACCCTGTACTATGATCCCTGTACTGTGACCCTGTACTATGACCATGTACTATGACCATGTACTATGACCTTGTACTATGATCCCTGTACTATGATCCCTGTACTATGACCATGTACTATGACCCTGTACTATGACCCTGTACTATGACCATGTACTGTGACCCTGTACTGTGACCCTGTACTATGATCCCTGTACTATGACCATGTACTATGACCTTGTACTATGATCCCTGTACTATGATCCCTGTACTATGACCCTGTACTATGACCCTGTACTATGACCCTGTACTATGATCCCTGTACTGTGACCCTGTACTATGATCCCTGTACTGTGACCCTGTACTATGACCATGTACTATGACCATGTACTATGACCTTGTACTATGATCCCTGTACTATGACCCTGTACTATGATCCCTGTACTGTGACCTTGTACTGTGACCTTGTACTATGACCCTGTACTATGACCTTGTACTATGAACCCTGTACTATGACCCTTTACTGTGACCCTGTACTGTGACCTTGTACTGTGACCCTGTACTATGACCCTGTACTGTGACCCTGTACTGTGACCCTGTACTGTGACCCTGTACTGTGACCTTGTACTGTGACCCTGTACTATGACCCTGTACTATGACACTGTACTGTGACCCTGTACTGTGACCCTGTACTATGATCCCTGTACTATGACCCTGTACTGTGACCCTGTACTATGATCCCTGTACTATGACCCTGTACTGTGACCTTGTGACCCTGTGCTGTGACCCTGTGCTGTGACCCTGTACTATGATCCCTGTACTATGATCCCTGTACTATGACCCTGTACTATGACCTTGTGACCCTGTACTGTGACCCTGTACTGTGACCCTGTACTATGACCCTGTACTATGATCCCTGTACTATGACCCTGTACTATGACCCTGTACTGTGACCCTGTACTGTGACCCTGTACTGTGACCCTGTACTGTGACCTTGTACTATGACCCTGTACTGTGACCCTGTACTATGACCTTGTACTATGATCCCTGTACTATGATCCCTGTACTATGACCTTGTACTATGATCCCTGTACTGTGACCCTGTACTGTGACCCTGTACTATGACCCTGTACTATGATCCCTGTACTGTGACCCTGTACTGTGACCCTGTACTGTGACCCTGTACTGTGACCCTGTACTATGACCTTGTACTATGATCCCTGTACTATGATCCCTGTACTATGACCTTGTACTATGATCCCTGTACTGTGACCCTGTACTGTGACCCTGTACTATGACCCTGTACTATGATCCCTGTACTGTGACCCTGTACTGTGACCCTGTACTATGACCCTGTACTATGATCCCTGTACTGTGACCCTGTACTGTGACCCTGTACTGTAACCCTGTACTATGACCCTGTACTATGACCCTGTACTATGACACTGTACTGTGACCCTGTACTATGACCTTGTACTATGAACCCTGTACTGTGACCCTGTACTATGATCCCTGTACTATGACCTTGTACTATGACCCTTTACTATGACCCTGTACTGTGACCCTGTACTGTGACCCTGTACTATGACCTTGTGCTATGATCCCTGTACTGTGACCCTGTACTGTGACCCTGTACTGTGACCCTGTGCTGCGACCCTGTGCTGCGACCCTGTGCTGCGACCCTGTGCTGCGACCCTGTGCTGCGACCCTGTACTATAGCGACCCTGTACTGTGACCCTGTACCGGGACCCTGTACTATGATAAAAATCGGTGATTGCCGCCATTAGTAGTAAAAAAATATTTTTTTTATAAAAATGCAATAAAACTATCCCCTATTTTGTAAACGCTATACATTTTGCGCAAACCAATCGATAAACGCTTAGTGCGATTTTTTTTTTTTTTATAAAATTGACGCTCTATTTTTGTTTATAGCGCAAAAACTAAAAACCGCAGAGGTGATCAAATACCACCAAAAGAAAGCTCTATTTGTGGGGAAAAAAGGACGTTAATTTTGTTTGGGAGCCACGTCGCACGACCGCGCAATTGTCTGTTAAAGCGACGCAGTGCCGAATCACAAAACCTGGCCTGGGCCTTAAGCTGCATTTTGGTCAGGGGGTTAAGTGGTAAATGCATAGAATGCATTAAAGCGGATGTTCCCTGTAAAAAAAATATTAAAAGCCAGCAGCTACAAATACTGCAGCTGCTGACTTTTAATATTAGGACACTTGGCTGTCCTGGAGTCCAGCGGCGTCCACAGCAGAGGACGAGCGATCGCTCATCACCCTGCTGCTCCCCCCTCCATTCACGGTGAGGGAACCAGGAAGTGAAGCGCTCCGGCTTCACTGCACGGTTCCCTACGGCGCATTCGCGAGTCGCGCTGCGCCCGCCGATTGGCTCCCGCGGTGTGCTGGGAGCCGAGTGTTCCCAGCACACAACGGGGGGGGCGATGGGATCTGACGCAATGCCCGTCTTTTGCCCGTGAATGCCGGGCCGGAAGTGTCTTTAGAAAGGTGTCAAATGTGACACCGGAGGGGGGGAGGGTTCCGATCAGCGGGACTTCACTTTAGGGTGGAGAACCGCTTTAAGGTGAAAGAACAAGGACCTTTTACAACCCCTTTAAATACCAGGATTGCATTACATACAGAGTGCAGAGCTGTGACTTGTGACTTGTAAACACAGAAACCGGACTTTACAAGTGATTGTGGTGAGCAGGCACCAGAGGGTCTGAGCCAGAGGTGATGGAACTGAGTTCCCCCAAGTTTCACCTGAAAAAAAGTCCTGATTATTGTTAAATAATACAATGTTGACTTATAAGGCAAGGTCCGCCTTACCAAACGGCAAACCAGACTTTTAATATTTAAAATGTGATTGGCAGTCAGCAATTCTGGTTAAAAAGTCAAGCAACCTTCTGAGATGGGAGATGAAGGGATTTCATGGGAGAATGTATTTATAAACCGAGGAAAGAGCTTATCCGACTCCTCTGCCAAGTTGGAGGTTTTGTAGAGTAGTGGGGAACACTTGACCGCCTTTCATTTGCAAAGCTGGTAATTATCGCTGAAAAGACAAAACGCGTTATTGTAGAGCGCAGGTTCAGAGTACCGGAATAGATGACTCTCATCACTGTCCGTCCCCTCTCTAATCACACAGCCTGAGCCTCGTACCAAACTGATCCTCTTATTTCCAAAATCTGCAGTTATTTATGGATGCGGGAACCAACAATTTCAGCCCTAATTATCGGTTTTTCCGCCAGCCGCGGGATCTTGCGTTGGCAAAGATGCAGCGGGCACAAGGTCGATACCAGCAAAACAAATGTCGGCTTTCATCAGAAATAATAAAGTGGACCTGTGCTTGTATGTTTTTAGCATTCTATCAATTAAATCTTTGGGTCAGATTGGTGAAATGAAAACCACGTCGGCATTTATGTGTTTGTTTGTCCAATTTGCCATTGATCTCTGTAAAGCCTCGTACACGATCAGTCCATCCGATGAGAACCGTCTGAAGGACCGTTGTCATCGGTTAACCGATGAAGCTGACTGATGGTCCGTCGTGCCTACACACCATCGGTTAAATAACCGATCGTGTCAGAACGCGGTGACGTAAAACACAACGACGTGCTGAAAAAAACGAAGTTCATGCTTCCAAGCATGCGTCGACTTGATTCTGAGCATGCGTTGATTTTTAACCGATGGTCGTGCCTACTAATGATCAGTTTTGACCTATCGGTTAGGCGTCCATCGGTTAAATTTAAAGCAAGTTGGCTTTTTTTTAACCAATGGTTAAATAACCTATGGGGCCTAAGGCCGCGTACACACGATCAGACCATCCGATGAGAACGGTTCGAAGGACCGTTGTCATCGGTTAACCGATAAAGCTGACTGATGGTCTGATGTGCCTACACACCATCGGTTAAAAAAACAATCGTGTCAGAACACGGTGACGTAAAACACGACGACGTGCTGAAAAAAACGAAGTTCAATGCTTCCAAGCATGCGTCGATTCTGAGCATGCGCAGGTTTTTAACCGATGCTTTTGCATACTAACGATCGGTTTTGACCTATCGGTTAGGCGTCCATCGGTTAAATTTTAAAGCAAGTTCTCATTTTTTTGACTGAAGGATAAATGACCTATGGGGCCTACGCACGATCGGTTTGGACCAATGAAAACGGTCCTTCAGACTGTTCTCCTCTGGCGATCCTATCGTGTGTACGCGACCTAATTTGGCTGTCAGACAGATTTGGTATAATGGTCTGAATCCACTGGGGTTGGTCTGTGGGATATCTCCAAGTGTCCAAAACCTTCCCTGGGTGAAACATTGGGCCACAGAATGTGGGTAGATTGTTTTTAGTTATAAATATAACTTAAAGGATAACCAAATTTAAAAAAATAAATCTATAGATATATATCTCATGGAGCTTACCAGTCATTTCCTGTAAGTGACCTGAAGGGACAAACACGCCCATCTCCTTTCAAAACTGTCTTCTGTAAACTGCCAGTTGACCTCTTCCATGTAATCCAGATCAGTGGTTCTCAACTGGGATGTGGCCTTATCCTCCTGGGCCTCCAGCCACCTGCGGATCCCCTAACCTCCCTCAGTGACCCCTATAAGGTTAGGAACCACTGATCTCGATAAAGAGACAAGGGACGATTTACTCGTTTGTAGACCAAATTTTGCGAGAATGTATGGTGACATCCATGGGGCTCCCTCTGTAGATACAGAAGAGTGAGTAACGTAGCCACTCAAGGACAGGAATCGTGGTGTTCACAGGATTACCAGGAAAAATAAAGAAAAAAAGCCCTATAAAAGAAAACAAATGCAGCCACCACATCTAAAGACACTTGTAAGTTGAAATATATTACGTTTTGTTCAGTGTTGGCTTCAGCGAGACCATGGGTGTAACAAATAAGCGAGTAACTTTTGAAGTTCAGGTTATTACACACGGCTCTCCTTCTCTTTGCCCAGCTCTGTTTGAGATGGTTCAGTGAGATAACTTTGACATATTATTTGGACAGGAGTGCTAACATAAAAAGAAAACCATTGAAGTAGTATTAGAAATTATTAGGTCATAATGACTGGGGAGGAGCCTCTTTAACGGCTGTAATGCGTCATTGTCACAGACTGTGAATTGTGACACTGTATTATATTGACAGAGAAAACAAGTTTTGTATCTTATTCCAGCTTTTTGAGTCTATAAATATTAAAGTAAATAACCAATCATCTATTAAGTACCAAAATACTCTACAGCTAAAGAACCAACCATTACGTTTATAATAGACTTTAGATGATATGTTTGACTTGGCTGTTGCTTTGGATTAACTGTTCTAGATCCCTGTTAACCTGGCCTATTTTTCAAACTTGTTGTTTATAAGTTATTATCATTTTTTTACTTAGAACCCTTAGAATCAACAGTCTTCACTGGTAAACTCACCTCTCCCCCCTCCCCAATACCCCTGTCTTCACTGATCAGCCCCTCTCTACCCCTCCGATCTTCACTCATCAGCCTCTCTTTGTTCCCTGTCTTCACTGGTCAATCCAATCTCAATACCCATGTCTTCACTGGTCAGCCCTCTCTGCTCCATGTCTTCACTGGTCAGCCCTCTTTGCTCCATGTCTTCACTGGTCAGCCCTCTTTGCCCCATGTCTTCACTGGTCAGCCCTCTCTACTTCATGTCTTTACTGTTCAGCCCTTCTGTCTTTACTGGTTAGCCCCTCTGCCCTTCTGTCTTTACTGGTCAGCCCATCTGCCCTTCTGTCTTTACTGGTCAGCCCCTCTGCCCTTCTGTCTTTACTGGTCAGCCCCTCTGCCCTTCTGTCTTTACTTGTCAGCCCCTCTGCTCTTCTGTCTTCACTGGTCAGCCTGCCTCTACTCCATGTCTTCACTGGTAAGCCCCTCTGCCCTTCTGTCTTCACTGGTAAGCCCCTCTGCCCTTCTGTCTTCACTGGTAAGCCCCTCTGCCCTTCTGTCTTTACTGGTAAGCCCCTCTGCCCTTCTGTCTTTACTGGTAAGCCCCTCTGCCCTTCTGTCTTTACTGGTAAGCCCCTCTGCCCTTCTGTCTTTACTGGTAAGCCCCTCTGCCATTCTGTCTTTACTGGTAAGCCCCTCTGCCATTCTGTCTTTACTGGTCAGCCCCTCTGCCCTTCTGTCTTTACTGGTAAGCCCTTCTGTCTTTACCTGTCAGCCCCTCTGCTCTTCTGTAATATTGGGCTCATTTAGGTCAGCGAGGGTGCCCCTTCTCTGCGGGGTCCCTCAGGGCTCGGCAATTTCACCGTGGCTGTTTAATTGCTATGTGAGGCCCGTGGTAGATATCATCTCTTCATGGGGATTGGCCACTCAGGTATACGCTGACGACATACAAATTGTGGCCAGTGATGCTCTCAACCCCACGGCAGCCCACCTTCTTTCCTGCTGCCTCTCATCTATCCAGACATGGATGAAGGACAATCGTTTGGCCCTGAACGTATCTAAAACTGAGGTACTTCTTACAGGTCCAACACAAAGTTTAAACCTGCTTGCAGAGTGGCCCGTATCAATGGGCCCGTGCCCCACTCCATCCAGCCAAGTAAGAAACCTGGGCGTCATATTTGACAATAAACTTTCATGGATTCCACAGGTGAGGAATTGTACCAAGAATGCCCTTTACTATCTTCGGATGCTGCGACGGGTAAAACATCTGCTCTCCCAAACACACAGAAATACACTAGTACAGGCCTTAGTCATCTCACGTCTTGACTTTTGCAATGTGGTATACCTTGGACTCCCTACTAAATGGCTCTCCAAGCTGCAGCTGGTGCAGAACCAGGCAGCTAGGTTGATTACGGGGACCTCAAGATGGGACCATATATCACCCGTTCTCAGACTACTTCATTGGCTCCCATGCGCAAGGAGGATTGAATTCAAGGCTTTGTGTGTTATGTTCAGGGCCTTCAAACAACATGGCCCACTGTTCATTAATAACATGGCCATACATTACCACCCCCCCAGGGCACTGAGATCGGCCGATCAGGACTTTGCTGTCATCCCTCTAGTAAGGTTGATTTCGTTCGGTGGCCGATCTTTCAGAGCCAGAGCCGCCTCGCTTTGGAACCTTCTCCCGTTGTCTTTGAGGAAGTACACTGTTCTTATTACCTTCAGAAAGGCTCTAAAAACCTTCCTCTTTGTGGCAAGTTGATTATGACCACGCCTAATTAAACTGACCTGGCCCCTCCTTCCCTCACCCTATGTCCCCCTCACTCCAAACCCCCTTGCTACCGTTTGTTTTTATTGTTGATATTTTATATGGTTTCTCTTTTTATTTGTACACGAGCCATCAGTTCGTCTACGAAGTCTTTTTTCTTTCTTCTCTTGGATTGCTTTTTGGTCCAGAATAGACCAGCGGACCTCCTTCCAGCGCTTAGACACACCCTTCAGGGTGTATGTGGCGCTGTAAAGAAATATTAAAATCAATCAATCAATCAATCAATCTGTCTTCACTGGTCAGCCCGCCTCTACTCCATGTCTTCACTGGTAAGCCCCTCTGCCCTTCTGTCTTCACTGGTAAGCCCCTCTGCCCTTCTGTCTTCACTGGTAAGCCCCTCTGCCCTTCTGTCTTCACTGGTAAGCCCCTCTGCCCTTCTGTCTTCACTGGTAAGCCCCTCTGCCCTTCTGTCTTCACTGGTAAGCCCCTCTGCCCTTCTGTCTTTACTGGTAAGCCCCTCTGCCCTTCTGTCTTTACTGGTCAGCCCCTCTGCCCTTCTGTCTTTACTGGTCAGCCCCTCTGCCCTTCTGTCTTCACTGGTAAGCCCCTCTGCCCTTCTGTCTTTACTGGTAAGCCCCTCTGCCCTTCTGTCTTTACTGGTCAGCCCCTCTGCCCTTCTGTCTTTACTGGTAAGCCCCTCTGCCCTTCTGTCTTTACTGGTAAGCCCCTCTGCCATTCTGTCTTTACTGGTCAGCCCCTCTGTCTCTACTGGTAAGCCCCTCTGCCCTTCTGTCTTCACTGGTCAGCCCCCCTGCCCTTCTGTCTTCACTGGTCAGCCCCCTCTGCCCGTCTGATATACTGATACTGATTTAATTCACAATACAGATTCCTTACTTAATCCTTACACACTTACTATACAACATTTTTATATGTTTCCATAAATTTGATTGAAGCTTTTACTTTTTTAACATGCAATTGAAACTCTCCATTAAAATGGGGATTTCATTTTCATCTCTAGTTTGCATGACAGCAATGGCCTGAAATAATTCTCAAATTATTCCATTATCCTTCACTTCGGTGGTGAAAGGAAGAAATGTTGGGCTTTGTTATGTGACACCTCCTTCCATATTGACTTTGACCTCTTATCCTTTTGGGAGTATTTAAATACTTTGTACCTCCCCCAGTGGTTGGTAATGAGGCCATGCGGCCTTGTGTGACCCAGTCAGCCAAGGTTAAGTAGGGCAGACGGGTTGTTGCTATTGTGTCTGTCATTCCTACAAGTCAATGTTTCTATTCCTGGACTTCATTTTCTAAATTTCTGGAAACTCCATTACTGGCCCACATGTTCCGTACATCATGACACCCATGCTATCACCACATGCCATTCAGCAGTCAAAATTATTGTTTTTCCCCTGATGTTCTCCTCCTGTTTTTGCCAGTCTGAGAGTGTAACATTGACCATAGATGGTAATATTTAGGTGGATTTTTTCCCTCTGTATAGATCAGTTTGTGTGTTAACATTTTTAAATGTTTTTTATTTTGAAATGATATATAAATCAATATAGTTTCCACTGGTCAACTCTTATGAGTGTACCAACAGCCTGAATAATTACAGGAAAAATTATAAATTCATGTTGCGCAAACTGTTGCCGCCATATAAATCTTGTATAATAATAATAATCATAATAATAAAGAACCAGATGAGACTTTTTAGGTATACATACTGAAGCCGTTGAGCTCATAAAAATTTGGCATTATTTTAATAAAGATTTCTTGTCAAACACATAAAAAGGATGATATTATAGAAACATTAACATTTGAAAACACTGCCTGGGACAAGTGAGTGAGAAACTTGTAAAGCGCAACACATGCGAACTGAATCGCCTCTGGGCGCTGTATCCATTTCATGGGTAAGGAAACCCCTTGACCTCAGAAGAGATGGGTTTTAATCTTTCTCCTGAAGGCCAAGTGGTCCGACTCTAGTCGGATGGTAGTTGGTAGCACGTTCCACAGCCGAGGTCCCTGGGGCATTTTTTACCCAATGACGCAGCGGCACTTTTCCATTAGCAACACCACCAAAACAAAGGCAATGATGCTGAGATATTTTATATATTTTCCAGTGACACCACCAACATTTTTTCCTTCCAGTGAGTCCACCCATGCATGGACATTTTTCCTTCCAGTGAGTCCACCCATGCATGGACATTTTTCCTTCCAGTGAGTCTACCCATGCATGGACATTTTTCCTTCCAGTGAGTCCACCCATGCATGGACATTTTTCCTTCCAGTGAGTCCACCCATGCATGGACATTTTTCCTTCCAGTGATTCCACCCATGCATGGACATTTTTCCTTCCAGTGAGTCCACCCATGCATGGACATTTTTCCTTCCAGTGATGCCAATGATGCAGAGGCATTTTTGGTTTGTCTCCAGTGACACCACTGACACTGAGACACGGGTATTTTTTCTTCCAGTGATATCGCAGATACGGGGATGTATTTCCTTCTAAGTACACCCCCGATGCGGGACACGTTGTCATTCCAGTGACACCACTGAAGCAAGGGCATTTGTTTCCTTCACCACTGTTATCCCTATGTTTGTGCACCGACCATAAACTCTTCAGTTCGCTACGATTTACTACAACCATTGGCTCTATGTCAGCACATGCCACAAACATTATGTACGTTTTTGGCATGCTGTTGGCTCCATCCCCTCCTTCACCTGGAAGGCGAAAGGGAGGCGCCTCGTACACACGAACGGGATTCCCGACGGGAAAAGATCCGTCGGAAATCCCGGGAGGGAAAACCGAGAACCTGCTCGGTAACTTTTCCCCCCGAACACACGTTTCCCCGATGAGAGCTTTGGTCGGGAATCCCGACCGTGTGTATGTTCCATCGCAGTTTTTCCCATAGAAAAACTGCCGGGGAAAAAGTCTGCCAGGAATCCCGGCAGGAAAAAAGAGAGCTGGTTCTTTTTTTGTCTGGCAGTTTTTGGCCAGTTTTCCTGTCTAAAAAACTGCGAGGAGCATACATTCCCGGCCAAAAGCTCTCCTCGCAGTTTTCCCGTAGGGAAACCCGGTCATGTGTACAAAGCATTACCCTTGGGCGCTGGATGACCCAGCGCACATTGAAAATGCTGATCTCTTGAACCCTATTCATACCTTTCATGTATTTAATGTTTTCAGTCACACCAGTTTTTGAAGTCTCTTGCCATTTTTGTTGCCTGTCTCTGGTCTATCTGATCAATATCTTTAATTTAAATAGAATCTTTAAAATATTGTGGAAATTTTACCAAATGAGAAGACTTCTGTTTGTGTACCTTAATATCCCATTTGGGTTCCCCCCCAAGGATCTGGCAAACCGAATGCCAACAACACTACAAATGTGCCACATTTAGCACTGAACACAGAATAAAATCTGTCTTTAATATTTTCTTTAAGCTAAGTTTGCAAACTTCGAAACTCATCCAACTCAATAGGTAACCTGAGCAATATGTGTCTTTATTAAAACTTGGACAACCCTAAATAAAGGGATAATACCGAGTATACATACGTATCTATCCATAGTAATCATCACATTATCAACATACATAACATTCAGACTTTAAAGTTACCCTTTATTTAGGGTTTTTCAAGGTTTATAAGAGATGTTTAAGAGGTGATTTACTCAGGAATGTACTAAAAACATATTGCTGGCAACAGCCGGGTTAGCCTCAAAATGAATGTATTTATTTTAATTGGCTCCGACAAAAACATGTCATTACTATATTTTCCCTTTTTTTTTTTTAATGTACAACAATTGTATGCTAAACCTATAATGGTTTGCATACGTGTTCAGAGATATGGGTTAGACATCCAAAAGCCATAAGGTGAAGCTGTAGTATCTAACCTAGAGAACACAAAACAAAAAGAAACCCTCTGGTGGGCCTTTAAAGGGCAATGACTCCAAAAAGCTGTATACAAAATGAGTAAAATATAATTTTAATATTACACACATCTGCCCTCCTATCTTTACTGGTCAGCCTCTCTGCCCTTCTGTCTTTATTGGTCAACCTCTCTGCCCTTCTGTCTTTACTGGTAAGCTCCTCTGCCCTTCTGTCTTTACTGGTAAGCTCCTCTGCCCTTCTGTCTTTACTGGTAAGCCCCTCTGCCCTTCTGTCTTTACCGGTCAGCCCCCCTGCCCTTCTGTCTTCACGGGTTGGCCCCCTCTACGCCAGGTCTTCACTGGTTAGCCCTTATGTATTTACTGGTCAGCCTCTCTGCCCTTATGTCTTTACTGGTCAGCCTCTCTGCCCTTCTGTCTTTACTGGTAAGCCCCTCTGCCCTTCTGTTTTTACCAGTCAGCCCCTCTGCTCTTCTGACTTCACTGGTCAGCCCCCCTCTACTCCTTGTCTTCACAGAAGACAGCAGGGACCAGTGGGATAGCGCAGCGCATTTCGTGCATGCGCAGTAGGGAACCAGGAAGTGAAGCCCGATTCCCTGACCCAAGATGGCGGCACCCGAGAGCCGAGCGATAGATTGGCTTCGGGTGCCGACATTGCGGGCGCCCTGGGCAGGTAAGTGTCTTTATTTTAAAAGTCAGCAACTGCAGTATTTGTAGCTGCTGACTTTAAAACAAAAATACAAAAAATTGGCGGACCTCCGCTTTAAGTCTTGCAAAGTTGTCTCCTCTCCTGTACTGAAGTTGCTTACACTGGTTTCACTGCACATTGTGAGCTTCTCACAAATAGAAGCTGAAGCTGGTTAGATAGAGCTTATCTAATATCCTGGCCGGAGAATGTGCAGCATCATCTAGTCCAGCCAGTCTCAACCAGGGTTCCTCCAGAGGTGGCTAGGGGTTCCTTGAGCTGTGGCTGATTTACCTTCTCTTTGGTGCCTACATAGTTCTGAGCCAATTCCACTTGGAGGAGCCAGTGGTCAGGGCCGGCCCTATGATGGGACCGGGTGGTACCATGGGTACCAGGAATCAATTTTAGGGGGGCAGCATACTGATGCCCGCCAGCCCATTTTGCCAGCTCCGCTACAGAAATAAAATTGATGTCCTTTTTTTCCCACACATAGAGTTTCTTTTGGTGATATTTGATCACCTCTGCGTTTTTTATTTTTTTGTGCTATAAATATATATATTTTTTAACTTTTTGCTATAATAAATATCCCCAAAATTTAGAAAAATTAACTATTTTCTTCAGTTTAGGCTAATATGTATTCTTCTACAAAAAAACACAATTAGCGTACATTCATTAGTTTGCGCAAAAGACATTGTGGCCGCCGGCAATTCACAGGTCCCTTTATACTCCTGGATACATGTATAGAGCCATGGCAGGTCCTTTTATACGCCTATATACATTTATAGAGCAATGACAGGTCCTCTTTATACTCCTTTATACACGTATACAGCCATGACGGGTCCCCTTTAGTTATCATGATATAAAATAATGAATGTGGGGGCCTTTTGGTTGGCGTGATTTTTTTTTCTGGGGGGGGGGGGGCAGCATTTCATTCTTGGTCCCAGGCAGCACAATGTCTTGGGCCGGCACTGCCAGTGGTATTACACCAATGATCTTCATAGTTCTCTGTAAGGGGGGAATTCTTACCACTTCTGTAAAAAAGGGCATTCTTCTCACTGACCAAAGTAAGGGGCATTGTTCCCACTGACCCCCAATGAATGGGTTTTATCAGGGGTTCCCCAAGACCTGAAAATTATTTTTAGGGCTCCCCAGCAGTAAAAAGGTTGAGAAAGGCTGATCTAGTCGTTTCTTCCCCTCTTGACTGTTATTAGCATGTTGATGAGGGGGAGATAGGAACCAGGGAAGGCAAAATAAAAGCAGATTACATTTCATCTCTAATATCATCTCCTTATTAAAAATTTGTTTGCAAGTTTCCTTATTTCAGAATTCCAGAGCAGCTGGCCAAGCCATACTTGGAATAGTAGTTGGCCAGTTTGTCCTATGTATTTCTGGAGACATTGTACATGGAATTTCAGTCTTTCCTGTAACAATTCATCAACCTCATCCAAAAAAAAAAAAAAAAAAAATCTTTTCCCCATGACAATACGCTGGCCCAGAAGAATGCAATATAACGAAACAAACTGTTAAAGAACGAGTGCGCGAGGAATGAGTGGAGCGTCTTGGGAAATAAGGACAGAAGAGGCACATTCCTCGCTGGGCTCTCTGGAATGTGTGTATTTAATTTATGACTCAGGATTGCAGAACAGTCCTCTATCCCCAGCCGAGGCAGCTGCCTGCTCCCGGCTTCCAGGATGACACAGCAACTTGGAGAATGGGATACAGACCCGGGTTCTGAATGCCTCTGTCCCCCTTTCTTCTAAATCAGAATTTCTCATTTATTTTTGAGTTATGGCACCCTTTAATAGTACACAACATCTTGAGTCACTCCTGATCTATATGGTACCAACTGCTTTGATGAAAGGAATTCCACAGTAGAGGTCCCCAATCATGTCAAAGTCCTCCCCATCATGTCGGAGCTTTCCCCTCCCCACATCATGTTGGAGCTTCCCCCTCCCCTCATCATGTCAGACCCCTCCTCCCTCAATAACTTCAGTGGCGCCCCTAATCATAGAATCCTCTTATCACATCAGAAGCCCCAACCTTTCTATGAGAGTCCCCTCTACCCATCAGTGCTCTTCTACCTTACTTCAGCAGCATGGCAGAAGGCAAGAGTCAAAGCAGGTCCTTGTGGGTCCCCCATAAATTCAAAGTCCTCCCAGTCATGTCAGCAGCATCCACCACCCCACCATAGAATACTCTCATCATATCAGAAGCCCCAACCTTTCTATCAGAGTCCCCTCTACCCATCAGTGCTCTTCTACCTTACTTTAGCAGCATGGCAGAAGGCAAGAGTCAAAGCAGGTCCTTGTGGGTCCCCCATAAATTCAGAGTCCTCCCAGTCATGTCAGCAGCATCCACCACCCCACCATAGAATCCTCTCATGATATCAGAAGCCCCAAGGCAGGGCTGTCTTAATGAGAGGGCACACCTGGGCACTGCCCAGGGGCCCCAGCTGCATGGGGGGCCTCTGCACTATCCCCAAAACAGGTTGTAGAGGGGTCAGAGTGCTGGGGGGATATCTGGGGTGTAGAGGGGTCAGAGTGCTGGGGGGATATCTGGGGTGTAGAGGGGTCAGAGTGCTGGGGGGATATCTGGGGTGTAGAGGGGTCAGAGTGCTGGGGGGGATATCTGGGGTGTAGAGGGGTCAGAGTGCTGGGGGGATATCTGGGGTGTAGAGTGGTCAGAGTGCTGGGGGGATATCTGGGGAGTAGAGGGGTCAGAGTGCTGGGGGTGATATCTGGGGTGTAGAGGGGTTAGAGTGCTGGGGGGATATCTGGGGTGTAGAGGGGTTAGAGTGCTGGGGGGATATCTGGGGTGTAGAGGGGTCAGAGTGCTGGGGGGGATATCTGGGGTGTAGAGGGGTTAGAGTGCTGGGGGGATATCTGGGGTGTAGAGGGGTCAGAGTGCTGGGGGGATATCTGGGGTGTAGAGGGGTCAGAGTGCTGGGGGGATATCTGGGGTGTAGAGGGGTCAGAGTGCTGGGAGGATATCTGGAGTGTAGAGAGGTCAGAGTGCTGGGGGGATATCTGGGGTGTAGAGGGGTCAGAGTGCTGGGGGGATATCTGGTCTGTTTACCTGCGCTGTCTCCATTGTAGGGGAACCCAGAGGATTACATTGCCCAGGGGCTCATGATGCTATTAAGACGGCCCTGCCCCAAGGTCCAGAATGGAAGTTTCCGTTTAAGGTGGAAATTTCCTATTGTATGCAGGTATTTTACTGCCGCACCTGGCAAACATCTGGTGCTGACGAAGCGCCACCACGTTCTCAGCACCTGGCTGTGGATTATAGGCGGAGTTGCCAGCCTCCCTCCCACCTCTTTATCCCCTAACCTGGAAACAGCGGTTACGTCTTACGCAGAGATTATCTAAATACAATGCGGAATATGTTTATCCTGTTTTCTAATCCTTCTGTTTTGGCAGTTCGAAGTGCTCTGCCAAATGCAAAGTTAATTAAAAGGTCCTATGCATAATTATGGAAAAGGAGAACCTCTCTTATATCCTGTTTGCCTGTCGTCACTGCCTTTGGGACAATTAGGTGAACAAATCTGAAATTTGGATGGTTGCAGAGAAGAAATTTTGCATGCTTAAGAGTAACACAAAACTACATTGTGTTTAAAAGGGATGTATAGCGGTTTTGAATATATTTTTTTTCTCTAATGCTTAGGACATTTTAAAAATATATATTTTTAGTCCGGTGATAAAAATGAGATACTATACATTATAAATATTTCTTCATTTTATTTCTGGTCAGCAGGGGGAGCTTCAGATCCTTTTCACATGTTTACCTTTCTGTTCTTAGCTGCTCCGTTAAGATGTTTTTTTGTTTTCTTTCTATTGAAAAGCCTGTGGCGTGCAAAACACAACCCAAAAACTCCACCCGGTGCAGGAAAAAATGTGCACACACATAAAGAGTGGAACACAAAAAACTGCGACGGGTGCATCGTCAAATGGTCCTCCGAAAAGGACCCAGCTCTGATCCACCGGGGCGTTAGGCTCCTGGCAGGGAAAAGAGTAACTGTGGCCCATACAGCCGAAGCCATATGGACCCATCTTGGCCCAAGCAGCCGAAGCCACAAGGACCCAACATCCTCGGAGGGACTGCCGAAACAGAACCCTCCTCGGTGAGGCTCCCCCGAAGGGAGACCCCATGAGCGCCGGCGAACTAAGCCGGAAGGCCATGTCCACCAACTCCCAAGACTTTCAGAGCAGGCCCGAGGACCAGCACCCTACTCGCCACACTAAAAGTGTTAAGATGTTACAGAATCCAAATGCCATGGCTCAATTCACACACACACAGTAGGCAACCTCTGTGTTCCAGCTGTGGTGAAAATACAAATCCCATCATGGGATTTCTTGCCTGTAGCTGACAGAGTCTAGTCTCAAGGTTGGCCATCACTGCAAATAGAATGCATTTTTGACACCCCCTTTTCCTTGCCTGCTGTGTTCAGAGGTGAACATCAGGTATTTCAATCACATAGAGAGAGTCTGAAGGGCAGACTGCTTCTGATGTGCTCTCCCATTATACAACCCATGGTGCTTTGTGGATCCTGTGTTTATAGGTGCACACTGTATTAAATGTTTACTTGTAAAACATAAATTGTATATAAAAAAACATACAAACTTTCAAAAGTTATAAAGCATAATGTTAAAAAAGTGACCCCCCCCCCCCCCCCCCAAACCATCAAAGTTTCCCGTTAACAATAGCCTTGTTTCATAAAGTTAAAAAAAATAAAATTTCATTGGAACCCCTTTACACTCTTGCTCTTTTACCACCCTCTCCCCCCAGGCTGCCCACAGAAAACACCTAACAAGGCAGACAGAGGGGATTGTACACATCATTGCTGCAACAAACCTGCCTCAGTGTGATGAGTTTGACAGGTGGCACCACCTGTCATACTCGCCCCTTTGAAGTCGGTGGGACTGCGCCTACAGCCACAGGTCAAATGATTGGCTTGCAGTTGCAGCATGTTAGTTCCTTGCAAAATTGCTGTTATTGGGGGGGGGGGGGGATTCAGGAGGTGCAGTTTCGCCTGCCGGTGGCCTGGAAGTCGTTATTCCGTTACCGCTTTCCGAGAAGTGATCCGTTCACTGAATCAAGCTTATCTTTAAAGGGAAACTATGATGATTTGGGGGCTACTTTTTAAACATTTATGTTTTTTTCTGTCCGCCATACATATACGATGGTTCTTCAAAAAGTTTCTGCACTTTTTTTTTTTTTTTTTTTAACTCCGTTACATATAAAAAAAAAAGTGAGCAACCTTTTTGAAGACCCCTCGTATGTGTGTTCTGGGACGGGAAGGGTGATATCTCGGTCATCGCTAACGCTGCAGCAATGATTGAAATATCACTTTCTTCTTCCTGAAATTCCATACAAAATAAAAGTAATCCTAGCGGCTACAGAGCTGCTGAATTGCTTTTACAAGCGGTGGAAGGGGGATCCCATCCCCACCCGTCACCTCCTTTTACCGGGTTGTCCGGTGAGATCAGGGAAGCCCGGGAGAGGTGCGGCCGGCAGCATCCAGTTCCTGGGACACAGTGAGGCTTAATGCGCACATAGCCGCGATTTTACCGCGTTTTGTGGCTGGCGGTCAAAACACTCCTATTCTGAACACGATTATTCCTCGTCCAAGAGAAAGAGGTTTGAACCTCCCCTAACCGCAGCAGCTCCTGAACGATGATATGTATATGAACACATAGGTCTTTATGGAGTTGAGTTTAGGAGCTTTGGCAAAAAAAAAAATGCCAAAAGCTCCGAAACTCAAGTTGAGTGGTTCTCAACCTTAGTCCTCCCAACAGGCCATGTTTTCAGGTTTTCCTTTACTTTGCACAGCTGCTTTAAATCAATATCAATGACCTGGTATTGATGAGAGCTATTTTATCTAAGGGAAGTTCCCAAAACATGGCCCATCGGGGGCACTTGAGCACTGAGGTTGAGAACCACTGGTGTACATGAAGCCTGAGAAGGAACTGATGATGATCCTCCAACTGTGTGACATCAGAATCTGGAAGTGACAAGGATTTTGTCACTTCTGGTAAACAAGCTGCTCCCCGCTTCTCAGATACCCCAGATCTCTCCATAAAGAGGACCTGTCATGGCCCATGCTGTGACAAGGGATGTTGTTCATCCCTTGTGATAGCAATAAAAGATATAAAAAAAAAAAACATTGGTGTTGTTTAACTTTTTTTGTATAATATTTTCATTTACAATCTTTGTTTTACAAATAAAAATGTTCTACATATGACAGAGGATTCACAAAGCACCATGGGTTGTGTAACAGGAGAGCACAGCAGAAGCAGTCTGCCCTTCAGACTCTCTATTTTAACCACTTAAGGACCCCTTCACGCCGATATACGTCGGTAGAATGGCACGGCTGGGCACATCAACGTACCTGTACGTTGCCCTTTAAGCCCAGCCGTGGGGTCGCGCGCGCCGCCGGCCCCGAAGCTCCGCGGGACCCGCGGACCCGATGGCCGCTGGAGTCCCGCGATCGGTCCCCGGAGCTGAGGAACGGAGAGAGCTGTGTGTAAACACAGCTTCCCCGTTCTTCACTGTGGCGGCGTCATTGATCGTGTGTTCCCTTTTATAGGGAAACCACAATCAATGACGTCACATCTACGGCCACACCCCCCTACAGTTAGAAACAGAGATGAGGTCACACTTAACCCCTTCAGCGCCCCCCAGTGGTTAACTCCCAAATTGCAATTGTAATTTTCACAGTAAACAATGCATTTTTTGCTGTGAAAATGACAATGGTCCCAAAAATGTGTCAAAATTGTCCGAAGTGTCCGCCATAATGTTGCAGTCATGAAAAAAATCGCTGATCGCCGCCATTAGTAGTAAAAAATAAATTATTAATAAAAATGCAATAAAACTATGCCCTATTTTGTAAACGCTATAACTTTTGCGCAAACCAATCGATAAACGCTTATTGTGATTTTTTTTTACCAAAAATAGGTAGAAGAATACGTATCGGCCTAAACTGAGGAAAACAAAAAAAAATTATATATTTTTGGGGGATATTTATTATAGCAAAAAGTAAAAAATATTGAATTTTTTTTCAAAATTGTGGCTCTATTTTTGTTTATAGCGCAAAAAATAAAGACTGCAGAGGTGATCAAATACCACCAAAAGAAAGCTCTATTTGTGGGAAAAAAAGGACACCAATTTTTGTTTTTGGGTCTTAAGTGGTTAATGACTGTATCTAATACGCATATCCGTAGTGTCTCCCTCTAGTGGCCATCTACATATCACTGCTTTACATAATGACTGCTGGAACTAAATACAAGGCAAGCTCCATAGAGGTTATTTCTGCTTGTTGTCATTTTACTGATCTGCCTCACCTGTGACAATTCTAAGCTGAAAAATAAAGCATTTTCGCTAATTCCGGAGAATTGGTAGATCTGTTCAGTAGTTTTTAAGGTAGAGATCCGATTTAATAATAATCCGTAGTCTAGTGCTAGACTGTGTTCTGCAGCACTGTGTCCACAGCAAGCGGCTTAACGACGGCCACATTGAATATTAAGTGGCGCGGCAGTCTGGAGAATGACCGTTTGGCACAGTTTTGTTATACAACAACTTACCTTGACCTGACCTTAATCTTTATATTTGTGTTTAGTGAGCGCTGCAATGTCTAACCGGGACACGGAGTTCACACAGCCCAGTGCCATGTACAGCACCTGTATACCCGCCCATGTATACTGCAATGGGAGGGGGGGTCACATTCTATATTCACCTTCATATTTTTATATTGGGTGCAAAGGGAACCAATTTGGAAGGAGGTCACAAATGACAGAAATTCTAATTAATACACAAAGAGCAGCAAACAGGATCCCAATCTGATCACCACAGTACAACATCACTGGGGTTCTAATAGTTCCTATTGATCAGTTTTAGCTTTAGACTGCTTTCACATTATGCCGCCCTGAGTGCTGGCGGTAAAATATCGGTAAAACGTCCCTATTTTACTGTCAGATTTGCGGCCGCTAACGGGGCGCTTTTAACTCCCGCTAGCGGCCGAGAAATGGTTAAAACGCCCCGTAATGCGCCGCTACAGCGGTGTATTGCCGGCAGTATGGCGGTGCTGCCCATACGACTTTATACGGCCGCAGTGTGGATGCCAATTGCCGGGAGGCCGTCTATTTACGACCTCCAGCCACTGGGGGCGTGCGAGTGCGTGCCCGCCGCATCACTGAGGTGCCGATGCGCGTGCCTGGCGGCCGCGATGTCCACCAGGCACCCGCGATCGGCGGTTACACAGACAGGGACGTGGATCTGTGTGTGCAAACACAGAGATCCACGTCCTGTCAGGGAGAGAGGAGACCGATCTGTGTCTCTTGTACATAGGGACACAGCATCGGTTACCTCCCCCAGTCAGTCCCCTTCCCCCACAGTAAGAAACACTATGCAAGGTACACATTTAACCCCTTCCTCACCCCCTAGTGTTAACCCCTTCAATGCCAGTCACATTTATACAGTAATTAGTGCATATTTATAGCACTGATCGCTGTATAAATGTGAATGGTGCCAAAAATGTGTCATAAGTGTCCAGTGTGTCCACCATAATGCCGCAATCCCAATAAAAATCGCAGATCGCCGCCATTACTAGTAAAAAAAATAAATAAATAATTCTGTCCCCTATTTTGTAGGCACTATAACTTTTGCGCAAACCAGTCGCTTATTTCGATTTTTATTTTTTATTTTTTTACCAAAAATATGTAGAATACATATCGGCCTAGACTGAGAAAAAAAAATGTTTTTAAAAAAAAAATTGGGCTATTTATTATAGCAACACGTAAAAAATATTGTTTTTTTTTCCCAAAATGTTTGCTCTTTTTTTGTTTTTTCCCCCATTAAACCAGTTTCAAACCCAACACTAAAATTCCTCCTCATTACAACTCGTTTTTAGAAACCTCGAAGCGGTTTGACACCCCGATATACTGAGAGATGCGCTTTTATTGGGTTGTTTTTGTGTATTGTACGCTTTTTATGTTTGTCAAGCAAAGTTCTGTTTGTCAAGGAAACTCTGTGTTCAGCCACCGCAAGAGTCAGACTGATCATCTTTATTGTTCCTAGAAATGGGATATTTTTATCCTCCGTTGTAAATAGTTTTGGAAAAGAGGAATTTATTGATTGGATGTTTCAGATGAGTGATTGATGCGTTTTCTTAGATTGATCTGCCCTCTACTGGTAAAACTGTAAATCCTCCTCAGTCTGAATAGTGCAATTTTTTTTTTTTTTGGTGGGCAAAGGTCAGCTTTCATTCGTGCTGCTTAAATCTTTTCTTTTCTAAAAAAACAAACAGGTTCTTAGAAAGTATTATCTGCAGTTGAGCATTAACCACTTGCCTACTGTGCAAATATACCCCCTTCCTGCCCAGACGAAATTTTAGCTTCCGGCACTGCGTCGCTTTAACTGACAATTGCGCGGTCGTGCGACGTGGCTCCCAAACAAAATTGACGTCCTTTTTTTCCCACAAATAGAGCTTTCTTTTGGTTGCATTTGATCGCCTGTGCGGTTTTTATTTTTTGGGCTATAAACAAAAAAAGAGCATCAATTTTGAAAAAAAAACACAATATTTTTTACTTTTTGCTATAATAAATATCCCATTTTTAAAAATAAATACATTTTTTTTATCTCAGTTTAGGCCGATACGTATTCTTCTACATATTTTTGGTAAATAAATAAATAAAATCGCAATAACCGTATAGTGACTGGTTTGCGGAAAATTATATTGCCTACAAAATAGGTGGCATAATTATATATATATATATATATATATATATTTTTTACTAGTAATGGCGGCGATATGCGATTTTTTTTTTTTTTTTTTTTTTTTTTGGGACTGCAATATTATAGCGGACACTTTTGACACATTTTTGGGACCATTCACATTTATACAGTGAACAGTGCTGTAAATATGCATTGATTACTGTATAAATGTGACTGGTAGGGAAGGGGTTAAACACTAGGGGGTGGGGAAGGGGTTAAATGTGTAGCCCAGTGTTTCTCAACTCCAGTCCTCAAGGCACACCAACAGGTCTTGTTTTTAGGCTTTCCATTATTTTGCACAGGTGATTTTATCAGTTTCACTGCCTTAGTAATTACCACAGCAGTTTCATCTGAGGGAAATCCTGAAAACATGACCTGTTGGTGCGCCCTGAGGACTGGAGTTGAGAAACACTGGTGTAGCCTAGTGAGTGTTCTAACTGTAGGGGGAGGGGGGCGACTGGGGGAAGTGACCGATGGTTGTCCCTATGTACAATGGACACAGCATCGGTCTCCTCTCCCTGACAGGACGTGGATCTTCCACTGCCCTCATCTTCTCCCTCCCTCCTTAAAAGCTCCACATGTCTTTCTTGTGTTGCTGTATTACGCTGAAGCACCCAGCCGACTCTAGTACCTTCTTGCACACTGTAGGTGGCTCTGCCTCCTCACTTGCAGGGAGATCATCCAATAGGGATGTCCAGATCTGCAATGCACCTGGGCACCTGAATCTCCCTTGTCCCCATCCTGCACTTAGTGGGAGCCGCTCAGGAGTTCAGATAGGAGCCATTGGGAGACGCGCTATCACTTCTGGACTTTTTACAAGTGATAGTGGTGAGCAGGGAGCAGTGGGCCTGAGCCAGAGGTGGTGGAACTGAGTTCCAGCTAAAAAAAAAAGCCCTGGTGCTTCCAAATGGAGGGGTGGGGTACCTAGACACCCAATGGGAAAACCAATGAGGTGGCACAAGAGAGTCCATGGCTGTGGTAGAAAAAATAAAGTACCAACATTGGTTGTATGTATGTTATATATGGGGATGGAGGCATGATACGTTAGGCACCCGGGGCTAGATTCAGATAGGTTAGCGGATCTTTAGATCCGCGTAACCTATCTGATTTACGTTACGCCGCCGCAAATTTTTTGAGGCAAGTGCTTTATTCAGAAAGCACTTGCCTCTAAAGTTGCGACGGCGTATCGTAAATCCCCCGGTGGAATTCCCCGCGCCGATCGAACAGCGCATGCACCGTCCGCAAATTTTCCCAGCGTGCATTGCTCCAAATGACGTCGCAAAGACGTCATTGGTTTCGACGTTAACATAAATTACGTCCAGCCGTATTCGTGAACGCCTTACGCAAACGAGGTAAAAAAATTCAAACCTCGGCGCGGGAACGACGGCCATACTTAACATAGGATACGCCGCACTTACACCTCCTATAGCAGGGATAACTTTCCGCCGGAAAAAGCCGAACGCAAACGACGTAAAAAAAAAAAACGACGGGCGGTCGTTCGTTTCTGAATCGGCGTAAATGCTCATTTGCATATTCAACGCGTAAAAGATACGGAAGTGCCACCTAGCGGCCGGCCTGAAATTGCAGCCTAAGATCCGACGGTGTAAGTCACTTACACCTGTCGGATCTTAGGCATATCTATGCGTAACCTGATTCTATGAATCGGGCGCATGGATACGACGGCCGGACTCAGAGATACGACGGCGTATCAGGAGATACGCCGTCGTATCGTCTTTCTGAATCCGGCCCCCGGTCTTTTGTACTTATAATTAAATAGAATTTATTTTATCTCAAGTTTTCTATCAGGTACCTGCTATCCCGATTAGTTGTTGAGTAACTCTACATAAGTGGTGTCAGCTTTTACTGTAATTCAGTGCGCTTTGTCACGTTTCTACCAAAGAATTTCTGAAACTTGGAGAGAGTCAGGGAGATACAAGAGACAAGTCCATGGCAAACATCTCTTAGTCATCCCTCTTATCTCTCTTTCTTGGAAGAGAAGACCTGGGGAAACATTTCTAGATGACGTTGGCTTGTTGTTGACCGAGTCACGTACTGATGTTTTATCCAAATGTTGTGTTCATCGTCTTACTTTCCAATCTTTAATTGTTCCCGACACATAAAAAAAAAAAAAAAAAATCTAAACATCACCTTGTACGCTGAATCGTTCAGCTGCATCATCAAGATGGAAAATATCCTGAAGATTTCATATTTTTCTGCTGTATCTGTGTCGGGCAGTAACGTATGTGCCGCTTGTAAATAATGTTCTGTTACTTTTCACAGAAACTGTCTCCCGGGCTCAGCCAGTTCGCCTACACCTGTGTCCAGGATCACACCATATGGACCAATCAGCAGTTCTGGGAGACGACGTTTTATAACGATGCTCAGAACCAAGTGCGATCCCTCTACCTGACCTCTAAAAATGCCAATCAGGAGCCGGATTCCAATCCTAAGGTTTGTATACAACATTCTTTAAAGCCCAATTGAAGTCTCGCACCTCTTTTTAGTCCTCTAGGACTTGGGATTAGGGATGAGCTCCAGCGTGTTCGCACACTCCATGTGCAGAGCCCGCCAGGAAGTTGGCACCGCGCTGCGCAAATCACAGGCAGGGAGACATTATCCTGATGCTCGGCTGCAGAGATCGGGAAATGTCTCCCTGCCTGTGATTAGCGCATGTCTGTTTTCTGGATTGAGATGTCTCTTTGCTAAATATATGGGGCCATCTCTTTGTTGAATTGGATTTGTTTTCATATATTAAGCTGTAAGAGTGATAAAATAAAAGTGGTGCACCGAAGAACTCAGTGGGATGGCCGGATTTGGTGAAACGGCCATGTTGGTGGTCAGGCTGGGGGGGGGGGGGTACAGGCTTAAAGCTGTGTGAGAGCCCCCCCCCCCCCCTTTGTACACAAAGCAAACTCCATTTAGACATGGTTTGGCCAGTTTAGTGTGAAGGAACTCAAGGGGTCAACACACAACCATAACTTCAATCCTATGGAACACCTTTGGTAAATATTGAAACTCTGACCGATTTATGAGCCAGGGTCTTCTCAGCCAACGTCGGTACCTGACCTCATAAATGCTTCTTTGGCTAAATGGGCTCAAATTCCCACATAAACATTCCAAAATATTGTGGAAAGAGTGGAGGCTGGTATAGCTGCAATGTGGGTAGAGGTGCCAACTGTTATAGAACTGGATAGGAATGCAAACATTGAGGCGAGATGGTCAGGTGTCCACAAACTTTTGGCAATTTAGAATAGTTCCTCAGGAGATGAATGACTGACATTTGATCAACGATATGACCCAACACCTTTGTGCTATGCCGAGCCATTGACTTATTGGTGTCTCATTTCAGGAGAACGGAGTGGAGAGTTCAGACGAGGAGAACACAGTGATGGACATCGCTGCCGAGCAGTTACGTCATTGGCCGTCACTCAGCAAGCAGCAGCAAATGGAACTGGTGCAGAGCGAGGAAAGCACCGTCTTTAGCCAGGCCATCCACTTTGCTAACCTTATGGTGTACCTCCTAGTTCCGCTAGACACCAGCAAGAACAAGTTGCTGCGGACCTCTGCCGCCGCGGACTGGGAGAGTGGCAGCAATAGTATTGTCACCAACAGGTAAGGCGACGGGGGTGGATGGGTACACAAAACAAAGTAAAAAATATTGATGTTGAGTTATTTTGAGGGGACAGCAAATTTACATTGTTATACAAGCTGTACACTCACTATACAACATTGTAGCAACGTGTCATTTCTTCAGTGTTGTCACATGAAAAGATAGAAGAAAATATTTACAAAAATGTAAGGGGTGTACTTCTGTGAGATACTGTAAATGGTGAGATTAGGGGCCAGATTCACGTAGCGAAGCGGATCTATAGATTCACGTAGCGAAGCGGATCTATAGATCCGCTCGATCTACGTGAATTAAGATCCGCTCCCGCAAGTTTAGGAGGCAAGTGGCTAATTCACAAACAACTTACCTCCAAACTTGCGACGGCGGATCCTAACTCCCCCGGCGGAATTCAAATTCCGCGGCTAGGGGAGTGTACTATTTAAATCAGGCGTGTTCCCGCGCCGATTTAAATGCGCAGGCACCGTCCGGGGAATTTCCCGGCGTGCATTGCTCCCACTGACGTCACTAGGACGTCAGTGGTTTCGACGTGAGCGGGACTTGCGACGCGCGTGTTCGTGAATCGGCGTACGCAAACGACTTAGGAAAATTCAAATTCGACGCGGGAACGCCGGCTATACTTAACATTGGCTGCGCGTGATAAAAGAAGGGGTAAGTATACGACGGAAAACCGCTACGGAAACGACGTAAGAACACTGCGACGGGTCCGCGTACGTTCGTGAATTTGGGTATCTCGCTGATTTACATATTATTTATCGTAAATCAGCGGGAACGCCCCCGGCGCCATTTTTAAATTGAAAAAAAGATCCGACAGTGTAACACAGTGTAACACTGTCGGATCTAGCCCTATCTATGCGTAACTGATTCTATGAATCAGGCGCATAGATAGGACCAGTGTAAGTCAGAGATACGATGGTGTATCAGGAGATACACCGTCGTATCTCTTTGTGAATCTGGCCCTAGGACTGCTGTGCAATGGCCAAAGCCAATTGGTGAAGCCATCAAATCAGGTGTAACAATCCTTCCACCAGAATCCCCAAGTGGTTTAGGCAGCTAGTTGGAGGTATACCCGACCCGTCCACCAACCACCATTGTATAATTATCTGGATGGACTATTTCCACTCCTTCTGCCCTGAAAGGGTTAAGGACCCCCCCTTGAACTTTGCCCAGCCCACCAAATGTAAAAAAATAATTGTTTGTGTTTGGTGGAATGTTCGGATTGTCTTAACGTCGCCACTTAGATTAAATGTCTGATCGCAGCTCGATAAACAATCGCTGAAGTGGGGGGTTGATGTCATTGTTTGTGTAGCTGTGTATCATTCTTCCACAATGACTTGCAGCCGTTGTCCCTATAAGATGAAAACCTACATGGCCGCGGCATCGTCCCCGTTTTCCCCGAGACGCCGGACTGCTAGCACGATAATGCGATCTGGACAACTACGAAGCATGTTTTGGATCATGTTGTCAAAATAAATCACTAACAATGGAACTTTTAAGTGCTATCAGGGGTATTTGAGGTATTGCAAAATGGCAATGTAATTTTTCCGAGCTCTATTTTGTAGTATATCATTTCTTGCATAGTTCAGCAATGAGATACCTTCTACTGATCACTTAATCGGCCAAAAATGTATTATGGACAGTCTGGTCAATTATGGAAATTCCACATTTAAAGAGACCCTGTCATTACAGAAGTAAGAGGGTTAGTGGTCCCACTAACCCTCATGCTGTTTAATAGCATTTAGTGCCAGTTTGTACATCCGATGTGTCAGTGAGCACTGCCAAATGACCCTTCTTTCAGGTATGGGGAGAATGGATATACACTGTATGGCAGAAAGTTTGTGGGTACCTGCTGACCTGCACACCTCTATGGGCTTGTTGGTCGCCTTATTCACAAACCATGGGAATTAATATAAAGTAGCCCCCTTTGCCACTATGCTATTCTCCAGGCATTTGCTTGCCTTTATCCGGCCTTTGGGGCCCCATGCCTTCCACTGACACCAATGATGGTGCACCATTCTTCCCACAGACACGAATGATGGAGTATCATTTCTTCCAAAGACATCAATGATGTGGTACCCTTCCTCCCACAGACACTGATTGGGCACTATTCCTCTTACAGATACCAGTGATGTGGTACCATTCCTCCCACAGACACTGATTGGGCACTATTCCTCCTACAGATACCAATGATGTGGTACCATTCCTCCCACAGACACTGATTGGGCACTATTCCTCCTACAGATACCAATGATGTGGTACCATTCCTCCCACAGACACTGATTGGGCACTATTCCTCCTACAGATACCAATGATGTGGTACCATTCCTCCCACAGACACTAATGATTGGGCACTATTCCTCCTACAGATACCAATGATGTGGTACCATTCCTCCCACAGACACTAATGATTGGGCACTATTCCTCTTACAGATACCAATGATGTGGTACCATTCCTCCCACAGACACTGATTGGGCACTATTCCTCCTACAGATACCAATGATGTGGTAATATTCCTCCCACAGACACTAATGATTGGGCACTATTCCTCCTACAGATACCAATGATGTGGTACCAATCCTCCCACAGACACTAATGATTGGGCACTATTCCTCCTACAGATACCAATGATGTGGTACCATTCTTCCCACAGACACTAATGATTGGGCACTATTCCTCCTACAGATACCAATGATGTGGTACCAATCCTCCCACAGACACTAATGATTGGGCACTATTCCTCCTACAGATACCAATGATGTGGTACCATTCCTCCCACAGACACTAATGATTGGGCACTATTCCTCCTACAGGGTACCAATGATGTGGTACCATTCCTCCCACAGACACTGATTGGGCACTATTCCTCCTACAGATACCAATGATGTGGTACCATTCGGCCCATGGACAACAATGATGGGGCACTATTCCTCCTACAGATACCAATGATGTGGTACCATTCCTTCCACAGACACTAATGATTGGGCACTATTCCTCCTACAGATACCAATGATGTGGTACCATTCCTCCCACAGACACTAATGATTGGGCACTATTCCTCCTACAGATACCAATGATGTGGTACCATTCCTCCCACAGACACTAATGATTGGGCACTATTCCTCCTACAGATACCAATGATGTGGTACCATTCTTCCCACAGACACTAATGATTGGGCACTATTTCTCCTACAGGTACCAATGATGTGGTACCATTCGGCCCATGGACAACAATGACGGGGCACTATTCCTCCTACAGATACCAATAATAGGGCACTATTTCTTCCACTAAAACCAATGATGGGGCACTGTTTGCTCTGACCGACACTACAACATTTTCTTATCCCACTGGTCACAGTTAGGCCCCTCTAAAGCCTCCAGGATTGTAAACTGGCCCTTTGTTCAGAAAGTTTAGATACCCTCGCTGTAGTATTAACAGTACCCCTTCACCAGAAAACACCTGAACCCAGTCATTTGGAGGGGGGTACACATACTTTTTCCATATAGAATCATTTTTTGTTTTATTTTTATTTTTTTATCTATACACACGTTTTGCCTTTCATTTCAATGTGAAGAAATCCTAGTTATGTATTAATACTGTTAATACAGGGTTTGACAAATTTGCTTGGAATCTAGGAGCCAGCTAAAAAAGTTAGGAGTCAGAAAACGCGCCCCGTCCCGACGAGCTTGCGCGCAGAAGCGAACATATACGTGAGCAGCGCCCGCATATGTAAACGGTGTTCAAACCACACACGTGAGGTATCACCGCGATTGGTAGAGCGAGAGCAATAATTCTAGACCTCCTCTGTAACTCAAAACATGCAACCTGTAGATTTTTTTAAACGTCGCCTATGAAGATTTTTAAGGGTAAAAGTTTGTCGGAATTCCACGAGTGGACGCAATTTTGAAGCGTGACATATTGGGTATGAATTTACTCGGCGTAACATTATCTTTCATAATATTAAAAAAAATGGGGATAACTTTACTGTTGTCTTATTTTTTAATTAAAAAAAGTGTAATTTTTTCCCAAAAAAGTGCGCTTGTAAGACCGCTGCGCAAATACGGCATGACAGAATGTATTGCAACGATCGCCATTTTATTCTCTAGGGTGTTGGGATAAAAAATATATATATAATGTTTGGGGGTTCTAATTAGAGGGAAGAAGATGGCAGTGAAAATAGTGAAAAATTACATTAGAATTGCTGTTTAACTTGTAATGCTTAACTTGTAATACCAACGGCCACCACCAGATGGCGCCAGCTCACACATCTGGTGGTCATAACTTGTAATACCAACGGCTCACCACCAGATGGCGCTAGCTCACAAAAAAATTATTTTTATTTTTTTTGGCCCCCTTCCAAGCCAAGTCGCCAGGACCCTATTTCTAGTCGCCATGGCGACCTGGCGCCCGGGATTTGTCGAGCCCTGTTAACTGTTAATACAACTGTCTGAAATGTGTCTTTCTACTATCCTCCAACCAAGTGTATTGAGCTCATAACCCAATTATGTTTCTCAGCATTGCCGGCAGTGTTGCGGAGAGCTACGACACAGAGAGTGGGTTTGAGGATTCGGAGAGCGATATTGCCAACTCGGTGGTGCGATTTATCACAAGATTTATTGACAAAGTCTGCACGGAGAGTGGGGTGACCCAAGATCACATCAAGAGCCTGCACTGCATGATCCCAGGTACGCCTCTGCTGTCAGCCGGACACATAAAGGGACATTTCCCCTGCTTAGCACCCTCCCCGGTACATGTAAATCATCACACTGTTCAGTCACACTTCCCATACCATGGGGTGAAGAGTGGCATGGTAGAGATATTTTGCTGTGTGACTTTTGAACTATCCAATAATAGTTTTTTTGGGTGTGGCAAATCACGAAGCCGCACAACCCGGCCCATTCCTGCCAAACGCCTCCTATCTACTCCCACAGATGTAAAATATTGCCCCGGCATGTGCACATTTCGTGATTTTGCCCCCTTGCCCACCATCTCTACTAGACTCTCCCTTTATAACTGCTTGTAATTGATAACTTTGTATCTAGTACAGACAGTTTTTGGTCCACTTTCCCAAATAGGCCTTTTGTCATTAACATATCTTTATTAAAAACAAATACAGCATTTACCGTATTTATCGGGGTATTTGCGCGCTCCGGCGTATAGCGCGCACCCCTAATGTGGACCCGCAATTCCTGTAAAAAAAACATTTGAGTACTTACAGTTTTGGTGTCTTGCGCGGCGGCCTCGTCGGGTCCGGCGTCCGTCTGCGGCTTCGGTGGTGTCCTCCCGGCTTCTCCCGCGCTGTCTCCCCGTCGAATCGCCGCTTCCTGCGCTCAGTTTGAACGCCTCTGCCGACGTATACCGAGTGCAGTACACTCTGCTACATTCGGCCAGGCTCGGCTTCGCTCGTGCTCACGCTCTGTGACGTTTATGCGTGAGCACGAGCGAAGCCCGAGCCTGGCCGAATGTAGTCGAGTGTACTGCACTCGGTATACGTCGGCGCAGGCATTCAAACTGAGCGCGGGAAGCGGGTATCAGCGTATATCGCGCACCCACGATTTTCCCCTTATTTTAAGGGGAAAAAAGTGCGCGATATACGCCGATAAATACGGTATATAAACTGTCTGCTTAAGGCCCCTTTCACACTTATACGACTTGTCCTATGATTTTGGACTGCAAAATCGCATGACAAGTCATTCTCCATGATTTTCAATGACTACCATTCATATTGGCACGACTGTAAGTCATGCTGACTTCAAAGTAGTTCCTGCACTACTTTTTTTTCTGAAGTCGGATCCCGTATTAACGGCTCTGACTTTTGCATGTGACTTGTGCATGAAGGGGAACTCCACGGCAATTTTTATCATTTTTTTTAACGGCATGGGTTCCCCCTTCTTGAGCATGCCGGGCCCTTCGGTCTGGTATGGATTTTAAGGGGAACCCGAAAAAACGGCGTGGGGGTCCCCCTAAAATCCATACCAGACCCTTATACTAGCATGCAGCCCGACAGGTCAAGAAAGGGGGTGAGGACGAGCGAGCGCCCCCTCCCTCCTGAACCGTACCAGGCCGCATGCTATCAACATGGGGGGTGGGTGCCTTGGCCACCCATGGGTGTAAACAACACAGAGCTGTGTTCAGTTACAGGGGATATAGTTGTTTGTTCATTCCCTGCTTAGCCGGATATAAAAACAACTACACCAAAGATAAGGCAGTTCAACGTCAGGACATTTTCTACTCCCACTGGCCTTAGTCTGGCTCTCCTAAAGTCTGAAAGACAGTAAAACAGCCTTTTGTTTAAAAAGTTTGGAGACCTCTGACATATAACTTTAAGAACAATCACAGCATGGCCAGAGAAGGTATCAGTATAAACCTCCCCACTAGCTCTCACACAGGCAGCGTCTTTTGGGTGACGTAATGATGTCATACGCTCCACTTCACCTTACGCGTTACGTCCACAGGACGGGACTTTCAAACATTCATGTTTGTGTTAACAAAGTAATTGTTGCTCCATGGTTCATATCACCTTTTATGTGCAATTTTGTTTTCATTCTGTCTTTACTAGGTATTGTAGCTATGCACATCGAGACCCTAGAGGCCGTACATCGAGAGAGCAGGAGGTTACCACCAATCAAGAAGGTAATGATGTCTTCAGGGGGCTGCATTTTCACAGACCTGTAATCTTTTGAAATTATGGTTTTGTTTTTTTAACAATTTCATTGCAAATAGTATTTTTTTTACCTTTCACAGCCCAAAATCCTCAGACCAGCCTTGCTTCCTGGGGAAGAATTTGTCTGTGAAGCTTTGCGTGTGCTCTTGGACCCCGACGGAAGAGAAGAGGCGACTGGAGGAATGTTAGGAGGACCTCACATCCTGCCAGCAGAGGGCGCTCTCTTCCTTACCACATATCGCATCATTTTTAAAGGCACTCCACATGACCCATTAGGTACATGCATCTTGACACATTATTGGTTAAAGTGTAGATCCAACGTCAAGTAAGTTGTCAGCAACTAATGGAATATAAGCACGGTATGGAAATCTAACTATTGGAATTTTTCTACTTATTCGCCTGTGTCTTTAAGCCCCACCCATTTTATTTGCCTGCTGTAAATAAGTTACCGTATATACTTGAGTATAAGCCAAGTTTTTCTGCACTTTTTTTTTGTGCTGAAAATGCCCCCCTCGGCTTATACTCGAGTCACCTTTTTGCGCCTGATCTCCCAGACTTTGAAGACCTGCTACTCCCCTGGACCCCAAACTTGGCACACGTGTAGCCCCACTCTTCCTTTACAAGTATGCAAAGTTTGTTGTCTGGGGGACCTACGGCCGGGGAGCACCAATTTTTTAAAGCCGTGCGCCCCTTCCATAGACTCCCATGTTAAACAGTAATTTCTCCTGTGACTTTAGGGACCCGGTACTGGCCGGTAGTAGGTCCCCTGGACCCGGAACTTGGCACACATCTAGCCCCATTTCTCCTCTACAAGTGTGCAGAGGTTGTTGTCTGGGGGACCTACGGCTGGGGAGCACCGATTTTTCAAACTTGGGCACCCCTTCCATATACTCCAATGTTAAACGTCAGTCTAGTCATGGGCACAGTGAGGCATGCAGATGGACACCCTAGGGTTATACTCGAGTCAATACATTTCCCCAGTTTTTTGTGGTAAAATTAGGTGCCTCTGCTTATATTCGAGTATATACGGTAGGTTGTTTGGTGTCACTAAAGAGACTCTGTTACTTGCCTATTCAGTCACCCAGCACCTTTCCATCCACCTCACCTTCCTCAAGGTTCCACAAGGTTATAACTTCATGGAAAACTAAAGCATTTTGCACTCTTTCATCGTTGATTTGGCGCTGGTGGTGTATTTAAAGTGGATGTAAACCCTCTCATATACCCAGTGAATTGAATAGCCTCAGATGATACACAGAGATAAAACAAATCATTCTACATAAGTTTTACTTGTATATCTGCTGTCTTTCCTTTTCTACACCCTTTGGAAAGTTCAGATCGTGTTAGAAATCTTTGCTCCTTTTTCAGCAGTGTGTGGGCAGTCTGGATTTACACTGTGCGAGAGCTGATTGGAGAAAAGGGACACCCCCCCCCCCCCCTCCACATAGGCAGAGAAACAAAGGAACATGCAGAGCTGTATTGTGAATAGACAAGCTCCCTGCTTATCTCCCTCTAAACACATTTTCAGCTACTGTTATCTCATGTGTCAGAAAACTTGTCAGAAGTGATTTTGCTGATAGCAAAGGAACGGAGCAGCAGAGAGAGATGGCATTTAGAGCTTTGGAGAGAGAGAGAGAGAGAGAGAGAGAGAGAGAGAGAGAGAGAGAGAATTCAACACTCCAGATATGTGTGCTCAAATTTCATGAATGGGGTTTACAACCACTTTAAGCTTTGAGTTACTTTCCTAGGTACCCACTTAGGGGGAGCCTTGGTCCACATAAGCAACCTTACCAGAGCAAATTGATTTATGAAACATGTATGGGCTTTTTATGTTCTGGAATGAATAAGTGTTGAAGTCCCAGCATTCCTTTGATCCATTTCTTTGGAGTCGCAACTGTTGAGGGCAGAGTAGAAAATAGAGACTAGAGCCAGCTTCATTAAATGCCAGTGAATTGGTATTCTCAAGGTTTTGTAGGGAGATGGGGGCACCCTAAGGAAACAAAAGTGAAGGTACAACACTCTGTGACTGTTCAGCCTCCTGATTCAGAGAGTAAAATTTATCATTTCAGTAGAAACTCGCATCCAGCGGTTGCTAGGAAAGTGATTGAAACTTGGCAGCTTCCAAAGCGTTTCTAGTGACAGGTGCTCTTGATCAGTAGGTTTTCTGTCTCAGTGACTTGCGCTATGTGGCGATCGTGACTTTTTTTGAGTGAGCTGCGGATCCGCGAGTTTGTAAATTGTTACTCTCTATTTAATTTTGTAACGGCCTCCAAAGTAAACCCAATCAAGGTTAGTTCTCCTGTTACGGCACGAGGCGATTAGCATCTTGGACCACCCAACGGCCTTGTGTGAAGAGCTTCCAACTCAAACACGAAGCTGCATAAATATCCCGCCACTTTTTTCCTCTTAGTTCTTGGCGGGACCTGAAATGCTAAGGAGGAAAAACACTGGAGGCTCCTTTAACTTTGTGATGTCTTTTGATATGAGGAACTGTCCCTACAAATTAAGGACATGTGTCTATACATTAGAGCAGGCTTTCTCAAACTTTTCAATAGCGAGGAACCCTTGAAATAACTTTCTGGTCTCAAGGATCCCATGCTAATAATGACTATCTCTACATCTCATGATACATTAGTGTGATGGTCAGTGGGAAGAATGCACCTTACACTTGTGAACATTGGGAAGAACTATCTCCTTACAGATCGCAAAAAAAAAAAAAAATGGTGTCAGTGGGAACATATCTGAGAGGATGAAACTGCTCATTGCTCAAGGAATCCCTAGCAACCTCTGGAGGAACCCAAGAGTTGCATGGAACCCTGGTTGAGAAACCCTGCATTGGAGTCACAAATTAAACTGAATGAATAAATAGGTGAATGTAATCAGGCAGGTCACCTGCTGTGACAGTACCTTACCAGATCGAGCGCGGAAGGGGGCCGGAGGCGCGCGGAAGGGGGCCGGGACGGAGGCGCGCGGAAGGGTGACGGGCCGGGACGGAGGCGCGCGGAAGGGTGACGGGACGGAGGCGCGCGGAAGGGTGACGGGACGGAGGCGCGCGGAAGGGTGACGGGACGCAGGCGCGCGGAAGGGTGACGGGACGGAGGCGCGCGGAAGGGTGACGGGACGGAGGCGCGCGGAAGGGTGACGGGACGGAGGCGCGCGGAAGGGTGACGGGACGGAGGCGCGCGGAAGGGGGACGGGACGGAGGCGCGCGGAAGGGGGCCAGTCGGGAGGGAAAGGAGGAGAAGCGTCTCTCAGCTGCTTTATTGAAATCTATACAGGGAGATCGGTGATTGTAACTCCTTCCCAGCACCGCACCGATCACCCCTGACCAGGTATCGGATTAAGCATCGAAGCATTTTCCCGAGTACAAGTACTCGGGCAAATGCTCGGTATCGGCACCAAGACTAGTATAGGTATTGGTGCAACCCCAATTTCTATTCCCGCTGGCCGCAGTCTGGCCCCCCTGAAAGACAGTAAACTGGCCCTTTGTGTAGAAAGTTTGGAGATCCCTGCATTAGAACAATGGAGGACAGCACTCCAGCATTAAACCCAAATGCTTTAATTCAAGTCCATTTAAATACGGTACTTGCAGTTTTCGTAATCGTAACTTGGGAACATTACATGTACAGATTGTGGTATCGTAGTGTTTATACAAGAACAAGTCTCCTGCGCTCTGATATTTTTAGGAAGTACTATGAAGTGGTGCAGTTCAATTAAAAGTTATCATCTAGAGTCTTGCAGCCCTCCTCAGAATCGTGGGAATTCATGAAACTATAAAAGAGAAGAAAAAGAGCGGAGGGCGCACCGACCTCGTGTGATACTGATAAAATGTATTTATTCCAATAGTAAAAATCAATGGTTATACTCACAAAATTGGAGTTAAAATCAGGCTTTAAAAATGAGTACAGCAGATGTCCAGCATCGTCAGTGGAACACGAATAATCGTTTGAACCAATCAGTCGATGTAATAGACGCGTTTCGGGGGCGTACCCCTTTCCTCAGAGCTAACGTGGTCTGCAGCTCTGAGGAAAGGGGTACGCCCCCGAAACGCTTCTATTACATCGACTGATTGGTTCAAACGATTATTCGTGTTCCACTGACGATGCTGGACATCTGCTGTACTCATTTTTAAAGCCTGATTTTAACTCCAATTTTGTGAGTATAACCATTGATTTTACTATTGGAATAAATACATTTTATCAGTATCACACGAGGTCGGTGCGCCCTCCGCTCTTTTTCTTCTCTGGTATCGTAGTGTTACCATATTAAAGGGAACCTTTCTGGTTCCAAATATGGGAGCCACCATCTCTAAACTTGTAAACTCCAGAGCTGTTTGGCACTCACGGAGCCTTCATCTATAAAAGTCGCGTCGCCAATCCCGGCATCCCAGCTTTCCACTTTTAACGCAAAGTGCGTTAACGCACCAAAGGAGTGCAAAACTGGTCTAAAAGTCCACAAGTGGAATGATTCGGCCCTGGCGCAGATCCATGGAACTTTTTCTTGGAAGACTTCAGTGAGTGGTGTTTACAGAAATGTGTCCTCTCCGCCACGTCTCACTTTGATGAATTTAGCCCTGCTTACGTATCCGATTCATATGAAATGAATTACTTGTAATTATTGGCGATCGGCGGTTGATATCAGCATATGGAAGCAGCTAATAGCGCAGCCCCTGCTCTCTGGTTACTAAAACACGGAGGACCCTCCAGCCAGCTGAAGTATTTTACAGCCGTTTTTGAATGGCAGTTTATTGGCGAACGGAGGTGAAAATTAATCCCGGAGATTGGGCTTCCATGCGGAGTGGAGACCGCCGTTTGTGTATATTGTGGTATTTGTGTATTTATTGAGGCCTGACCTTTCTCCTCTTTGTATACGTATTCCATTATCCGAGAACAAATTGTACCTGTCTCGCTAAAAGAACATTGCTGCAGCCCGCCGCCAACAATTTGTTCGATCCATCAATGGGCGGCGCAATCAAGATCCTAATTGGAAAAGCAGCTGAATAAAAAAAATAAGCTTGTTAACTTGATTAAAGCAAAATGTTGGGAACAAGATCCCATTCGGATGAGCTCTATACTCAGCAATGGTTTAGAGAAACTTTTATTGCCGTTTCTTACTTGCTTGGCTAAGAGACGACTGTATATGTAAGTAATGCAAAACAATACATCGATCCAACTTCGTACCTTCAGCCTGCCCATCCATGGTTCCAATCTCGACCCGTTCCTGCTGAGGCAGCCGAGATTCGAACCGTCTATGGCCGGCTTGATGCTTTTTGGAAGATTTAATGAAGCTTGGTCCTGTGTGTGTTTTCTATTTGTTTTAAAGGGATCCAGTAGATCCCCAGCTCATTGGTTCCCCTGTTCAGCAGATCCCCATCTCATTTGTTCCCCTGTTCGGCAGATCCCCATCTCATTTGTTCCCCTGTTTGGCAGATCCCCATCTCATTTGTTCACCTGTTCAGCAGATCCCCAGGTCATTTGTTCCCCTGTTCGACAGATCCCCATCTCATTTGTTACCCTGTTCAGCAGATCCCCATCTCATTTGTTCCCCTGTTCGGCAGATCCCCATCTCATTTGTTCCCCTATTCAGCAGATCCCCAGGTCATTTGTTCCCTTGTTCAGCAGATCCCCCGCTCATGTGTTACCTTGTTCATCAGATCCCCAGCTCATTAGATCCCCTGTTCAGCAGATCCCTATTTCATTTTTTCTCTTGTTCAGCAGATCCCCATCTCATTTTTTCTATTGTTCAGCAGATCCCCAGCTCATTGGTTCCCCTGTTCAGCAGATCCCCAGCTCATTGGTTCCCCTGTTCAGCAGATCCCCCAGCTCATTGGTTCCCCTGTTCAGCAGATCCCCAGCTCATTGGTTCCCCTGTTTAGCAGATCCACAGCTCATTGGTTCCTCTGTTCAGCAGATCCCCAGCTCATTGGTTCCCCTGTTTAGCAGATCCCCAGCCCATTGGTTCCCCTGTTCAGCAGATCCCCAGCTCATGTGTTCCCTTGTTCAACAGATCCCCAGCTCATTAGATCCCCTGTTCAGCAGATCACTATCTCATTTTTTCTCTTGTTAAGCAGATCCCCATCTCATTTTTTCTCTTGTTCAGCAGATCCCCGGCTCATTGGTTCCCCTGTTTAGCAGATCCCCAGCTCATTGGTTCCCCTGTTCAGCAGATCCCCAGCTCATTTTTTCCCTTGTTCAGCAGATCCCCAGCTCATTTTTTCTCTTGTTCAGCAGATCCCCAGCTCATTTGTTCTCTTGTTCAGCAGATCCCCAGCTAATTTGTTCCCTTGTTCAGCAGATCCCCAGCTCATTTGTTCTCTTGTTCAGCAGATCCCCAGCTAATTTTTTCCCTTGTTCAGCAGATCCCCAGCTCATTGGTTCCCCTGTTCAGCAGATCCCCAGCTCATTGGTTCCCCTGTTCAGCAGATCCCCACTATTTCTGTTGAGATATCTCCTGGCTATGTTGGTCCTCTTACCTGTCCATTCTCAGAAGGGGCTTCCTGTTTACCAATGTGTTTTATTTTCTGTGGTCACTCCCTTGCTGGGAACGTGTGGCGTATTGTGTGTGGGAGGAACGACTGTTTGCACTTCATATGTAACATACATTTCTGTTTATTTTCCCCATAGTGGGCGAGCAGACCGTAATACGCAGCGTCCCCATCGCATCCATAACCCGAGAGAAGAAGATCAACATCCAGAACCACCTACAGCAGAACATGCAGGAAGGACTCCAGATTCGATCGGCCACTTTCCAGGTAAATGGAGATGAGGTCACCAACCCTCTTCATGGATCCGTAAGACTAAAGTACACAGTTGTGTAATTACATTGTTAACTAATTTGTAAAAAATAAATAAAAGTTTTTTTAGGTTTAGCTTCTCATAAACCCCAGCTGTTGTGGGCCAGAGGATGACCAGAGCAAATCCATGGGCCAGTTTTACTAGTTACATGATTAGGGAGAAAAAGATGAAGATCCGTTGAATTTAAATCCCTGAACTCTTTGCGATAGAAAGGTGTCAAAACACACAAAGCATCGCAGTTTGTTGTGTACGGGGGGGGGTAGTTTGTTGTGCAGCCGCAGACCGGTCAGAGTGCCAGCGATGACCCGTGTCCACATCCAAAAACACCTACAATGGGCACGTGAGCTAAAGTACTAGATCACAGAGCAATGGAAGAGGGGGTGTCTTTTGAGATGTTTACTTGGCCTCTAAATCCTTCAGATCTCAATCCAATCTGAAGGATGTGCTGGAAAAACAAGTCCAATCCAAGGAGGCCCCACCTCATAATTTACAGGACTTAAAGGACCAGATATTGATGGTTTGGTGTCAGATATCACAGAATACCTTCAGAGGTTTAGTGGAGTCAATGGGTCAGGGCTCTTTTTCTTTCTTTTTTTTTAGGAGGTTATGGTGGGCGGTCATAATGTTATGGTATTTATACATAATAATGAGATCATCACTGGTTTGTTTCTGTCCAGACTAAACAAGTGCAGTTTTTCATAGTAAGGTTAGTTGTGGCCTCCCTTCCCATTTTCAGCTGTCCTCCTTGCTGCACTGTACAAAACTTCAGAGAAGAGATTACTGTTCCCTTAAAGCGATTTGTATACCCTGCCTTATGATTTCTATCTACCGGTAAGCAGTGGTGGCTGGTGCTCAATTTTTTTTAGGGGGGTGCAAACAAACGGGGGAATAAAACAAAACATCAAATGCAGCCACTGTGCCCATTAAACGCAGCCACTGTGCCCATTAAACGCAGCCACTGTGCCCATTAAACGCAGCCACTGTGCCCATCAAAAGTAGCCACTGTGCCCATCAAACGCTGACACTGTGCCCATCAAACGCTAACGCTGTGCCCCATCAAACGCTGACGCTGTGCCCCATCAAACGCTGACGCTGTGCCCTATCAAACGCTGACACTGTGCCCTATCAAACGCTGACACTGTGCCCTATCAAACGCTGACACTGTGCCCTATCAAACGCTGACACTGTGCCCTATCAAACGCTGACACTGTGCCCTATCAAACGCTGCCACTGTGCCCATCAAACGCTGCCACTGTGCCCATCAAACGCTGCCACTGTGCCCATCAAACGCTGCCACTGTGCCCAATCAAACGCAGCCACTGTGCCCAATCAAACGCAGCCACTGTGCCCATCAAACGCAGCCACTGTGCCCATCAAACGCAGCCACTGTGCCCATCAAACGCAGCCACTGTGCCCATCAAACGCAGCCACTGTGCCCATCAAACGCAGCCACTGTGCCCATCAAACGCTGCCACTGTGCCCTATCAAACGCAGCCACTGTGCCCTATCAAACGCAGCCACTGTGCCCAATCAAACGCTGACACTGTGCCCAATCAAACGCTGCCAGTGTGCATTGCCCGCCCGGCACTTACCTGTCTCGGCGGGGCAGCGGGTCACGGCGGTGTCCTCCATGCTCCTCGATGTCTTTTCCCGTCCTCTGATATAATTGGACGCCGGCAAAAAGTACAAAATATTGTGTTTTTTTTTTTTTAATTGTTGCTCTTCTTTTGTTTATATCGCAAAAAATAAAAACTGCAGAGGTGATAAAATACCAGCAAAAGAAATCTCTATTTGTGGGGAAAAAAGGACGTCAATTTTGTTTGGGTACAGCGCCGCACAACCGCGCAATTGTCATTTAAAGCGACACAGTGCCGAATCGCAAAAAAATGGCCCGGTCATTGGGCAGCTAATTTTTCCGGGGCTGAAGTGGCTACAGATCTTGAAATCTTTATTCTGACTTGGAGTTCTGCACACAGTTTGTACAGAATAAAATAAATAAAAATGTTAAAACTCTCACTAAAAGCACAAGACCCCGAAGGGGTTAAACAACGTTTGTTTCTGTTCAGACAGTTGCAGAGAAGGTATGACATGGAGGCGGGTGTACAGAGGAGCGTTTTATGGACCCGCATCATTTAGCGGTATGACGCAAGCAGAAAAGTGGAACCATTCGATGATAAATCACTTGTCTTCCATACTGGACAGACATAATAATGTCCAATTCTGGAGCCAGTCAGTCTAATGAGAACATTTGGGGGGGGGGGTGCCTATAAAGGAGACTATAAAGACATGAGCGGCGTGGGTTGATATCAGGGAAATTTGAGTTTGAAAATAACAAGTTGATTCCTGCACAGAATCCGTGGAGGCTTGTAGACTGTGACCCATCCACACCGGAGTTCCCTCATTTTTTCAATAGAGTATCTACCGTAATTGCTATTGGGGAGGTATCCCGCCCTTGGGGCGAATTGGTCATTGTCTAAGTCAGTTTGATACTACTCCTGTAGGGTGTATTCCAAGATTTTTTATATTTAAGTTCACCTACACCTGAGTTCCCAGCTACATCCCAAAAAAAAGAATGGAGAGGGTAGGCACACCGCCAATGGACGGTGCCCGCTGCTTGGAAAACTTTCAGTGCGGAGAGGTTCTCCAACCTGTGTTCACCCAAATAGCAGTCAACAAGCAACCTCGGGGGTCTCCCATAGACGTGAGGTCCACGCTGTTGGCTCATATCTTTCAGCAGGTTTTTTAAAGTGAAACTACAGTAATTGTTTTCAACTTTCCATCTATTTAATCTTCTGCCCTTGTTGTTGTTTTAACTTTGGATAGTAAAACATTTTTTTTAGTGCCAGTAAATACCTTATACAGCCCACTTCCTGTTTCCTTATACAGCCCACTTCCTGTTTCCTTATACAGCCCACTTCCTGTTTCCTTATACAGCCCACTTCCTGTTTCCTTATACAGCCCACTTCCTGTTTCCTTATACAGCCCATTTCCTGTTTCCTTGTACAGCCCATTTCCTGTTTCCTTGTACGGCCCACTTTTTGTTTCCTTGTACGGCCCACTTTTTGTTTCCTTGTACGACCCACTTTTTGTTTCCTTGTACGGCCCACTTTTTGTTTCCTTGTACGGCCCACTTTTTGTTTCCTTGTACGGCCCACTTTTTGTTTTCTTGTACGGCCCACTTTTTGTTTCCTTGTACGGCCCGCGTCCTGTTTCCTTGTACGGCCCGCGTCCTGTTTCCTTGTACGGCCCGCGTCCTGTTTCCTTGTACGGCCCGCGTCCTGTTTCCTTGTACGGCCCGCGTCCTGTTTCCTTGTACGGCCCGCGTCCTGTTTCCTTGTACCTCCCGCGTCCTGTTTCCTTGTACGGCCCGCGTCCTGTTTCCTTGTACGGCCCGCGTCCTGTTTCCTTGTACGGCCCGCGTCCTGTTTCCTTGTACGGCCCGCGTCCTGTTTCCTTGTACGGCCCGCGTCCTGTTTCCTTGTACGACCCACTTTTTGTTTCCTTGTACGGCCCACTTTTTGTTTCCTTGTACGGCCCACCTTTTGTTTCCTTGTACGGCCCACTTTTTGTTTCCTTGTACGGCCCACTTTTTGTTTCCTTGTACGGCCCACTTTTTGTTTCCTTGTACGGCCCACTTTTTGTTTCCTTGTACGGCCCACTTTTTGTTTCCTTGTACGGCCCACTTTTTGTTTCCTTGTACGGCCCACTTTTTGTTTCCTTGTACGGCCCACTTTTTGTTTCCTTGTACGGCCCACTTTTTGTTTCCTTGTACGGCCCACTTTTTGTTTCCTTGTACGGCCCACTTTTTGTTTCCTTGTACGGCCCACGTCCTTTTTTTTTCCTTGTACGGCCCGCGTCCTTTTTTTTTCCTTGTGCGGCCCGCGTCCTGTTTTTTCCTTGTGCGGCCCGCGTCCTGTTTTTTCCTTGTGCGGCCCGCGTCCTGTTTCCTTGTGCGGCCCGCGTCCTGTTTCCTTGTGCGGCCCACGTCCTAATTATTTTTGGGCACAGAATTCTATTTTAGTGGAACAAGATGGAGTCCCTCTGGTCAATCAATCCTCTCTGACACAATTTATTAGCTGACGTTGTAGAATTACGGACAGCCGTCATATTTATTGCCTGTGGGTTTCGTGTCTTGGGTTTGGCTTCATACAGACATGCTTGCACGTTCGCTGCGGTGTGACCGCTCGTCTTGTAACATCTGCATGTTTGTGTTGAGATATTTACATTCATCTTTCGTCTGATAACCGAAGAAGAAGTGTCTCGTCCTGAATGTGAGTTGGGAGACATTTGTGGTTGGGTGAGTCGCTCAATGTGTTTTCAGTTTGCGGTGTTTTTCCCCTCCATATTTACAGATGAGCGATGGACTTGTTTGTCAGATTGCATTAGAGGTGTAGATAACGTTCTGCTGAATAAGATGCTGGGCCTCTATTTACAACTTCAGTTTCACTTGTCAGCATCTCACAAACATGAGCGAGCCGGCATACCTTTCCATGGTACAAATCCTCGGAGGAATCTTATTTATGAAGATTTTAAACAGAATGGTTACAGTGGGTGGATTTGCGCAATGCCTTGGGTATATTTATAGCTTGTAAAGGACCCCTAGGAGAGATACTTCGGCAGAAGGGGACACAACCCACCAGATTTGATCAATGAAATATTTTTAGATTTTGATTATTATGATATATAAGATACAAAATAAATGTAATTGTGGACTTTATGGGCACACAACACTTGTATAAGTAAAAAATATCTTTATTTTTGCACAATATAAAATCAATTGAAATCAAACTGTAGTCTATTTGCATCTGTGTCGATAGGGTAGGTGGCCCCCTACACATTTTTACAATAACAACAGCACACTGTGCTGGTCGCTAGTGCTAAAAAATGTCCATAAATGGGAGTGCCACCATCCCTTCAAATAAGGCTCAACGTGTTTTGCGCAGTTCTGCTTCTTCAGGAGTGGTAAGAAATGCTACCTATAATACAAAACATATTAAAAAAAAAAAAAAAATGTGTGCAATAATATAAGCGGAGTAATACATTTGCATGCAAAGTTCAGTATAGAAAAATAGAAAAAAAATATCTTTATTTTTGCACAATATAAAATCAATTCAAATCAAACCGTAGTCTATTTGCATCTGTGTCGATAGGGTAGGTGGCCCCCTACACATTTTTACAATAATAACCACACACTGTGCTGGTCGCTTGTGCTGAAAAATGTCCATAAATGGGAGTGCCACCATCCCTTCAAATAAGGCTCAACATGTTTTGCGCAGTTCTGCTTCTTCAGGAGTGGTAAGAAATGCTACCTATAATACAAAACATATTAAAAAATAAATAAATTTGTGCAATAATATAAGCAGAGTAATACATTTGTATGCAAAGTTCAGTATAGAGCAGGGGTCTCCAAACGTTTCATGCAAAGGGCCACTTTATTGTCCTTCAGACAGGGCCAGATTGTGGCCAGCAGGGGCAGAAAATGTCACAGAAACAGCATCAGTGAGAATAAATATGGCCTTGGGGTTGGTGGTCAATAAGAGTAAAAGTATTCCCCCTATTAGTAGGTGGGATAGTATCCCACCATTGGTATCTGTGGAAGATATAGTGCCCCATTGTTGGTTTCAGTGGGAGGAATAGTGCCTCATATCACTGGAAAGAATTGTGCCCCAAGGGCCGGATTCAGGCTAGCAAAGGGCCACATCTGGCCCCCGGGCCGCAGTTTGGAGATCCCTGGTATAGAGAAATGGAAAAAAAATAAAAATGTTTAAACTTTGTATACGGATATGTGTTTTGTGTTATAGGTAGTATTTCTTCCCTTTTTACTTTTGCACCATCTTCTTCTGAAGAAGTAGAACTGCGCCAAACATGTTGAGCCTTATGTGAAGGGATGGTGGCACGCCCATTTATGGACATTTTTCAGCAATAGTGACCAGTAAAATGTTGCGGTGGTTATTGTGTAAATTTGTAGGGCCCACCTACCCTTATTCTGCTGAATAAGATGCTGGGCCTCTATTTACAACTTCGGTTTCACTTGTCAGCATCTCACAAACATGAGCGAGCCGGCATACCTTTCTATGGTACAAACCCTCGGAGGAATCTTATTTATGAAGATTTTAAACAGAATGGTTACAGTGGGTGGATTTGCGCAATGCCTTGGGTATATTTATAGCTTGTAAAGGACCCCTAGGAGAGATAAATTGGCAGAAGGGGACACAACCCACCAGACTTGATCATTTAAATATTTATAGATTTTGATTATTATGATATATAAGATACAAAATGTATTTAATTGTGGACACAACACTCTTATTCGTAAAAAAATATCTTTATTTTTGAACAATATAAAATCAATTATAATCAAACGGTAGCATATTTGCATAGGATAGGTGGCCCCTACAAATGTATACAATAATAATCGCACACTTTGCTGGTCGCTAGTGCTGAAAAACGTCCATAAATGGGAGTGCCACCATCCCTTCAAATAAGGCTCAACATGTTTTACGCAGATCCGCTTCTTCAGTGCAAAAAAAAAAAAATAAAGAATAATGTAGCAATAATATAAGTATAGTAATCCATCTCTATACAAAGTTCAATGTAGAAAAATACATGTCATTTTTCTATATTGAGCTTTGTATACGGATATATTTTCTGTGTTAAAGGTAGCATTTCTTACCTCTACTTTTGCTCCATCTGCTCCTGAAAAAGTGTCAAGCTTTATGTGAAGGGATGGTGACACTCCAATTTATGGACATTTGTCATCACTAGTGACCAGTCAAGTGTGTGGTTATTATTGTATACATTTGTAGGGGCCACTTACCCAAACGACACATAGGTGCAAATATGCTACTGTTTGATTTTATGATTTTTATATTGTTTTTTTTTACTAAAACTAAAGTGTTGTGTACCCATAAAGTCCATTGACGACAGTCCACGATTTAAATGTATTTTGTGTCTCATATTAATAGTCACTTGTATACTTTAGATCAACGAAAAATCCTCTATACTACCCAATGATTGTTTTGTTGGTAATTTTTTTTTTTTTTTATATGTATTTTTTTTATATATATTTTTTTATGATATATAGATTTTTTTAGATGCATCCTCCTTTTAAAGCGTATCAAAACCCCAAATTGAATATACATTGGCTTACCCCTCCTTGGTGTGGTGGCTACATTCGTTTTTGTTTTTGTCAATTTTCACCTAGTAGTCCTGTCCCTGGATGGCCTACACTACCCCTTCACTGTGTCTATGGAGGAAGCCATGGTCGTCACCCTAAGGCCCCGTACACACGAGAGGATCTATCCGCTGGTATTTATCCGCAGATCAGTTCCAGCGGATAGATCCTGTGGTGTGTACGGCCCAGCGGATATTTCTCCGCGGATTTTTTTCGGGCCGATGGATTTCCAGCGGATAAAAATTTCTTGGCATGCTAAGAAATCTATCCGCTGGAATCCTGTCCAGCGGATTGATCCGGTGGTCTGTACAGACTCACCGGATCAATCCGTCCGATTCCCTCCCTCGCATGCGTCGTAATGATTCGACGCATGCGTGGAAGTCTTTATCTTACAGTGTCGCGCACGTCATCATCGCGGCGACGGCGCGGCCACGTCACCGCGGATGTATTCCGCGCGGATTTCGATCTGATGGTTAGTACAACCATCAGATCCAAATCCGCCAGAGGAACGTTCCCAGCGGATAATCCTCTTGTGTGTACGGGGCCTAAGCCTGCTCTCTTGATAAGGACTACACAAGTCCTTATCGCTTAATTTCTATTAAATGAAGGTCAGGGCATTTGATAGTTTACAGAACATGGCTAGGAAGGAAGATAACCTTCAGTGCACCTCACAGGAAGCGACAAGGACACAGCATTTTTGTCAGGATCAACAGGTATTTTCTGTTGGAAAATAAGGCAGTAACCACATCTATAGAATGAATGAATGAGTGACTTGTATAGCGCTACACATGCGAACTGAATCGCCTCTAGGCATTTTTTTCAGCCAGTGTCTTCCTGGCTGGTGCGGTCGTTTACCCCATTGGACACAGTCGTACACACTGTAAACTGTATACCATTTTTATTCTTGGGTATTCTTTAACTGCTTGCCGACCAGCCGCCGCAGTTATACGGCGGCAGGTCGGCTCCCCTGCACGAGAGCACGTAGCTATACGTCGGCTCTCGCGCAGGCCACTAGGGGCGTGTGCCCGGCGGGCGCGATCGCCGCCGGGCACACGCGATCGCTCCCTGTCAGGGAGAGAAATGCTGATCTTCTGTTCATACAATGTATGAACAGAAGATCAGTCATTTCCCCTAGTGAGGCCACCCCCCCTACAGTTAGAACACACCCAGGGAACATACTTAACCCCTTCCCCGCCCCCTAGTGTTAACCCATTCACTGCCAGTGTCATTTTTATAGTAATCCAATGCATTTTTATAGCACTGATCGCTATAAAAATGCCAATGGTCCCAAAAATGTGTCAAAAGTGTCCGAAGTGTCCGCTATAATGTCGCAGTACCGGAAAAAAAACGCTGATCGCCGCCATTACTAGTAAGAAAAAAATATTAATAAAAATGCCATAAAAATACCCCCTATTTTGTAAACGCTATAACTTTTGCGCAAACCAATCAATAAACGCTTATTGCGATTTTTTTTTTTTTGTAGAAAAACATGTAGAAGAATACGTATCGGCCTAAACTGAGGAAAAAAAATTTGTTATACAGGCATACCCCACTTTTAAGTACACAATGGGACCAGAGCATGTATGTAAAACGAAAATGTACTTAAAGTGAAACAACACCTTTTTTCACTTCTAGGGTGTAATGGGGGTGTCAGGAGCTGTAGTTGAGGTCTCAGGGGCTGTAGTGGGGGTGTCAGGGGCACACTGGAACAGGGTGGGCTATGCTCTCTGAGCTTCAGTTCCTTCTACCGCGGCTGCAAAATGTCTGTACAGTACTTGTAAGGCACTTACGGGTATGTCCTTACTCGCGAGTGTATGTAAAGTGAGTGTACTTAAAGCGGGGTATGCCTGTATATATTTTTGGGGAATATTTATTATAGCAAAAAGTAAAAAATATTAATTTTCTTCAAAATTGACGCTCTATTTTTGTTTATAGCGCAAAAACTAAAAACCGCAGAGGTGATCAAATACCACCAAAAGAAAGCTCTTTGTGGGAAAAAAAGGACGCCAATTTTGTTTGGGAGCCACGTCGCACGACCGCGCAATTGTCAGTTAAAGCGACGCAGTGCTGAATCACAAAAAGTGCTCTGGTCTTTGACCAGCAATATGGTCTGGGGGTTAAGTGGTTAAGGCGGGCCATAGACGGTGCTAATTTCTTTCTTGCAACCACGGGTTGCAGGAAAGAAATTTGCACGATTCCCCCATCAACACAGACAGCGCTGACAGGGGAATCCTTCCGGCCGAGACATTGTGTTCTCCCAGCCGGAGGGCAAGCAGGGGAAACAAGTAAATCGCATAATTTTCCTGCAGCCAGGGACCTGCAGTTGGGGCATTCAGCCAGCCATTGAAGTCAGCGACTCTGATTGTTTGGTAATCTGGCACTGGGTTTGTTTTCTTCTCTAACAATATGTCTTCCTCAGAGAATAAGCTTTTCTGGTGTCCGATTTCAGGAACGTCTCTCTTCTTTTTTGTCTCACGCAGCTGATTAAAGTAGCATTTGATGAGGAGGTCAGCCCGGAGATGGTGGACCTTTTCAAGAAGCAACTGACGAAGTTCCGCTACCCCGTCTCCATCTTCAGCATGTTCGCTTTCGCTGCAGGACAGGCGGCGCCCCCTATCGTCCTTCCGAAGCAGAAGGAAAAAAACACCTCTTTCCGGTAAGGACTTCCATATATGTTCCTTCTAGGGTGGCGCCACAACCCATGTAAATTCAGTGTGTGTGGCCCCTTTAACTGCAAATGGTCCTTTACTGATTGGGGGACTCTTGACTATTTCAGGACACTTTCTAAAACCATTGTAAAAGGGGCCAAACGTGCCGGGAAGATGACAATCGGACGGCCATACGTTGCCAAAAAGAAGACTGGAACCATTATTGAGGAGCGAGGCAGCCGCAATGAAGAGGACGACATTTCTGGTTTGTTGCGATCACTTATTATTTTAGAGAAGACAGGTGACCTTTGTCACCAGGTGCAGCTCATAGTCAGGACCAGACTTGGGGACACCAATATTCCACCAATAAAAATCCTCTTAGGTCACTACAGAATAGCGCCAACCACAAGGAACTCGGTCGCTTCATAACTAAAGGGAGGTACATCAGAGGGGAGCCATTCACAGCAGTGCTACCAGCCATGGAAAATAAATATTGTCTATTTTAGAGCATGTTGCTGACCACCTTCTGAAAATGCTAGTTGTCTGGCTCTCTGACTTCAATACTTTGAGTCAGTAACCCAGAGTATGTGAAACAGAAAACGAAACACACGTTTGCATGGAAAACTGGTATCCAAGTAGAACAGGAGCAGGCAGGATAAAGCTCATTGACTCTCTTCATTTAAAGGCTAAACCTCAAAGACCACAAACCTTTATGTTCACCCTGAAAGTCCCACCTGGGCCTCCACTGGCGCATTTCACTCTAGAGACGGGCTTACCTGTATTGAATTCACTTAGGTAGATTCAGAAAGAGTTAGGCCGGCTTATCAGTAGATAAGCCGACCTAACTCCGAATCTACGCCGCCGTATGTTTAAGCGTATGCTCAAACAGAGATACGCTTAAACATATCTAAGATAGGCCGGCTTGCGCCGGCCTATCTTAGATTGCAATTTTTCGGATGGCCGCTAGGTGGCGCTTCCATTGCGGCCGGCGTAGATTATGTAAATGAGCTTGTATGCCGATTCACGAACGTACGCCCGGCCGCCACGGTCGAATTACGTTGTTTCCGCAAGGCCTTAGGCGGCCTAAAGTTATTCCACCTATGAGGTGGAATAACAATGTTAAAGTATGGCCGCCGTTCCCGCCGCGAGGTTCAAATTTTTTACGTCGTTTGCGTAAGTCGTCCGCGAATCGGGAGTTACGTCGTTTACGTCCACGTCGAAATCAATAGGCCCGTACGGCGTACTTAGCCGTAATGCGCACTGGGAAATGTAGGCGCCCGGCGCATGCGCAGTAGCAAAAGACGTCAAAAACCGTGAGGTCAAGCCTCATTACCATACAACACGCCCCCCTCCAACCAATTTGAATTAGGCGCCCTTACGCCCGCCGCGATTACACTACGCCGCCCTAAGTAAGGAGGTAAGTGCTTTGAGAATCATGTACTTGCCTCTCTTACTTAAGGCGGCGTAGTGTAAACACGCTAGGCTACGCCGTCTTAACATTGCACGGCCGTAGCTGAATCTACCTAACTGTGACTGAGCCTATCTCTGAAACACTTCAGAGGGGGAAGGTCCCAGGCAGGGCTTCAAGCATGCACATCATCAGTCTTCAGCTGATCTTTGTAATTCAGCCAGAAAAACTAAAGTCCAAACTCCATATTTGCATGTTTAGTGGTTGTAAAGCCTGAAGTGTTTTGAAGGCAAAAAAAACTGTGTGCTGCTCCCCCCCTTCCTCCCAACCCCCTTCCCACTACTTAACTGAGCCCAATCCCGATCCAGTGTTGTGCACGAGAGCAGCTGCTCTCCTGGATCTCTCCCTCCTCACTGGCTCAGACACAGCAGTGGGCGTCATTGGCTGTCAATCTCAGCCAGTGAGGAGGAAGTGGGGTCAGAGCCACATGAATTGACACACAGAGCGGGACTTGGAAGCGAGCACACTTTGGGGGCACCCAGGAGGTGGGAGGAGCCCAGAGAACCAGCGACAGAAGTGGAGGTTCAATTTGCACAGAGCAGGTAAGTATATCATGTTTGTTTTTTTCTTTAGTATTACTTTAATGGTGGTTGAATGCTCAGAAATGATGCCATGCTATCTTCCTGACAGAACATTTTCAGAAGAAGAGATTACTAATGGCATCTCCACGATGGGTATCTTTTAAAGAGAAATGTATTCTAGTGCCCCGTACACACGATCGGATTTTCCGACGGAATTCCGCGGTAACACAAAAGTTCTCTGAACTTTCTTCCGTCAAGAACGCGGTGACGTACAACACTACGACGAGCCGAGAAAATGAAGTTCAATGCTTCCGAGCATGCGTCGAATTGTTTCTAAACATGCGTCGGAATTGCTAGACGATGGGTTTTTCCGATTTTTTTCAGTCTATGTGAAAAAAACAGCTCGCAATCTTTTGTTGGCGACAGCAAAAGTCCGATGGAGCCTACACACGATCGGAATTTCCTTCCAAAAACTCACATCTGAATTTCCGATCGTGTGTACGCGGCATTAGTGTTGTAATATATTCACTTTGATAGGTAAGATAATTGTGGGTTTGCATTGATAGGCCAATTGTTTGGTCACATTATAGGTAGCGGGTACATTTTTAAATACCAGTATAGAAGCCCTAAATGACCCTTCCGCCCATCAATACACACCGGTGATATTTTGTTTTCCCCTCTGCTCAGTTTCAGATGATAATGAGCTGCCGAGCGGAACCTTGAAAGCGTCGGAGAAGTCCACCATGGAGCAGCTAGTGGAGCGGGCCTGTTTCCGGGACTACCAGCGCCTGGCCTTGGGGACCATCAGCGCCAGCTCCACGCGGATCAAGTCCGAACATTTCCGAGTGACGGCCATGAACAGGATGTACTCCCTGTGCCGGAGGTGAGTGCTGGCTGTGTGGTTAGGTTGGGCCTGGACCAAGATGTACTACTTTCACCCAATTCAGTGAACTTCTACGATTTCTGGTTCAAGTAGAACAATCACTAGTATCAAGAAAAATCACTAGTTTCTAGACCTGCACGATTCTCATTTAAAAATGAGAATCGCAATTTTTCTCGCGTTTCACATTTATACAAAAAAAATTGGGATAACTTTACTGTTTCGTTTTTTTTTTAATTAATTAAAAAAAAAAAATTAACGCTATAAATTTTGCGCAAACTAACCAATAAACGCTTATTGCGATTTTTTTTACCAAAAATAGGCAGTCACGAAAAATAGGTTTTCGTGACTGCGACATTATGGCGGACATTTCGGACAATTTTGACAAATTTTTGGGACCATTGTCATTTTCACCCCTTAGAGGTGAGCATTTTGCTGTGTGCGAATTGCATGTGGGTTTCGCTGCATCCAATTTGCATGACAGGAGAGTGTGATTGACCCTCAATAGAGCTCACACAGCTCCGGGGCTGCCGCAGTCTGGATTGCAGAAGGATCATGTGCGTCTTTGGTTCAGATTCAGATAAACTTCTGTGGATTTTGCACAGAAAGAACATGGTCCGTTGATATCTGCTTGGTGTGGTGATTTCGTTTGGAGGTCGGATCTGATTGAGGTTATTGCTGACATGCTTTTTGACTCTTTTGGGTCGTAGCAATGAGGTGAGAGTCCATCTTGCTTGCGGTGGTGGATCTTCTATCGGTGTCTCTTCTTCACCTTCACTCCTGTTGGATTTATTTGTGTGATTCATATTCACTTAAGGACAATTTTGGACACGTGGACATTTAATTTCATTGGCTTATATATATTTATATTATTTTATTTAAATTTTGCGCTGCACTTTTTCACTTTATCATTTCACTTCTTCCCACGTTCCTGGACAAGGATCTCCCAGGATGTGTGCCAGGAAGGGTGTTTGCGGAATTATCACACACAGCAAATTGAAGCTCATGTTCTCTGTATTATGTTTGAATCAATTACCTCTCCCGTCAGGTTTTGTCCAGCTCTGACGTACAAGTTTTACTTTCATGTCACTGCACAGAAGACCTTTCACAGAGTTCCATAGAGGAAGATTTTCCTCCTTGTAAGAAGCATGTGAGAGGCAGATATATGACAGCAAGATGGACAGGTTTCTGCACATATTTGTATAGAAAAAAGTGTTTGAATTCTGTTGAACTACAACTGTGCGTGATTCTTTTGGATTGTAAAGTGTAGAGATTTTATTTATGTGAATTTCTGTGATTTTTTTATATTTTTTTTTACCAGTTCAGAATTCCTTAATTGTCTAGATGTTATATTATTGGTGCACTTGTAGGTGGGGTCACTTGCCTTGCACATGGGGTTACCTTTGACGCATGTTTGCACCCACCACCGCCCGGGACCAGGTGGGGACGGCGTTCATGTGAGAATCAAACATTATGGTGGTTCCCCGGCTTGGAGGTGAGCCATCGTCAGTGTGCAGCAGAAAAAGCTCAGAATCCTGCTGTAAGAGTGTTGTCCCGGCCGTGTCACTACATGCCTTCCCTTGATGTATGTGGCATTTAGAAGGGACGCCGCTGAGCCAATGCCCACTCCCCCAGTCCAGCATATATAGTTACATAGTTAGTCAGGTTGAAAAAAGACACAAGTCCATCCAGTTCAACCACAAATAAATAAACAAACAAAATAAAAAACACAGTACAATCCCATACACCCAACTTCATACCCACAGTTGATCCAGAGGAAGGCAAAAAACCCCAGCAGAGCCATGATCCAATTTGCTACAGCAGGGGGAAAAATTCTTTCCTGATCCCCCGAGAGGCAATCGGATTTTCCCCGGATCAACTTTACCTACAAATCTTAGTACTCAGTTATATTCTGTACATTTAGGAAAGAATCCAGGCCTTTCTTAAAGCAATCTACTGAGCTGGACAGAACCACCTCTGGAGGGAGTCTGTTCCACATTTTCACAGCTCTTACTGTGAAGAAACCTTTCCGTATTTGGAGATGAAATCTCTTTTCCTCTAGATGTAAAGAGTGCCCCCTTGTCCTCGGTGATGACCGTAAAGTGAATAACTCAACACCAAGTTCACTGTATGGACGCCTTATATATTTGTACATGTGGATCATATCCCCCCTTATTCTCCTCTTCTCAAGAGTGAATAAATTCAGTTCCTCTAATCGTTCCTCATAGCTGAGCTCCTCCATGCCTCTTATCAGTTTGGTTGCCCTTCTCTGCACTTTCTCCAGTTCTCCGATATCCTTTTTGAGAACTGGTGCCCAAAACTGAACTGCATATTCCAGATGAGGTCTTACTAATGATTTGTACAGGGAAGGGGGGGCAAAATGATATCTCTTTCTCTGGAGTCCATCCCTCTCTTATACAAGAAAGGACTTTGCTCGCTTTGGAAACCGCAGCTTGGCATTGCATGCCATTATTGAGCTTATGATCAACTAAAACCCCCAGATCCTTCACTACGGATCCCCCCAGTTGTACTCCCCCTAGTATGTATGATGCATATTCTTAGCCCCCAAGTGCATAACTTTACATTTATCAACATACTTCTGCCACCTCACTACGCTTGACAGAATGGGATCCCACCATGCACCTAGCGTGGACATCATGAGTGTATCTAACTCTTTGCACTCTCCTGTATTTATCTTCATGTGACCAGGTCCTTAAGGTCTCTATACCACAGGTTCGGTCCAAGAAAAAAAGTGTGTGCACTCAGATGCACCTCCTGGTGCGAAGGAGCCTTCAGACTGGTGTGCCTCGGGATTGTTTCCGATTCTCAAGAGTGCCTTGGCTGAAAAAAGGTTGAAAAACACTGGGCTAGATGATGCACCTATGCCTTCCACTAGGGATGAGCTCTGGCATGTTCGCACAGTCCACATGCAGAGCCCGACAGGAAGTCTGCACAAGGCTGTGCTAATCACAGCCAGGGAGACATTTCCCGATCTCTGCAGCCGAGCATCGGGAAATGTCTCCCTGCCTGTGATTAGCGCAGTGCCGTGCAGACTTCCTGGCGGACTCTGCACGTGGACTGTGCGAACACGCCGGAGCTCATCCCTACCTTCCGCCTGGAGTCTCATACAGTTAAATGCCCCCACTGTGCATGGGGCCTAGGAATTGCACCCTTTCCTTTATTTTTAAATGTAAACAGGAACTAATGGCAGACGCTCCTATTCATGTTTTGTGAATGCCTTGCGGCTCCCAAGCACCACGTTCGCTGCCTGGCTGTCATGGACACAACATCTTCTCTGGGCTGCAAGTTTGTCAACTTGATGCGGCAGGTGCTGGCAGAGGGCGACACTTAGAGTGGCTTTGATGGTAGAAAACAGACTTTGGCTATGTCCAAAGAGCACCTACACTTGCCAAAATATGGCACTGCTGCATTGAAAGGGAGATTTTACCAGTGCCTGATGTTACTGAATTATCTTCTCCTTCCCGAAGCCAGCTCTGTCTATGACCATTCTAATTACACGATGCGGATTTTAGGGTGATTTTCTCATGTAGGGCAAAGCAACCGGTTCTTTTAATGCCCTCCCTGCTGCACATACTTGACTTTCCTTCTCTCCCGTGCTACTCTGCAAAGAAAATCAGAGCTCAGAATGCTCCCTGCCCCCCCCTTATGTGAAAGCTCTGGGACTTGTCCCATGCTCATTCATACCCCCGAAGTACCAAACAACCCATCATCTTGAGTCTTTGGCGTCACTTCATCTAAGGAAAACTAGAACATATTTTCGGTAAGTGCAGCACGGCTGCTGAGATGTGACGCCAGGGATTGACAGGCATTATCATTATCATAAAATTACCTTTTAGCAATGTCCTGGGAGTGCTTTCATATTTTGCTTGCTTCGTCCCTTTAACAATGATAACATTCCTCTGCTGTCTGTGAAATTAACACTTTTTATTTCTCATCTTCCAGTTACCCCGGTCTTCTTGTTGTGCCGCAGTTGGTACAGGACAGCAGTCTGCAGAAAGTTGCCAGGTGTTATCGCCATAACAGACTGCCGGTGGTCTCCTGGAAAAACGCCAAAACAAACGCTCTCCTTCTTCGGTCTGGGGGCTTCCATGGAAAGACTGTGGTTGGGCTCTTTAAATCACAGAATACGCACCCTGCTGGTGAGTGCCAGGGGTCTGAGGAGGGTGCAAACACTCAGTCATGGAGGACAGTAGAAAGGGGGAGGGTGCAAACAGTCCTGGAGGTCAGGAGGATGGTAGACACACTCAGTCCTGGAGGACAGTAGACAGGGAGAGGGTGCAAACACTCAGTCCTGGAGGACAGTAGACAGGGAGAGGGTGCAAACACTCAGTCCTGGAGGACAGTAGACAGGGAGAGGGTGCAAACACTCAGTCCTGGAGGACAGTAGAAAGGGGGAGGGTGCAAACAGTCCTGGAGGTCAGGAGGATGGTAGACACACTCAGTCCTGGAGGACAGTAGACAGGGAGAGGGTGCAAACACTCAGTCCTGGAGGACAGTAGACAGGGAGAGGGTGCAAACACTCAGTCCTGGAGGACAGTAGACAGGGAGAGGGTGCAAACACTCAGTCCTGGAGGACAGTAGACAGGGAGAGGGTGCAAACACTCAGTCCTGGAGGACAGTAGAAAGGGGGAGGGTGCAAACAGTCCTGGAGGTCAGGAGGATGGTAGACACACTCAGTCCTGGAGGACAGTAGACAGGGAGAGGGTGCAAACACTCAGTCCTGGAGGACAGTAGACAGGGAGAGGGTGCAAACACTCAGTCCTGGAGGACAGTAGAAAGGGGGAGGGTGCAAACAGTCCTGGAGGTCAGGAGGTTGGTAGAGACACTCAGTCCTGGAGGACAGTAGACAGGGATAGGGTGCAAACACTCAGTCCTGGAGGACAGTAGACAGGGAGAGGGTGCAAACACTCAGTCCTGGAGGACAGTAGAAAGGGGGAGGGTGCAAACAGTCCTGGAGGTCAGGAGGTTGGTAGAGACACTCAGTCCTGGAGGACAGTAGACAGGGAGAGGGTGCAAACACTCAGTCCTGGAGGACAGTAGAAAGGGAGAGGGTGCAAACACTCAGTCCTGGAGGCCAGTAGAAAGGAGGAGGGGGAACTCAGTCCTGGAGGTCAGTAGAAAGGGAGAGGGTACAGACACTCAGTACTGGAGGTCAGTAGAAAGGAGGAGGGTGCACTCAGTCCTGGAAGCTAAGAGGATGGTACAGACACTTGGTGCTGGAGGCAAGTGGAAAGAAAGAAGATAGACGCTCAGTCCTAGGTGTCGGTAGAAACTAAGGTACAAACCTACAGTCCTAGAGGCCAGTAGAAAGGTGGAGGGTACAGACACTTAGTCCTAGAGGCCAGTAGAAAGGAGAAGGATGTGATAATTGCTTTGGTAGGTCACTGATGTCAATTCCAGTAATCTAATTCATTCTGCTTTGTCGCTCTTTAGCTCCAGCCTCATCTCTTGAGTCATCAAGCAGCATCGAGCAGGAAAAGTATTTACAGGCTTTGCTGAATGTTATCTCTGTCCACTACAAGTCCAATGCAGGAAGCACCATGACCATCAGGCCTACCCTGGCCCTATCACCAGGTACAGCCTGCAGACTTTTCATACATGATTCCAGGTATTTTCTTGTCTGGGCAAGATGTCCAGGATGTTCCTCTCACTTTTGTGAAGCCATCAACACCACTTCCTGTAGCATTGTGTTTTGTACTGTACCCACAGGCATCGGAACACATGCCTGGGCATCTCATAGCACCTCTGTGCTTTGTGCCTCAGGGCCTGAAGTCCATTATTTGTCTTTGGCGGATTCAGGTGTCAGTTGATACTTCAGTGCTGGACTCAGATTCTACCTGAAGATTCTGAGCAAATTATCAAGTAGGGGATGACACAAGGATATACCAGAAACGCCTATGAATTCAGGCTCTTTGTCCTTCTCCTGAACATACATCTCCATACATGGCCCCTGGAGCTTACACATGGCTGATGACTTTAGGGAGGTGAATGCGTAGTCGCATGCTTCTCCATACCATTAAAGGGTCACTAAAGGAATTTTTTTTTTTAGCTAAATAGCTTCCTTTACCTTACTGCAGTACTGGTTTCATGTCCTCATTGTTCGTTTTTGCTTTGAAGTAGCTGTAATTCTGCTGTGATCTCCACACTTCCTGGTTGCCTGTTTCCTTATAACCATCGTACTGGGAGATTTTCACGGTGGTCTAAGCTGTCATTACTGTGTGTCTAAAACTCCTCAGAACCAATCAGATTAATTTTAAAAACAAAACACTGCCCTGGATTTGTTGTTTTTGTTCTGTGAGTCTTCCCGACTCACCTCTCACCCGGAACTTCATGTATGTACCTTTAAAACCGAACGTGAAACTAGAGGCACATTATATGATAGATTAAATTCAATTTGTAATCATTTTTAAAAGAAATCAGTTAACTTTTATGTCTCTATACCCTGTAAACAGTCATTTCAGCAAAAAACATTTTTTTCCTTTAGTGACCCTTTAAGGTACTGAGTTGTTCCTCTTCACTCCTGGCCCAACATGTGGTGAGTGGCAAGGCGAAGGGAAAGTATGTACGTACAGCTGCAGTAGGCGGTTGGTAAGTAAACCTCAAGTAAAAGAGACGCTGCTCTCCCAACCAGCCATCATAGCATAGTAATCCATATCAGATTCAGCCAAAAGGCTTCGCCCCCTAACACAGGGCGAAATGCGTCAGTGGGTGTGGCCTTTTGACACACACTTGCAGGCTGAAGCCAATCTTGGGTGCTCTGCTATGATGGCGTCTTTTACTTGATGTATGCATCACTCTGGATGGACAGTTTGGCAGCATGCACCCCCTTTTACCTGTGCATCTCGGGAATGCATTCTCTGGCTTTAAGGCCACGGTAAGACCCCTTTCACACTGAGACACTTTATAGCAGGGGTGCCCAACCTTTTGAAGAGCGAGGGCCACTTAAGAGACTTGGTAACTGGCCGTGGGCCACAATAAGTGTAGCGGACGGAAGACAGATCCGCTTCTGCTCTGTACATGCAGAGTGGACACGGACACAGCCCACTCAACTCTGTGGGCCCTCCCATCCGATCCAACCAGATGGAAGGGGATGGATCCCCTTCTGTTTTTTTTTTTGTGAATCGGATTGGAGGTAGGTGGGTGTGCTCTGCTACCTCCGCAGCCCCTTGCTTCCTCTACCGTTGACTTCATTCAAAACACTGATGCTCTGGGATGGCTTGAGAACCTGCTATCCCAAAGCTGGAGGTCGCGGGCCACATCAGAAGGCTCCGCGGGCCACATCAGAAGGCTCCGCGGGCCACTGGTTGGTCACCCCTGCTTTATAGGCACTATAACGCTAAAAAAAGCTCCTGCAAAGCGCTCTGAAACAGCAGCTGCTGTCTCTCCAATGTGAAAGCCCCGAGGGCTTTCACACTGGAGCGGTGCGCTAGCAGGACGGTAAAAAAAAGTCCTGCAAGCAACATCATTGGAGTGCTGAAGGAGCGGTGTGTATACCGCTCCTCCACCGCTCCTGGCCATTAAAATCAATGGGCACCGCGGCTATACCGCCAGCAAAGCACCACTGCAGAGGCGCTTTGCGGTGGTTTTAACCCTTTCTCGGCCGTTAGCGAGGCGGTAAAAGTGCCCCGCTAGAGGCCGAATAGCGCCGCAAAATTGCCGGTAAAGCGCCGCTGTTTTTAGCGGCGCTTTACCGGCAATTTTACCGCCGACACCCCAGTGTGAAAGGGGCCCAAGCAAACCTGTTGCTTTGCCCTGAATAGGGAAAACATAGGTTCACTTTAAAGTGACTGCCCAATCCATTTACTGCTGTCCGTGGTTCTGACAAGGAGATCTCCCTTCCCCTTTAGGGAGACTCGATTCTTATTAGGAACATAAGGAAGAGGGCGATCATTGTTGCATAGTGGTATCAGCATTTTGGTGTCACCAGCAACCCAGTGGACTGCACAGCAGGCTATGGAAAGCGCATTACAGAAAGAGGAAGCCGCTACTTATAGCTTATAGCAGAGCACTGGCTGTTGCAGTAGGAAGTGGGTTTCCCTATTCGGATCATGGACAGCAGTAAAGATTAAAGGGGGTTACGCTTTAAGGGGCCATTAGCGCACGTTGCCACAATGCATTGCAACAAACCTGCTCTATGTGCATTGTGGTGACGTTCATTATAAATTGTACAGTACTTATTTATAATAAATGGGCAGCCTTAATACAATGGACATTAACACGTGTCCAATAACGTGCCACAACCAGCCACTTGTTAATGGTCTCTGATCGCCATCTCTCCCTTAGCAGGAATGAATGTTATTCTCTTCACATTGCTGGTAAAGTATCTGTTTGTACCATAGAATATATCATAGAATGGATGAAAAAAAAATCTTGAAAAGTATTGTGTACACCAGCAGGTACTCTTTAATTACTCCATAGACTCTACTGGGTACAAGGAGACTATTCACAGCGTAGCACTCCTGACAATTTTATCCCCATGTCAGCCGTCATGTGCCGATTCTCAGGTCGGTTCACAGAGAGGTGACCGCGGACTGGGGCGACATGTGACTCCGGAAAGTTGCCCAGCCTAATCAGCTTAGTTACTCTTGATACAATCTGTGAAGTGCACCCATCAGAAAACCCATGCATGCTTCGCTTACCCTTAACAGCCAGCGCAGTCGCCGCACATAATCCGCTAATCGTGTCAGCACACGACTTTCATGTGTTAACCGTTCTCATGCGGAATACCAATGGTGCTGGGATTTAACGGGGTCAGTCCACCTAAAACCGATAGTTCAGTTCTGGCCGATGCACTGAGTCCGTGACTGTCTTGTGTTTTTTCTTGTGATTCCTCTGGCCGAAAATTCCCCGTGCTGCTTCCCAAGCTCTATTTATACTTTTGCAATTATTGATCCATGTCTTTTGTCATGCCTTGTGAAGGTGTATGTAAAGACAAAACTTTTTTTTTGTATTCGATAGAATTAGGGAAAGGTTAAAACTAGGGTTGCCTATACCACGGGTCTACAAACTTTCTAAACAAAGGGCCAGTTTACAGTGGAGAGAATGTAGGGGGGATTAGTGCTTCATCATTGGCGTCAGTGGGAGGAATAGTGTCCCCTCATTGGTGTCAGTTTGAGGAATAGTGTCCCCTCATTGGTGTCAGTTTGAGGAATAGTGTCCCCTCATTGGTGTCAGTTTGAGGAATAGTGTCCCCTCATTGGTGTCAGTGGGAGGAATAGTGCCCCATCATTGGTTTCAGTGGGAGGAATAGTGCCCTGTCATTGGTGTCAATGGGAGGAATAGTGCCAGGTCATTGGTGTCAGCAGCAAGAATAGTTCTTCACTGTCTGTAGGAGAAATGTTGCCTTGCATGAGTGGGAAGAACTGTGTCCCAAGGGCTGAATAGAGGTAAGCAAAGGGCCACAGTTTGGAGACCACTGCTGCAAAAAGAAAGATCTGAATTCTCACGTACTCTAGTCACTCGGGTCTGGTCACATAATTGGATCCCACCGCCAACAACGGCTGCAGAGCCTGGGCATGGACATCGCTCATAGGCTTATTATGGGGCATCTGTTGTCGGCTGTCCCTGCTCTACATAGAAGCCAGTATTAGGACTTGATCATGTGACCAGAAAGGTGTGCCCTCAGGATAGACATTTGTGCGGGTGCACGGCCCCAAACATGCATCGGCACCCACACTGATACCAATTGACATGAATGGGACTGCCTCCACGGGGATGCACAGAACACCTGCACAATTCTGTGTGGGTAAACACGGCCTTGGCATGGGCCTATGTTATAGGATGCCCTGTGTGAACGAGGGCTTAAACTGCATAACAAATCTCAGAAGTATAAATAGGTCCTATGACTCTTGAGTAAAATCTGTGGTACGGTGGATGACACAGAGAATCCAGCAGCTCCACAATGGCGGGTGGGTGGGGTTGAGAATTTCATCTTCTCAATTATCTCATCAGCATATGCCATAACAGAGGTATCAGTTCTAGGTGGACCAATCCTATAATACGCAATCCAGAAAACCCATAACTTTTTCATGTTTGCATTCCATTGTTGTGTTGCCTATAACATGTTTTTTTTTTGTTATCGTTTTTGTTGTCTGTCTGTTTGGATGACCTCAGGCAGTGCCAGAAAGAGCTACCGAATGAGCAGTATGGTTAAACATGTTGTGCCAGGACACTTGGATGGCAGTCCGTCCAATAGCTTTTCCCGAGGAGGTTAGTAAGTGAAGCCCCCATTTCATGAAGATCTCAGTGGGGCTAGTAAGGCGGATCTTGGGGGGGGGCGCAATCAAGGATTTTGTACAAGTTTACATTGTCATTATTTATCCAGTTTAGAATACAACCCCTCCTATCCTCTGGTGGTGGGTCATCCTAATTTAGAGCTTATCTACAAACTTCAGAGTAGATAAGCATGTGATTGGTTTGACATTGCAATCAACCAGGCAAATCATTACAGATATTTCGCACATCCTGACCCTGACCACTCTAGTTAAAGGGCTCTAATATTTATACCCAGGAGTCACTTTTTTTTATTTGGATTACATTTTTCAGTATGTTTGTCACCATGAGGTTAATTTACTGGAGTGTGTAAAATCTGGTACAGCTCTGCAAAGAAACCAATCATCTTCCAGGTATTTTTTTTTTGTCAAAGCTTAATTGAACAAGCTGAAGTTAGAAGCTGATTGGCCACCATGCACAGCTGCACTAGATTTTGCACTCTCCAGTTTTAGTAAATCAACCCCCCTGTGTCACTGTCTACAGTTCTCTTAAAGCAGACCTTCCATGGCAAAGGTAAGGTCTGCTGGTTTGCCAGTCCACTGCCTCCCTCACTCCCCCAACACGAATGCCTTTAGAAAGCCATTGGTGTCCATGTGGACTGCAGTTTTCACCAGCATTGTAAGGGTCGTCACAAGTCTTTTTAATGCAGGGGTTCCCTTTATTGTTACCCTTTTACCCCACTTTTACCATTACACCTCATCTCGGGTACCTGAGCAAGGGTTCGTTAATATGTGTCGCATGACACCGGGGACTTGGAACTTGTAGTTTCGCAACATCTGGGGGTCCGCCAGTTTGAGACCCCTGCTTTAGGGACTGCCTAAAGAGAGAAACCTGGATTGGAATGATGACTCCGGAGTCTGCACCTTTAAAAATATGTCAGCAATGGCAGCTCTCAGATTCTTTTCCTAGTCCCTAATGCAATACTGGGCAGTAGACAACGGACAAATAAAACCCTCTGCCAGTAAATATCATGTAGGGTTCTACCTTTTTATGTGATGTAATGCCCACTCCCATTTCACTCTTACAATGTTTAACAGATGTTGCTTGCTTTTTTATTTTTATTTTTTCATGTGCCTGCGCTAACCCAGCCAAGTGTCTTATATCCCAAATACAGCATTGTAATGTCAAGTCCTGTTTTGGCCCATCAGTCATACATCTATTGCAAAACAGAAATCTGATAATTCTCATATTTCAGTTACGTTGTGCCAAATGGTCTCCTGAGGGGGAGCCCCAGCAAATTCCGTTACTCGGGCTTAGGTGGTTTAGCTCCATGTAACTCTGCAGAATCCTTGTTTGCTATGGCTGTCTGCTGGCCAGCTCCGTGGAAAGGTTTCTTCTCTTAGGTGGTGGGCCTTGGCTTCCTTCTCTCTCTCCCGTCACGTTCTTGCAAGATGAAAAGCTGCAGGGAGATTTTACGGCAGACTTTAGACTTGAATGGAGAGTGCTTATATTCTGATCAAGAATGGATCTCCTGTCCCCACCATTCATTTCTGATTTTAGCATTTGATTACGGACATAGTCATTTTTGGTCCTGGATTTTTGGCATACAGTCGAGGTTTGGCACCAATAAACAGAAAATTAATAATTTTCCTTTTTTTCCGAGGGAAATACTGTAGATGTGTCATTGATACAAATAGTAAGGAAAATGGATAAGAGGCATTGACGCACTGAATATGCTTTATATTACTGTTGTCCTCTAACATTATAGTAATAGTGTAAATGTAGAGAATACATGGTCAATATTAACCAGTTACTACTGACAGACTAAGGCTGGGTACCAGAGGTGTATCTAGTGAAAATGGCGCCTATGGCAAGCACTGAAACTGCGCCCTTGTCAAAACATTTGAAACCCATCTTTCAGGTAACCAGGGACATGGCGGGGACAGAGAGGGACACTGGGGACCACAGGTGGCTGGTGCTGACCATTTTTGGGGGGGGGCGCAAACAAACTGAAAAAATAAATAAAACATCAGTTGCAGCCACTGTGCACATCAAACGCAGCCACTACCCTATGTGGATCCGGTCTGGCCAGTCATCGGTCATCTTGGGTGCACCTGTCTCTCCCCTCCCCAGGTAGAAGGAGAAATATTAGCAATTGCTGTTCCGGCGCCGCGTTTCAGCAGGGCGGGCGAGGCGCCGGGAGCTACATTAGTGCGGGAGGACGGGTGGGGGTTTTGTCATGCAGGGGGGTGGCTTTTTGCCGCCCCCTCCCCATGGCGCCCATGGCACTTGCCATAGCTGCTATACCCTAGATACGCCACTGCTGGGTGCACACCATCCCCGCATCCGTCTCACAGCAAGGGGTACGGTACATCCTGGTTCACCATTTCAGGTCCGAATTTTTGGCTGACTCCAGACCTAGTTATACTGAAAAAAGTTTGGGACTTTAGATGAAACATGCACCTAAAAGTTGGAACCGGGCAATGAGTGTCTGACCAAAAAATGGATACTATAACTATACTAGCTGAATCTCAATATCCAGCACACTCAAGACAGTATAGCGTAGAAATAGCATTTATTTAATATATATATATATACACATAATACATAGTAGCATATTTGCATTATGGTAATATTAATATAGATACAGTCAGGCACATTGATCTAAATATCACATAAACATATAAAATTCATGACTGTTACAGCAGAATACAGATAAGAATTTGTAAAAATAATGAAATGATCCCATATAGTAGACATGATTGTAGCATCAGAATAGCTTGACGCGTTTTGTGGAACTCTCCATTCATCAGGAGCAGATGCTGGTATATACGGTATCTGAAATTAATATGGTTTGGTAGAATTTAGCTATCTAGGATGGCAGGGGAGTATAGGGGACAGATAGAGGAAAAAGTATAAATACACTAGTATGGGACAAGGAAGATAACATATCCCAAAGTTAAAGATAACGGTGGGTCTGATTGATGAGTGATAAGGGCTGCAAGCCAGCCGGACAAGTCATCAGTCCCGGGAGCTGAGGTGGTAATCCCTAGATAAGTAGCTGGAAAATACCCTCAGGGGACAGCTGTCCCTGGGAGTGAGGTACCCAATGGAAGTGGAATAGAATAGCCATAAAAAAAAATCTGACTCCAGACCTGAAATGGACATGCAAAACACACCGGACCAGCTGCGGAGATATGTGAACCGCCTCTATAAAGAGCCAGTCAAAATCTCTTGCTATTGCGAATTGGATGTGGGGAACCCAGCCTTAGCCAATTGCTAACAGTTACCTCATTAGAGTGGAGCTGTACAGGAGAACTTTTGCCACTTCGTCCTTCCACTAAAAACACTAGTAAATAATACTTAGAAGTAGCAGTTGATCACTAAACGGATGGAACAAATAGCTCCCTATGGAGTAGGCTACACATGTACCATGCATTTGTATCTTGTAGCGATCAGTTGTACATGTTTGAATAAGTGTTTCCTTAAATTGATGACTGCCAATTGGATGATTAAATCTGTAGTTGTAAAATATAATTGTCTGCATAACTTGGCTTTGATTTATATCCCTAACCCGATAAGCCCCAATATCCAGTTTTTTACCCTAAACCAAAGTGTGTTCATCAACCTAACCTCCTAACCTCCATCCAAGCCATAAACCTAAACCTCAGTCTAACCCCTAAATCAATATCTTACCCTCAAACAAACTTCTGATTTTCAACTTAACCCCCTAAACCTTTGATAAACCCACAACCAATCCACATTTAGCACTGGGTGCAGAGAACTGTAGAGAAAAGCAAAGTACGCTGTCCTTTTCTCCGTTAATCCTGTAGGTCAGTGCCTGTCAACTTATTATATATACAGTAGGAGGCCTTCAAATCTGGCACCTGATATCACTAAAGAGAGACTGTAAACTACAGGAGTTGTTGAAGAAGGGGACATGCTGTAGTAGTTGTTGAAGACTGGGGACATGCCGTAGAAGTTGTTGGAGATAGAAGACCTACTGTTGGAGTTGGGAGATTGTGGACATGCTGAAAGAGTTTTTGAGGACTGGGGACATGCTGTAGGAGAGTTATTGGAGATTAGTAACATCCTTTAGGGGTTTTTTTGTAGACTGGGGACATACTGTAGGAGTTTTTGAATCTTTAGGAGTTGGTAGACTTGTAACATGCTGTGGGAGTTGGAGACTTGGGACAATGCAGTATGGGTTAGTGAAGACTGGGGACAATGCTGTAGGAGTGGTTGAAGACTGGGGACAACATCCTAGGAGTTGTTGAAAACTGGGGGCATGCTGCAGGAGTTGTTGAAGACTAGGGACATGCTGTAAAGGAGTTGTTGAAGACTAGGGATATGTTGTAAGGAGTTGTTGAAGACTAGGGACATGCTTTAGGAGTTATTGGAAACTGGGGAATGCTGTGGGAATTGTCGGAGACTTGGGACAATGCTGTGGGAGTTGTTGCTGACTTGGGACAATGCTGTGGGAGTTGTTGGAGACTTGGGACAATGCTGTGGGAGTTGTCGGAGACTTGGGACAATGCTGTGGGAGTTGTCGGAGACTGGGGACAATGCTGTGGGAGTTGTCGGAGACTGGGGACAATGCTGTGGGAGTTGTCGGAGACTGGGGACAATGCTGTGGGAGTTGTCGGAGACTTGGGACAATGCTGTGGGAGTTGTCGGAGACTGGGGACGATGCTGTGGGAGTTGTTGAAGACTGAGAATATGCTTTATGAGTTGTTGGAGACTAGGGGCGATGTTGTGGAAGTTGTCGGAGACTGGGGACAATGCTGCGGGAGTTGTTGAAGACTGGGAACATGCTTTATGAGTTGTTGGAGACTGGGGACAAAAACATAAAAATAGAAAAGCTGCTAATCATAACATAAAAAAGTAAGATAGTGTGAAAGAAATAAACCAAATCATTTAACAAGTAGAAGCCAATTTAACAAACAGTTTTCCTTCACTAGCTTGGCACCAAAACATAGAATGCTGTCTGTGGGGCCACCAAGGGCTGCACAAAAGGGCTACTTGTGGCCCCCAGGGTCCAGGTTGGACACCAGGGCTATAGGTTGTGGTGGCAGGATATATCCATTCTTGTGTAGTGTAAGGTGCAATTCTTTTTTTACATCTCCATCTCAGCTTTTTTAACAATAACGTGATGGAGAACAGGGAGACAGGACTCTCTTCTGCACGCCCAAACGACTATTTCTTTCTGTATGCTCTGATGTGTTTGTCCTGTCTTACGGAAACCTCCTGTCTTTTTCCTTTTCTCTCTTCTCTCTTCTTTCTCTGTCAGTCCTTGGGTTACACCCAACTGCTAAGGCAAGGATACATGCTGCAGGTACTCGCTTGCTATCCGCATTACACATTACCCTTCATAGCCTTCTCATTCCTCATATTTATCACATCGAGGAGCAGCTTCAGACACTGAAAACTGCAAATTCATGAAAGCTGGAGTAGAAGTGGAGTGGTGGCCCATAGCAAAACATTTTTTTTCTGAAGGTGACTTTTTTTTTTATATATGCACAGATCAACCGTAACATTATGATGGCCCATCTAATATTGAGTAGGTCCCCCTTTTACCAAAACAGCCCTGGCCCATTGCACCATGGACTCCACTAGATCTTTGAAGGCATGCTGAGGTATCTGGCACCAAGCTGTCAGTAGCAGATCCTTTCAAGTCCTGTAATTTGCAAGGTTAGGCCTCCATGGTTCCGACTTGTTTTTCCAGCACATCCCACAGATGCTTGATGAATGGAGATCTGAAAAATTTGGAGACCAAGTTAACATCTAAAACTTGTGCCGTGTGACAGGGCGCATTATCTTGCTGAAAGTGGGCACTGCCACCAGGGAATACCGTGTACATGAAGGGGTATACTTGGTCACGAACAATGTTTAGGTAGGTGGTAGGTGTCAAGTAATATCCTACACAATTGGCAGGAGCCAAGGTTTCCCTGCAGAACCTTGCCCAAAGCATCACACTGCCCCAATGCAAATAAAGGAGCACACCGACCTACTAAGAGGGGGGATGAGGAAAGGCCATGACCTCTGGGTTGTGAAGCTTGCAAAGCTGAAACCAAGAGATCATAGAGAATCGAAGGTCCTGCACAGCGGGTGGGAAGTCTACCGGAGAAGTCACAATACATGCATGCACTGTTTTTAACTTGCAGTTTTAAAGTGTTTGCTTTTAAAAAAAAAAAAATGTTTGTTTTCAGAGAAGAAACCTATTTGGTTACTGAGGTGGTTATCTGCTCCATTTTTGCACCAGCTTTCCTAAATTTTCTCCTTTTCATATAGTAGCACAAACATCTAGTTGATAAATAGGATCTATTCACCACCCAGGCAATCTCTTCATCAGCTTGGCATAAGTTAAGCAGGGGCAGTGCTATCTCTCAAAAGAGAGGAGGGGGATTCTTAAAACTTCTAAAAGCGTTGCGCTTACGATGGCGCAACGCAATGTACGCCGTCGTAAGTCCTAATCTGGGCCGTCGTATCAATGCGAATCAGTTACGCATAGATAAGCATTAGATCCGACAGGCGTAAGGCTCTTACGCTGTCGGATCTTAAATGCAATTTTTTTTTTTGCTGCTAGGTCGTTTTCCCCGTCGAGTATGCAAATTAGCAAAATACGCGAATTCCCGAACGTACGCATGGTCGACGCAGTGAAGTTACGACGTTTACATTAGATTTGCGACGCATAAAGTTGCCCCTGCTGTATGAGGGGCAACCAATGTTAAGTATGGCCGTCGTTCCCGCGTCAAAATTTTAAAATTTACATCGTTTGCGTAAGTCGTCCGTGAATGGGGCTGGACGCCATTTACGTTCACGTCGAAACCAATGACGTCCTTGCGACGTCATTTGGCGCAATGCACCTTGGGATATTTTCCGGACGGCGCATGCCGGGTAGGGGGCGTGGATCATTCAAATTAGGCGCATTCCCGCGCCGCACGCACTGTTCGGCGCGGGAACGCGCCTAATTTAAATCATCCACGCCCCCTAACCGGCTCATTTGAATTAGGCGGGCTTGCGCCGGGGGATTTACGCTACGCCGCCGCAACTTTACAGACAATTTCTTTGTAAATAAAGCACTTGCCTGTAAAACTTGCGGCAGCGTAACGTAAACCAGATACGTTACGCCCGCACAGTTTTACGCCCATGTACGAGAATCTGAGCCTATGTCCTGCAGCGGTATCTGGATCACTTGTCTCCACCTTTTTAATGGGGGAGAGTATTTCAAATAGAAAAGTTGCTCTGAGCTGATATAGCAACCAATGACTGGGCTACATGCAAGATTCTTTAGTGTTCAGGGCTGATCTCCAGCCTTGCCCTCAGTCTTGCACTGCTGTACAGGCTCCTCCCCTGTACTAAAATGGCTTCCTCTGATTTCACTGCACACTGTGAGCTTCTGTGGCTGAGGTGTGACATCATCAGCCCGCCTCTCCACCTCAGACAATTAGAGGAACCCTTGTACCCATTCCTAAAAAAAAGAAAGAAAACGACAAGGCTTCCTGTGAATGGCTGTACCCCCCGGAACCCAGCACTGTATACTCTGTGTAGCCGGTGCTACATACAGTTTATAGAGTGCTGATAGTCATAGGTGTGCGCATTAGGGTGTGCACCTCAAAGCTCCAACACATATGCCTGTGTGACATATGTACTGGCCTCTTCCCCAACTATCCATCCTGAAACAATGGGGGGGGGGGAGCAAGGGGGACCCAGGCAGCAGAAAGAAGAGGGACAGGAGGGGTGGCATATATTGGTATCGATCCCGCTGTATTTTGCTCCTGTAGCAGTCGAATGTCGGGGAGAGGAGGAGAAGCCTACTTTCAGCTGCTGCAGGAGGAAAATACAGATTGGTTCCACTATATCCCAGCTCCGCTGCCCTTCCTCTCCAGATTCTGGGGGATTGCGGTTCACCTGTCACCTGTCCACGATCGGCAGGTAGATCACGATTGGGGGGTTGCCAACTTCAGGATTAGGGTGTACCCAGGGACACCCCTTGCGCACGCCTATGCTGACAGTGGAAATAATTTCTTTGCACCAGCTTGGTCCAAACAAACTGTTTAAAGTGGTTGTAAAGGGAGGTTTTTTACCTTCATACAATTTATGTATCCCACCCAACCCTCCTTATACTTACCTGAGCCCGATCTCGATCCAGCGATGTGCACGAGAGCCGAGGCTCTCTCGGCTCTCTCACTTCTCATTGGCTTAGAGACAGCAGTGGGAGCCATTGGCTGCCAATCACAACCAGTGAGGCGGGGGTGGGGCAGAGGTGGCTTGGGAGTCCGCATGCACTAGTGCCTCCATAGCAAGTGGCTTGCTATGGGGGCACCCGGCAGAGGAAGGGGGTCTGGGAGTTGCCAGGAGTCTGGCAGGGGACCTGAAAAGAGTTGAATCAGAGCTGCTCTGTGTAGGTAAGTATAGCATGTTTGTAAATTTTTTTTTTTACCTTTTAGAACATCTTTAAAACTGAATAAAGCCTGGTGTTCGGCTTTAAAATTGTATCTTTCTAATAAGTGGTTGACAATCTGACTTGTAGCCGAGTCCTTAAAGCAGGTCACACAGTAGTCACCCTACATTGCCTTCACATTGCTCGCGCCCAACACATCAGACCCATCATTCGCTGTCCTACAACTCTGTTGGGTCTCTGATGGCCCACACACTTTGCAACCCACATGGTGACACTTCATATTTTCGTTTACTCCATCCTCGTTTCTGTAGATCTGTATTTTTGTAGCACTAACACTGCCAATTGACTCACCCAACTATTGACTCTTATCTATTGTTATCTGATTATAGTTATCACCTCTAAGTGAATATGAAACTCTGCAAAGTTTCCCATAGAAATTTTGTGCCACATTTCAAAATAAGCTTGGTTGACCCGTATCCTATGTTGGTAAGGAACTAAAAGTTCCAGCATGCTTTGCCAGCTGGGGGCTCTGCTGGTTACCCAATGCTTGGTGTTCTATATAAATTCAGATTGGACAGTCTTGCCTTTTTAAAGGCCAAGCTTACTGAAGACTGGCGTTTTCATGTTTTGGGTTGGATGGTGGTTGGTGAGATCTGTGACCACCTTGTGCCTCATAGCCTGTAGCACAGCAAGGCATTTCTACAAATTTTTGGACCTCCTCCTTTCTTATCAGGATGGTTATAAAGCTGAGCAAGACTTTAAAAAAGTGTCTCTTAATTTTTTTTTAATCTTTATTAAATTCCCCCGGGGACCAAGTGCACTGAGAAATTAGCACCATCGTTTTTTTGCCTCAAATGCTAGCGTTTAACCACTTCAGCCTCGGACAATTTGGCTGGCCAAAGACCTGGCCACTTTTTGCGATTCGGCACTGCGTCGATTTAACTGACAAATGCGCGGACGTGCGACATGGCTCCAAAACAAAATTGAGGTCCTTTTTTTTCCCCCACAAATAGAGCTTCCTTTTGGTGATATTTGATCACCTCTGCGTTTATTTTTTGCGCTATAAACAAAATAAGCGTAATTTTTTAAAAAAAAAGCAATATTTTTTACTTTTTGCTATAATAAATAACCCCAAAAAATATATAAAAAAGCAATTTTTTTCCTCAGTTTAGGCCGATGCGTATTCTTCTACATATTTTTGGTAAAAAAAAAATCACAATAAGCGTTTATTGATTGGTTTGCTCAAAAGTTATAGCGTCTACAAAATAGGGGATAGTTTTATGGCATTTTTATTAATATTTTTTTTTTACTAGTAATGGCGGCGATCATATCGGGCACTTTTGATGCCATTTTGGGACCATTGTCATTTTTACAGCTATCAGTGCTATAAAAATGCACTGATTACTGTAAAAATTACACTGGGCGTGAAGGGATTAACCTGTAGGGGGCGCTGAAGGGGTTAAGTGTGTCCTAGGGAGTGATTCTAACTGGTAGGCGGCGTGGCTATGAGTGACACGTCACTGATCGCTGTTCCCGATGAGAGGGAACATTCGATCAGTGACATGTCACTAGGAAGAACGGGGCAATGTTGTGTTTACACTGACATCTCCCCATTCTTCAGCTCTGTGACCCGATCGCGGGGCACCCGTGGACATCGAGTCCACACGGCGGCAAATTAAAGGGGACGTACCTGTACGCCCATTTTCCCAGCCATGCCATTTTGTCGACGTTCATAAGTTTGTGCGGCGGTCCTTAAGCGGTTAAAGACGAGGTGTCTCTTAATTTTTTTAAATCTTTATTAAAGGGGTTGTAAATGAAACCATTTTTTTTAAATAACAAACATGTTATACTTGCCTCCACTGTGCAGCCCGTTTTGCACAGTGTGGCCCCGATCCTCGTCTTCTGGGGTCCCTCAGCGGCTGTCTCTGGTCCTCCCCGCAAGAACTCCACACAGTCATGCAAGCTCCCTCGCATTGTGTGGAGTCCTTGCGTGCGCGCTCCCGTGATACAGCGAGCGGCCATTGCCGCTCACTGTATCACTGGGCCCCGCCCCTCCGCGTCATTGGATGTGATTGACGGCAGCACCAGCCAATGGCTGCGCTGCTTTCAATCCATCCGCTCTAGCCAATCAATAGCCAGGTTGAGCAGCGAAGAGGATGTCGGAGGCCAAGCGCGGGATTTTCGAGGGGTCAGGAAAGTATAACGGGGGGGGGGGGGGGGGCGGGCGGTATAGTCAGAAGTTTTAGCCATAGAATGCATTAAGGTGAATTTTTTTTTACCTTTTACCAAACCTTTAAATTTCCCTGGGGGGCAAGTGCATTGAGAAATTGGCACCATTGTTTTTGCATCAAATACTACCTTTTTTAAAGTCTTTGCAGTGTACAAAACATACATAAATGATACAGAAGAGGGGGTGTGACATCCTCATAGTGGTATTGGCTGGGCATTAAGATCTACATCAGGGAAATCCCACCACTACAAATGTTTGGAAGGTTTGTAGTCAACATTTTAGCAGAATCCATAAAGCAGCATTTGAGTCACTCCAAGACCTCTTGATGCCACTGAAGTCTCCAACCAAACAGAAAAAATAATCAATGTGTTGACAGGTTGGCACAAACCCAAAACTGAAATATCAGTCTCAAACAGATTTACTCTTTACCTAGAGGAAGCTTTATGTCCTTTTGGACTACTGGGTATGTTTCCTTAGAGGTGATTTATTGTAGACTTTATGCACGCCTTTCCGCAGATACGACTTGCTCTGCAATGACCACCGAGTTTCCCATATGTTTACCGCCGTTGATTATTTTTTGCTTCTAATACTTTTGTAATTTGTACCCAGGCGTTTGGGCCAGCCTGCGCTCAAGCAATCGCCTAATCACCACCCAGACACCGCTTATTGATGTTGGCGCCCGGCTAGCAGGAAAGGATCACGGAGCTTCATACAGCGACCAGACCTCACTACAGAACAGCCTGCTAAAGCGCCAGGCCGCGCTCTACATCTTTGGTGAAAAATCTCAGTTGAGGGTAAGAAGTCTTTATTTGTTAAATGTTTTTCCTTTTCGTGTTTACCCTTCAGCTAAGATTATAGAAAAAAAGAGGTGTTCATTGTTTTAGTGGTCTACTATCATCCCTAAATAGATATACCGTATTTGCCCGCGTATAAGATGACTGGGCGTATAAGACGACCCCTATTTCTTTATCGTTACATCACGGGACACAGAGCGGCATTCATTACTATATGGAGTACCTTCAGGTGTAGACACTGGCAATCTTCAAACAGGAAATGCCCCTCCCTATATAACCCCCTCCCATAGGAGGAGTACCTCAGTTTTTACGCCAGTGGTGTTGGTGGTTAGATCCTCAGAACCTACTGAAGGGAAGGTCTTTCAGCCCAGTGGCTTGGAAGATAGTGACCACAGACGCCAGCCTAACGGGCTGGGGAGCAATTGTGGAGGGTTCCACTCGCCAAGGTATTTGGGCAAAGCCAGAGAAGCTGTTACCCATCGACATCTTGGAGCTCAGAGCTGTTCGACTAGCCCTCAGGGCTTGGACGTCGAAATTGCAGGGGTTCCCGGTGAGAATTCAATCAGACAATGCCACGGCAGTGGCATACATAAATCACCAAGGGGGAACCAGGAGTCAGGCCGCTCAGAGAGAAGTGAGCTTGATTCTCCTATGGGCAGAGGCTCATGTGCCCTGCATATCGGCAATATTCATTCCCGGAGTGGACAACTTTCAGGCGGACTTCTTAAGCCGCCAGACTCTATGGTCGGGGGAATGGTCTCTGCATCCACAGGTCTTTCAAGCACTCTGCCAAAGTTGAGGAGTGCCGGACGTGGATATCATGGCATCGAGACTCAACAAGAAGCTAGACAGGTTCATGTCCCGGTCAAGGGATCTGATGGCCTGCGGAACCGATGCTCTGGTTTGCCCTTGGCATCAGTTCAAACTTCTTTATGCATTTCCCCCGCTCCAGTTACTACCCCGCCTGCTGCGCAGGATCAGGGTGGAGCGCATACCAGTCATCCTGGTAGCTCCAGCATGGCCCAGAAGGGCATGGTACTCACTAATCCTAAGGATGGTAGTGGGAAACCCTTGGACTCTGCCTCTAAGGCCAGACCTGCTATCGCAAGGTCCGATCCTCCACCCTGCCTTACGGCATCTAAATTTGACGGCCTGGAAGCTGAATCCTTGATTCTCAGGGGTAGAGGTCTGTCTCAGAAGGTAATCTCTACCCTAATCAGAGCCAGGAAACCGGTCTCTAGGGTGATTTATCACAGGGTCTGGAAGGCCTATGTAGGCTGGTGTGAGTCCAAGCTATGGCTTCCTCGCAAATTCACCATTGATAGAGTTTTAAGTTTTCTCCAGCTAGGAGTGGATAAAGGATTGGCATTAAGCACAATCAAAGGACAGATTTCGGCTCTGTCAGTGTGGTTTCAGCGGCCGCTGGCCACCCACTCGCTGGTTAAGACCTTCCTTCAAGGGGTCTTACGTATTAAGCCTCCAGTTAAATCCCCGCTTTGTCCGTGGGATTTAAATCTTGTCCTGTCAAGTTTACAGAAACAACCGTTTGAGCCATTGGCTGAGGTTCCTTTGGTTCTACTGACAAGGAAGTTGGTATTTTTGGTTGCCATAGTTTCCGCAAGAAGAGTTTCGGAACTGGCAGCCTTATCCTGTAAGGAACCATATCTTATATTTCATAAGGACAAGGTCGTTCTTCGCCCTCATCCTTCCTACCGAAGGTCATATCCAGTTTTCATTTGAACCAGGATTTGGTATTACCATCCTTCTTCCCTAAACCTACTTCCAGAAAGGAAGGGTTGCTGCATACCTTGGATATTGTCAGGGCCATGAAGGCCTATCTTAAAGCTACAGAGAAAATCCGAAAAACAGATGTGCTGTTTATTCTACCGGATGGGCCCAAGAAGGGGCAGGCAGCTGCAAAGTCCACCATTTCTAGGTGGATCAAGCAATTAATCACTCAGGCCTACGGCTTGAAAGGGTTGCCTCCTCCAGTATCATTAAAGGCTCATTCTACTAGAGCCATGGGCGCTTCCTGGGCAGCACACCACCAGATCTCTATGGCTCAAGTTTGCAAGGCGGCAACCTGGTCTTCTGTCCACACATTCACAAAATTCTACAAGTTGGACGTAAGAAGGAATACTGATACTGCCTTCGGGCAGGCAGTGCTGCAAGCTGCAGTTTGAGACCCTCGGATCCCGGGGGCTCCTCTTCTTTTTTTGAGTTAAATTTAAAATTTAAGATTATTTTTCTCAAATAAGTTGGATTTATTATGATTTGAGTATATCTCTAAATTAAATCCTTTTGTCTTGGAGATGTTCTCCCTCCCCTCATTGTAAGCATTGCTTTGGGACATCCCATATAGTAATGAATGCCGCTCTGTGTCCCGTGATGTAACGATAAAGAAAAAGAGATTTTTAATACAGCTTACCTGTAAAATCTTTTTCTTGGAGTACATCACGGGACACAGAGCTCCCACCCCTCTTTTTGAGGACCATTTTGGGAGGCATACTGCTTGCTACAAAACTGAGGTACTCCTCCTATGGGAGGGGGTTATATAGGGAGGGGCATTTCCTGTTTGAAGATTGCCAGTGTCTACACCTGAAGGTACTCCATATAGTAATGAATGCCGCTCTGTGTCCCGTGATGTACTCCAAGAAAAAGATTTTACAGGTAAGCTGTATTAAAAATCTCTTTTTTTCCAGGAAAAATGTTGGTTTTGGGATATACTCGCTGTATAAGACTACCCCCTTCCTACTAGTCTTTCTGGAAGCTGAGGGGTAGCCAGAACAACCACTCACAGAAACAGGCATTTTTCAAATATCACTGTGCCATTACATGCCTCACTGTGCCATTACATGACATGCCTCCACTGTGCCATTACATTACATGCCCCACTGTGCCGTGCCATTACATGGCACACTGTGCTGTGCCATTACATGCCCCACTGTGCCGTGCCATTACATGCCCCACTGTGCCGTGCCATTACATGCCCCACTGTGCCGTGCCATTACATGGCACACTGTGCCGTGCCATTACATGCCCCACTGTGCCGTGCCATTACATGCCCCACTGTGCCGTGCCATTACATGCCCCACTGTGCCCTGCCATTACATGCCCCACTGTGCCGTGCCATTCCATGCCCCACTGTGCCGTGCCATTCCATGCCCCCACTGTGCCATTCCATGCCCCCACTGTGCCATTCCATGCCCCCACTGTGCCATTCCATGCCCCCACTGTGCCATTCCATGCCCCCACTGTGCCATTCCATGCCTCCACTGTCCATCACATGCCTCCACTGTCCATCACATGCCTCCACTGTGCCGGCCATGACGATCTCCCTACCTTATTTTTTTGCTGCGGACATCCATGTTTCAGGCTGCGGGCATCCATGATTTAAAAGCTGCGCCTCCTCCTCAGACTGTTCCGTGATAGGCGGAACACTAATTTTCCCAGCGGGGTTTCTGTTCAGTGTTCCGCCTATCACGGACGTCCTCTAGTCCGAGGATGAGAAGGCATCCATGATAGGCGGAACACTAAACAGAGGCCCTGCTGGGAAAATGAGTCTGAGGAGGAGGCACGGCTTTTAAATCATGGATGCCCGCAGCCTGAAACATGGATGTCCGCAGCCTGACGGAGACAGATCCGGCGTATAAGACGACCCCCGACTTTGGATGCATTTTTTTGCATCCAGAAAGTCGTCTTATACGCCGGCAAATACGGTACAACAAAAGCCACCCCCCCCCCCCCACAGGGACTTTTAAGGAGACCACTAGAGGTAATATATTAAAACAATTAATATTTAATTTTTAATGATCATAAAACATAATTGGTTAAATAATTAATTGATTTGATTTTAATCAATTTGGATTTATTTTTATTGGTTTAACTAGATGGATTTGTGTCTTTTTTCAACCTATGTAGCTATTATTGTTAAAAATAAAATATTGCGTTTTTAAATATATTACTTCTAGTGGCCACCTTAAAAGTGGAGTTCCACCCCCCCCCCCCCCCAAAAAAATCTAAAAAAAAATAGAAAAAAAAAATGAAAAATAAAAATATATACTCACCTGAAAGGGCGGTTGCTATGCGGCGGTAGCACTTCTGCCTCATCCTCCGTTGTGGTGTCTTTTGGTGAATGGGACGCGCTGCCTTCTGGGAACTGTGTGTAACCCAAGAGGAAGCCACCCATTCGCAAAGCGCTGCGTGAGTCGCGCCTGTTTCCCTTAGTTAGGATGGAGGCGCCAGGACCGAGCGATTGCCGCCAGTGGGGCAGACATCGTGGGCGACTAGGAGACAGGTAAGTGTCCTTATTAAAAGTCAGCTGCTACGGTGTTGGTAGCTGCTGACTTTTAAAAAAAAAAAAAAAAATCGCGGGTGGAATCCCTCTTTAAATTCCCAGAGGGGGTATTGCCTCATTTTTGTTGTATACCCATCAGCTAAGAGAAACTAAAAGAGATTCAGCCAGAAGAGCAATATATATGGCCGAGCTGTAAATGTGTGCAAATAAAAATACAAAAAATTATAAAAAAAATGATAATATATAAAAAAAAGAAAAGAAAAAAGGCAATATTAAAAAAGGTTTGGAAAAAGTGCTAAAAGTGTTCGAAACTGCCTGCCCATAGAACTTACATTGACAAGTCTGTAGGAGACCTGCATGGCACCAGTGATCTGCTCATCGCGGTTGCAATGCTTTTCAGGTTCCTACAAAAAAATAAGTTACCTGTAAACTTATCCTTAAAATAATATAAATAAATATATATATATATATATATATAAAAAGCTCACCTGTTGGGAGCTGGTTTGCACCCTTCAAAGTTCTGATACGTTTTTATTTGTTGATTGGCGATCTCATTTAAAAGCGGTTTGCCAATGTTGGTTCCTGCGAGTCCCTCATGCCGGGTCTCTCTTTCCCCGGCACAGGACCTTATCGAGGAATTCTCCAAATAGCTGCTTCTCAGTAATGTTGAGTTTACAGTCATGGTTCACTCTAAATACACAACTTGATAATCCCACGACCCATTTTCTTAACCCCCCATGCTCAGAGGACATTGCCCTATGGGTGACATTCCTTGTCCTATCGCTGTAAGATTTGGGCAAGGTCCAAGAACAGCAGCAACTCCTGTGTCGGAGGCATGTTCTGCCGGGAGAGCTCCTATCTTCATCTGGTGTTCCTAGAATGGAATGTGTCCTCTCACCATCTAGTGTTATCACCGGCCCCCTTCGCAGGACAGCGACCCGGTGCCGCTGGTCTCATAATTGCTTCGCTTTATCGCTTTTCATAAACGCTGCGCTGGAATTAATGCACGCGGTGAAGATCTCCTGACCCAGGGGTCTCTCCGACACTTGCTCAGCCAACTTTACACGTGGGGTCATCTGCTGCTCGCTATTAAGAAAGCTCAAGGATCACTAGTTGAGCTCTTCTGTTTATCTGAATGATCTCTCTGTTCTCTGTTTTCACACGAGACCACCAACTAGGTGGCTGGTTTTATTCAGGGCAAGTCTGAGATTTGTGTTATGAAGCCCAGAGGCACACCAGCTTCTTGCACTCAGAATGTTAACGTAGATGGAAACAAGGGGTTGTAAAGGTAATTATTTTTTTTTTTTTTTAAATAACAAACATGTTATACTCCACTGTGCAGCTAGTTTTGCACAGAGTGGCCCCGAACCTGGTCTTCTGGGGTCCCTCGGTGGCTGTCTCCCCACAAGAACTAGCCCCCTTTATGGGAGCTCTCTCACATGGGGGTTAGTTCTTGCGGGCTCGCTCCTGTGGGTCATAGCCGCAGACTGTATCACTTGGCCCCAGCATGCCGCGTCATTGGATGTGATTGACATCCGCGCAAGCCAATGGCTATGCTGCTTTCAATCAACCAATGAATGAGCCGAGAAGCCAAGCGCGTTCACGGCGCGGGACTTTCGAGGGGTCAGGTAAGTAAATGGGGGGGGGGGGGCTGGGGGGCCGCTAATCCTCGGATGTTTTTTCACCTTAATGCATAGAATACATTAAGGTGAAAAAACGTGTGCCTTTACAACCCCTTTTACTCAATGGTGTTTAGCTTGCACAGTGTATTTTATATAGTTGCCACCTTTTATTCATCTTTTGTTACTTCTCAGTTTACTGTCCCTTAGACTTTAGGGGGGCTATACTGTGCCCGGTGGGAGTAAATAATTTCTGATCTTTTGGTATTACATAGGGGAAGAAGGTATGGCCATCATCCCTTAAGCATGAGCAAGGAAGAAGTCCCCCAAGATTGGTGGGATTATGTGGGCATAAAGTGGACAAAAAGAGTAGCAAAACATACATGTAAAAAACAGTATTACAAAATGTATTATTACAACAAATTTAAAAGAAAAAAACAATAAATGGCTGGTGTAGCAGCTAAACCACCAACAGAGCATACAGAGAATTCCATATTCAATGTTGGTCTCATAAAGGATAACACATGACCAGGGCTTTTTTTTTAGCAGGAACGCGGGGGAACGCAGTTCCGGCACCTCGAGCTCTGAATGTATGTAATGGCAAGGGGTGCTGGGGTGTACCCGAGGGTCTATTATTGCTGGCTGCTGGAGGATCTATTGTTGCTGGAAGGCATCTATTTTTACAGGGGTAGAGTCTATTGTTGCTGGGGATGTCAGTTGGCGCTGGTAGAGGATATAGTGTTGCTGGAGGGCTCTTATACTCCTGGGAGACATCAACGGTTGAGGGAGGGGTCTATTGTTGCTAGCTGTTCAGAGTCTATTGTTGCTGGCTACAGTGGATCTATTTTACTTCCTATCATATACAAATTACTTAGCACCACAAATTGATACTTGGTTCTGAATCCATTACTGAGAGGTGGGTAGGGGGTGGAACCAAGGAATGGTGCTCGGAGGTGGGTAGGGAGTGGAACCAAGGAATGGTGCTCGGAGGTGGGTAGGGAGTGGAACCAAGGAATGGTGCTCGGAGGTGGGTAGGGAGTGGAACCAAGGAATGGTGCTCGGAGGTGGGTAGGGAGTGGAACCAAGGAATGGTGCTCGGAGGTGGGTAAGGAATGGAACCAAAGGATGGTGCTCGGAGGTGGGTAGGGGGTGAAACCAACGAATGGTGCTCAGAGGTAAGTAGAGGGTTGGAACCAAGGAATGGTGCTCGGAGGTGGGTAGGGGGTGGACACAACAGGTGACACGGAAGTAGGGAGTTCCTGCACCTATTCTCTGAGAAAAAAAGCCCTGGACATGACCATTACATACGCAGGACACCGACGGGTTTCAGAATGAGTAACTCCTTTTTCAGGGGTTTAGTAGCAGTTGCACTAACTGCTACTAACCCCCTGAAGAAGGAATTGCTCATTCTTAAGCGTGTCGAGGTCCTGTGTATGTAGTGGTCATGTCTCATCCTTTGAAGCCAACAATGTACTATATATGGAGTTTTCTGTATTTGTTGTTTATGCCCTGTTGGTTCTTTAGCTGCTTCACCAGCCATTTATTGTTTTTCTTTTTAATTTGTTCTAACAATAAAATTTGTAATACTGTTTTTTACAATTTATGTTTTGCTACTCTTTTGTTGTACACTTTGGGCCCAAATAATCCCACCAATCTTGGGGGGATGGGATTCTTCCTCGCTCAATCTTTGGTTTTAGGAGGAGAAATAGTTGGTGTCAGCAGGAGGAATGGTGCCCCATGTTTGTTGTCAATGGAAGGAATTTTGCCCTTTCATTGGTGTCGGTAGAAGGAATTTTGCCCTTTCACTGGTGTCGGTAGAAGGAATTTTGCCCCTTCATTGGTGTCGGTAGAAGGAATTTTGCCCCTTCATTGGTGTCGGTAGAAGGAATTTTGCCCTTTTATTGGTGTCGGTAGAAGGAATTTTGCCCCTTCGTTGGTGTCTGTGGAAGGAATTGTGCCCCTTCATTGGTGTCGGTAGAAGGAATTTTGCCCCCTTATTGGTGTCGGTAGAAGGAATTTTGCCCCTTTATTGGTATCGGTAGAAGGAATTTTGCCCCTTCATTGGTGTCGGTAGAAGGAATTTTGCCCCTTCATTGGTGTCGGTAGAAGGAATTTTGCCCCTTCATTGGTGTCAGTAGAAGGAATTTTTCCCCTTCTTTGGTGTCGGTAGAAGGAATTTTGCCCTTTTATTGGTGTCGGTAGAAGGAATTTTGCCCCTTCGTTGGTGTCTGTGGAAGGAATTGTGCCCCTTCATTGGTGTCGGTAGAAGGAATTTTGCCCCCTTATTGGTGTCGGTAGAAGGAATTTTGCCCCTTTATTGGTATCGGTAGAAGGAATTTTGCCCCTTCATTGGTGTCGGTAGAAGAAATTTTGCCCCTTCATTGGTGTCGGTAGAAGGAATTTTGCCCCTTCATTGGTGTCAGTAGAAGGAATTTTTCCCCTTCTTTGGTGTCGGTAGAAGGAGTTTTGCCCCCTTATTGGTATCGGTAGAATGAATGTTTCCTTTTCATTGGTGTCGGTAGAAGGAATTTTGCCCCTTCATTGGTGTCGGTAGAAGGAATTTTGCCCCTTCATTGGTGTCGGTAGAAGGAATTTTGCTCCTTCATTGTTGTCAGTGGAAGGAATAGTGCTCATTGTTGGTTTCAGTAGAAGGAATAGTGCCTCATATTTGGTTTCAGTGGAAGGAATACCTAAAGGGCCTGATAAAGGCAAGCAAAGGGTTTGGAGACCACTGGAATAGAGAATCGTACAAACCCAGTGATGACATCACTGGGTCTAAAATGGGATATTTTATGAAAATCAAAAGGTTTTATGTAAAAATATCATTGGCATGTTGATGAGGGGGCAGAAGGCCAATTATAAGCAGATTAAAACCCTAGCTTTAAAAATATTGAAAATTATTATTGCAAAGACAAAGCTCAGAAATAGGAAAACTCCAACACTTGGTGATTGCATTTTTAAATATCTCACTTCGATACAAAGGTACCCCAAAATGTGATGCACTTCAAAATCATTTTTACTAGCATGATCAATCCTGAGTTTTATGTTTCTTATAAGAATTTATATTTTTCTCTGGCACCCGCATGGTGTTACAATTTAATTGTTGTTGCGTTGCTGTGTTGCGTCAGTATTTCACCTTTGTTGTGGAGACGGTGTCCATCCACAAACTCTGTATACGCTATCCAGACCTGCTCTACATAACTGTCTTACAGGTCAGACAAAGCAAACTGCAGTTGCCATGATAGAAAAGACCAATAAACTAATAATTCATCCTTCTTATTAGAGTGGGCCCATTTGTTTCCGCAGAAGGTTCTGTTTTCCAAGATCTGGATGCAGACCAGTCCTGCACTTGAGATCAAGCCCCGCACCTTCGTTGCTCTAAAGGAGAAGAATGGGATAGGCGTGTGCACAGGGAGTTTTCTGTATTTGTTGTTTATGCCCTGTTGGTTCTTTAGCTGCTTCACCAGCCATTTATTGTTTTTCTTTTTAATTTGTTCTAACAATAAAATTTGTAATACTGTTTTTTACAATTTATGTTTTGCTACTCTTTTGTTGTACACTTTGGGCCCAAATAATCCCACCAATCTTGGGGGGATGGGATTCTTCCTCGCTCAATCTTTGGTTTTAGGAGGAGAAATAGTTGGTGTCAGCAGGAGGAATGGTGCCCCATGTTTGTTGTCAATGGAAGGAATTTTGCCCTTTCATTGGTGTCGGTAGAAGGAATTTTGCCCTTTCACTGGTGTCGGTAGAAGGAATTTTGCCCCTTCATTGGTGTCGGTAGAAGGAATTTTGCCCCTTCATTGGTGTCGGTAGAAGGAATTTTGCCCTTTTATTGGTGTCGGTAGAAGGAATTTTGCCCCTTCGTTGGTGTCTGTGGAAGGAATTGTGCCCCTTCATTGGTGTCGGTAGAAGGAATTTTGCCCCCTTATTGGTGTCGGTAGAAGGAATTTTGCCCCTTTATTGGTGTCGGTAGAAGGAATTTTGCCCCTTCATTGGTGTCGGTAGAAGGAATTTTGCCCCTTCATTGGTGTCGGTAGAAGGAATTTTGCCCCTTCATTGGTGTCAGTAGAAGGAATTTTTCCCCTTCTTTGGTGTCGGTAGAAGGAATTTTGCCCTTTTATTGGTGTCGGTAGAAGGAATTTTGCCCCTTCGTTGGTGTCTGTGGAAGGAATTGTGCCCCTTCATTGGTGTCGGTAGAAGGAATTTTGCCCCCTTATTGGTGTCGGTAGAAGGAATTTTGCCCCTTTATTGGTATCGGTAGAAGGAATTTTGCCCCTTCATTGGTGTCGGTAGAAGAAATTTTGCCCCTTCATTGGTGTCGGTAGAAGGAATTTTGCCCCTTCATTGGTGTCAGTAGAAGGAATTTTTCCCCTTCTTTGGTGTCGGTAGAAGGAGTTTTGCCCCCTTATTGGTATCGGTAGAATGAATGTTTCCTTTTCATTGGTGTCGGTAGAAGGAATTTTGCCCCTTCATTGGTGTCGGTAGAAGGAATTTTGCCCCTTCATTGGTGTCGGTAGAAGGAATTTTGCTCCTTCATTGTTGTCAGTGGAAGGAATAGTGCTCATTGTTGGTTTCAGTAGAAGGAATAGTGCCTCATATTTGGTTTCAGTGGAAGGAATACCTAAAGGGCCTGATAAAGGCAAGCAAAGGGTTTGGAGACCACTGGAATAGAGAATCGTACAAACCCAGTGATGACATCACTGGGTCTAAAATGGGATATTTTATGAAAATCAAAAGGTTTTATGTAAAAATATCATTGGCATGTTGATGAGGGGGCAGAAGGCCAATTATAAGCAGATTAAAACCCTAGCTTTAAAAATATTGAAAATTATTATTGCAAAGACAAAGCTCAGAAATAGGAAAACTCCAACACTTGGTGATTGCATTTTTAAATATCTCACTTCGATACAAAGGTACCCCAAAATGTGATGCACTTCAAAATCATTTTTTACTAGCATGATCAATCCTGAGTTTTATGTTTCTTATAAGAATTTATATTTTTCTCTGGCACCCGCATGGTGTTACAATTTAATTGTTGTTGCGTTGCTGTGTTGCGTCAGTATTTCACCTTTGTTGTGGAGACGGTGTCCATCCACAAACTCTGTATACGCTATCCAGACCTGCTCTACATAACTGTCTTACAGGTCAGACAAAGCAAACTGCAGTTGCCATGATAGAAAAGACCAATAAACTAATAATTCATCCTTCTTATTAGAGTGGGCCCATTTGTTTCCGCAGAAGGTTCTGTTTTCCAAGATCTGGATGCAGACCAGTCCTGCACTTGAGATCAAGCCCCGCACCTTCGTTGCTCTAAAGGAGAAGAATGGGATAGGCGTGTGCACAGGGTGTGCCTAGGCACACCCTAATCACCCCGTTAGCATTATCCAGGGGTGGCACCAGGTGGGTGGTTGGGGGTGCCAGTGGCCAGTGTAAATGCCCCCATTATACAGTATTACAGGCTAGGTTCAACTGTAGGCACACGTTACACCCCTATTTAGGGCGTAATGTAATATGCTTCCAATCAGCTGTCTCCCACCACCAGAGCCTCCTTTCTGTGACAGCAGGTGGCATTCGTGTGCACATCTATGGGGATAGGCTAAGTGGTGGCACTTCATCTGTCATGTAGGTCCAAGTAACAGTTCATATCCTGTTTGTAAATTTAGAGGGGGCGGTTACAACTACAGCAATCCACCCCCTCTTTCTATCCCTCCTCCACTGGGAGATGTGGCCGTGCTTCGTGAACAGTCACACACCTGAACAGTGAACAAGTTCAGGCACTGAGCTTTTCCTCTGCATAAAAGTGGAAAAATACAGAAGTGGTATAGACATTATGAGAGGCCTGGCCCCAAGCTATCTCTGCTCTCGTTTTCATAAACAAGCTCTTGTCAGATCTCTTCTACATCTCGATGCCCAAGAAGATTCGGCGTGGTGGTCGGGCCTTCTGCCACCAGGGTGCCGTATCATGGAATAGCCTCCCTGTCGAGCTCCAGAAGGACTCTACTATTCCGGTCTTCCGCAGGCTACAGAAGACTTGGCTTTTCACGCAAGCCTTTCCTGCGTATCCTCTCTTCCACCCTTTCTGCCACTCTGTGCGGCTTTTGGTTCCTGGGTCCCCTTTTCCCAGGAACTCTGCTATGCGCATCGGGACCCTTCGGGGTAAGACCGCGCTATATTAAGACACCTCTCAACTCAACATGGTTGAATCCCCCCCCCTCCCAAGATTTAAGTTTGGCCCCCCCATCTTGCATGGATGCTGTGCCTGTTATGTCCTTCTCACATTTCCATACTGAACACAGTCTGGGCACAGGCATCACAGCTCCTTTCCCCCTCCCTCCTCCTCTCACTTGGCACACAGCTCAGATGAATTTTCTTATACAGAAAGCCTTGATCTGCACACTGTGTAGCTGCCTGTTATGCTGCAGTTCTGACCTGTGATGTTCCCGAAGAAGAATGGCTGTGCAGCATAGAATCCAGCTACACAGTGTGCAGATAGAGGCTTTCTGTTAGGCCCCATTCACACCTGGGCGTTTGCAATCGTGGGCAGATTCGCAGCGATTCCACGCTTGTTCAGAAGCCATTCATGTTCAATGGCACCTAAACGTGGGTGCGATTGTCGCGCCAAACTGCACCACATGAAGCTTGTCACTCAAAAATGAACATGAGCTTCTTTTGGGCGACAAGCTTTGTGCAATGCGGTTTGCTGCTATTGCAGCGCAATTTATCTTGTCAGTGTTGCCACCCGCCTTTAGGTGCCATTAAAAATGAATGGAACCTGAACAAACGTGGTTCGATTTGCCAGATTTGCAGAGCGTTTTGGGATCGCGGTGTGTACGGGGCATGAGAGAATCCGATGTGAGCTGTGTGAGAAATAGGAGAGGAGCTTTGCTGTGTGAAGTCTGGGGAGCAAGCGGACAGCCAAAAGCTGACATCAGTCGCTGGGGTGTGCAGTACTGCATTTGGCCAGAGGTGTGGGGGTGCCGGAGATGCTTGGAGACAGTCCGTTTCCAAGTGTCTCTGGTGCCCCTTCACTTCTGGCCACATGCGGTACTGCATAGACCAGCAGTGGCTGTGGAACGGATTGTCTTTTTTTTTTTTTTCCCTATGGGGAAACTCGCTTTAATATACGAGAGCTTTGGATTGCAAGCTTTCGTCTGGAACAAATTATGCATGTAATTCAAGGTACTACTGTATCCCAAATCAGCAATTCTTCATATTTCTACACCGGGGTTGATTTACTATAAAAGTAAGTGCAAAATCTGGTGCAGTTGTGCATGGTAGCCAATCGGCTTCTAACTTCAGCTTGTTCAATTAAGCTTTGCCAAAAAAAAAACCTGGAAGCTGATTGGTTTCTATACAGAGCTGCACCAGATTTTGCACTCTCCAGTTTTAGTAAATTAACCTCATTGTCATGTTGGACTGGAGAATGGGCTACACGCATGGTTGCTCAAACTGTGGCCCTCCCAGCTGTTGCGGAACTATAAGTCCCATCATGCCTCTGCCTTTATGGGTCATGCTTGCAATGCCTCGTGGGACTTGTAGTTCCACAACAGCTGCAGGGCCAAATGTTGAGCACCCATGTTAGGAACCGGCAGGCGCAATCCTTGCCGACAGAAATCACCGAACCTCCAGGGCGACGTGAAATTTGAGGTAAGTGGCCAGTCGGTCTCACGTCCTCGCTTCGCTCGGATCGCTCGCTCGGCCTCCTGGCTCTTTTTTTAACATCCTCCAATCCACGGGGATGTTAAGGAATGAGCCTGGATGCCGGACGAGGTTCGGAGATTTCCGTCGGCAAGGATTGCGCCTGCGCAGTCCTTACAGAAACCATCTCGATAGAGGAACCATACCGACAAGTCACCGGCACCCAGATGGTCCATGGACAAGAGGTGTGACCTTGGAGCGGTGCCGTGGATTTGGGTATTTTCTGGAATAGTTTAGTTTAGACTGGAGTCCTTTATGGACAAAAAGCAACACTCGATCTTCCGCCAGTTAATAATGGTCCGTGTTTTGTTTTTGTTTTTTTTATTTCCAGGGTTTCAAGTTTGACTTTGCCTTGAACTGTGAGTTTGTACCGGTTGAGTTTGGTGACATTCGACAAGTGAAGACCAGTTTTAAGAAGCTAATGAGAGCCTGTGTGCCGAGCAGTGTCCCCGGGGACTCGGATGCCACTTTTTTCAAGTCATTGGCTGATTCGGAGTGGTTCCTACAGGTGACAAGGGAGGGGGGGGGGGGGGGTTGCTGGGGGATTTTTTACTAATTTGTGTTACCTAGTAGTTGCCTATGGAGTTGGGAAGAGCTAACATTTCCATCAGAGTTTTATTGCTATCTGTGTGAAGGAGTTGATTGATGGCGCTGGATTTTCTGAATTTTTTTCTTGGCATGGCCAGTAAGGATGAGCTCAGGCGTGTTCGCAACTAGCACGTGCCGAGCCCGCCAGGAAGTCGGCACTGCACAGCGCTAATCACAGGCAGTGAGACATTTTCCCGATCCCGAGGAATGTCTCACTGCCTGTGATTAGCGCTGTGCAGTGCCGACTTCCTGGTGGACTCTGCACGTGCTAGATGTGAACATGCCTGAGCTCATCCTTAACAGCCAGACGGGTAAGGATCTTGGGTGTATAGCGTCAGTACACTAGGCCAGTGGTTCTCAACCCTGTCCTCAAGTACCCCCAACAGGCCATGTTTGGGGAATTCCTCTTAGATAAAATAGCTGTGCAAAAGACCAAGCAATTGATGCTGATTTAAAGCATGATAATGGAAAACTTGGCTTGTTGGGGGTACTTGAGGAAAGGGTTGAGAACCACTGCGCTAGGCTGAAAAACTTCTGTACGTCACTGGACTCCCTTGGTCACCTTGGGATGTGAAAACTATACACATCTAACGTGTTTCGGGGGCTAAGTTTTGGCCCCCCTTCATCAGGGCTTTAAATATGGCAAACGATCTGTGTGGATTTGGTCACTGGATCAGAAGGCACGGAAAAAAAAAAATCTCGGTAGGTTCTCAACTTTCCCCAATGGGTTAAAAAAAATATATGTCTTTGTAGTTTTCATTGTTCCCATTAAAGAGATTTCTCTTCACTTTCTGTCTTGGTGACAAAAGGAAAGAAAAAGGGGAAAGGGTGCCGGCAGAACAGGAAGACGCCGACAGCAATAAAAGCCTCACAGATATTCTAAACCTTCCCTTATTTAGAGAACCTGTCCCTGTATTGTCGCCATTGGCAATCAGTACTATAAAAATGCACGGATTGCTGTATAAATGTCACTGGCGGGGAAGGGGGCGATCAAGGGGTTAAATGTTTTCCCTCGTGAGTGTTTTTAACTGGGGGGGGGGGGGTATGGGACTGACTGGGGGAGGAGACATATCGCTGTTCAATTGCAACAAACAGCAGATCTGTCTCCTCTCTTGTCAGAATGAGGATTCGTGTGTTTACATACACAAACCCCCGTTCTGTCTCTCGTGCCCGCTGGCCACACGCATCAGGCCTGCGCGCCTGCTATGGATCTTAAAGGAGCCGTCGTACATATATGCCGACTCGCGGGAGGGAGCCACATTGGCGCTGTATATGTATAGGAGCTGGTCGGCAAGGGGTTAAACAGCCTATTATAATATGCATCTTATCTTTAAATCCTACATCTCACAGTAATTCGTTCCAAGATGAAAAATGATGATACTTGGCAACACATAAAGGTTTCTGATGGTCTCCAGATGATCTAATCTGTCATTTTATTGTTACAGATGCACAGAATAATCCAACTGTCTGTTATTGTGTCGGAGCTGATGGAGTGCGGATCCTCAGTGATGATCAGCCTGGAGGACGGCTGGGATATCACCACACAGGTGAGGGGCAGATCCACCACACAGGTGAGGGGGCAGATCCACCACACAGGTGAGGGGCAGATCCATTGCACAGGTGAGGGGCAGATCCATTGCACAGGTGAGGGGCAGATCCACCACACAGGTGAGGGGCAGATCCACCACACAGGTGAGGGGCAGATCCACCACACAGGTGAGGGGCAGATCCATTGCACAGAGCCCACTTGTTTCTGATATGGATGAAAATTTTATATTATTCTAATATACCTCGTCTGTTTTTATATTACCCCCCCCTCCTGCTCTGCACTTTTCCAACTGATGTGATTCTGCCACGGTGGAGCGCACCTTTCCAGCGGGGGGCCAAAAGCACATCAAAAATATTTTCCTTTTAAATCCTTATGGCACGTTTCACATTGCTGCGCTGCAGTTCTGCATGTTGCATCTTAGGAACGCTTACTTCCGCCCCGGACCATTTGGCTGCCCAATGACCAGGCCACTTTTTGCGATTCGGCACTGCGTCGCTCTGACAATTGCGCGGTCGTGCGACGTGGCACCCAAATAAAATTTAAGTCGTTTTTTTTTTCCCCACAAATAGAGCTTTCTTTTGGTGGTATTTGATCACCTCTGCGGTTTTTATTTTTTGCGCTATAAACAAAAATAGAGCGACGATTTTGAAAAAAAAGCAATATTTTCTACTTTTTGCTATAATAAATATCCCAATTTTTTTTTTTTTTTTAAGAAAGCAATCTTTTCCTCAGTTTAGGCCGATACGTTTTCTTCTTTTTGGTGAAAAAAATCGCAAACGGCGTTTATTGATTGGTTTCCGCAAAAGTTATAGCGTCTACAAAATAAGGGATAGAATTATGGCATTTTTATTATTTATTTTTGTTTTACCTGGTATGGCGGCGATCTGCGATTTTTATCAGGACTGCAACATTATGGCGGACACATCGGACACTTTTGACACTATTTTGGGACCATTGTCATTTATACAGCGATCAGTGCTATAAAAATGCAATGACTACTGTATAAATGTGACTGGCGGGGAAGGGGTTAAGTGTGTTCTAGGGAGTTATTCTAACTGTGTGGGGGCATGGCTTACTGTGACACGTCACTGATCGCTGCTCCTGATGAGAGGGAGCAAACGATCAGTGCTGTGTCACTAGGCAGAACCGGGAGATGCCTTTTTGTACAAAGGCATCCCCTTGTTCTGCCATTCCGTGACCCGATCCGGGGACATTGGCGGACATCGAGTTCACGGGTCCCGCAGGCACGGTCACGGAGACCGCGGCGGGCGCGCCCATTAGGAGGCAGGATTCAAAGCAACGTATATATACTTGTTTTGCCTGCTCGTGCTATTCTACGTGCGGCAAGCGGTTAAAAAGCTCCCCAAAGATGCAACCTCTATTGAAGTCAATGGGAAATGCACCAAAATGTCTTCAGGGTTCGTTATGTGCATTTTTGGGGTTATATGACAAAAATATGCTGGTTGTTAAGGAGTGGGCACCCGATTGCCTGCTCTGTGTAATGGTTTTGCACAGAGCAGCCCCGGTCCTCCTCTTTTCGAGTCCCCCGTCGGTGCTCCTGGCTCCTCCCCCTTGACCAGTGCCCCCACTAGCAAGCCACTTTCTAAGGGGGCATTGGCTCGTTTTCGCTCCCGAGCCTCGCTCTTCATAAGACACACAGAACCGGGGCTTGGCCCCGCCCCCCTGCTGTGATTGACAGCTCATTGGGTTCCACTGCTGTGTCTAAGCCAATGAGGAGAAAGAGACCTGGGACAGACAAGGCTCCCATGCACATCGCTGGGCCGAGAGGGGGCTCAGGTGAATATTGGGGGGCTGTGGGGGGAGCAACACACAGAAGTTTTCTTACCTTCATTCATTAAGGTAAAAAACCTTCAGCCTTTACAACCACTTTAACAATCAGTATTTCTTGTGTCTCTACTTCTAACTGCTGCAGACTTGCATTTAAGGTGTAACACTCAGGGAACTGCATAAAACACACCCCAATTATATAATATATATGTCTAAATTCATGACGAATGTTTATTCTTTGCTTTTGATAGATCATCTCTCTTGTGCAACTGCTGGGAGATCCGTATTACCGCACGTTGGAGGGTTTCCGCATGTTGATTGAGAAGGAGTGGCTTTCATTCGGCCATAAATTCAGCCAGCGAAGTAACTTGTCCCTTAACAGTCAGGGTAGCGGCTTTGTGCCCATCTTCCTGCAGTTTCTGGATTGCGTGCACCAGGTAAGCTATATAAAGTGATATCGCCCTCTTCTGTTAGGGTTAACCTCAACAGTGTGTTTTTTCAGCTCATTGACTATCCAAGGGGGTGGGTCCTTGACCAACCTTGTATTGCTTCAACTGCCATAGAGAAAGGGGAGGCCAGAATCTGCCTGAGCAGAATTAGAAGATCAGTCACAGTTATGTTTTTTAAGTGTGAATTTAGGGAGTTGCCTTTAGGATTATGGTAGATTTTGGGCATGCCTGGGATTTTATTAACTTTGGCATCAATGGACTTTCTTGTTATGTATCCAGACATCAGAGAAATGCAAGCCTTGGCGCCCAGGCTGTTCCCCCGAGCCCTGGAGTCCCAGGCTGTCCCCGAGCCCTGGAGTCCCCGAGCCCTGGAGTCCCAGGCTGTCCCCGAGCCCTGGAGTCCCAGGCTGTCCCCGAGCCCTGGAGTCCCAGGCTGTCCCCGAGCCCTGGAGTCCCAGGCTGTCCCCGAGCCCTGGAGTCCCAGGCTGTCCCCGAGCCCTGGAGTCCCCGAGCCCTGGAGTCCCCGAGCCCTGGAGTCCCCGAGCCCTGGAGTCCCCGAGCCCTGGAGTCCCCGAGCCCTGGAGTCCCCGAGCCCTGGCGTCCCCGAGCCCTGGAGTCCCCGAGCCCTGGAGTCCCCGAGCCCTGGAGTCCCCGAGCCCTGGAGTCCCCGAGCCCTGGAGTCCCCGAGCCCTGGAGTCCCGAGCCCTGGAGTCCCAGGCTGTCTCCGAGCCCTGGGGTCCCAGGCTGTCCCCGAGCCCTGGAGTCCCAGGCTGTCCCCGAGCCCAAGCTGTCCCCGAGCCCAGGCTGTCCCCGAGCCCTGGAGTCCCCGAGCCCTGGAGTCCCCGAGCCCTGGAGTCCCCGAGCCCTGGAGTCCCCGAGCCCTGGAGTCCCCGAGCCCTGGAGTCCCCGGCTGTCTCCGAGCCCTGGGGTCCCAGGCTGTCCCCGAGCCCTGGAGTCCCAGGCTGTCCCCGAGCCCTGGAGTCCCAGGCTGTCCCCGAGCCCTGGAGTCCCAGGCTGTCCCCGAGCCCAGGCTGTCCCCGAGCCCAGGCTGTCCCCGAGCCCAGGCTGTCCCCGAGCCCAGGCTGTCCCCGAGCCCAGGCTGTCCCCGAGCCCAGGCTGTCCCCGAGCCCAGGCTGTCCCCGAGCCCAGGCTGTCCCCGAGCCCAGGCTGTCCCCGAGCCCTGGAGTCCCCGAGCCCTGGAGTCCCCGGCTGTCTCCGAGCCCTGGGGTCCCAGGCTGTCCCCGAGCCCTGGGGTCCCAGGCTGTCCCCGAGCCCTGGGGTCCCAGGCTGTCCCCGAGCCCTGGGGTCCCAGGCTGTCCCCGAGCCCTGGAGTCCCAGGCTGTCCCCGAGCCCTGGAGTCCCAGGCTGTCCCCGAGCCCTGGAGTCCCAGGCTGTCCCCGAGCCCTGGAGTCCCAGGCTGTCCCCGAGCCCTGGAGTCCCAGGCTGTCCCCGAGCCCTGGAGTCCCCGAGCCCTGGAGTCCCCGAGCCCTGGAGTCCCCGAGCCCTGGAGTCCCCGAGCCCTGGAGTCCCCGAGCCCTGGAGTCCCCGAGCCCTGGAGTCCCCGAGCCCTGGAGTCCCAGGCTGTCTCCGAGCCCTGGGGTCCCAGGCTGTCCCCGAGCCCTGGAGTCCCAGGCTGTCCCCGAGCCCTGGAGTCCCAGGCTGTCCCCGAGCCCTGGAGTCCCAGGCTGTCCCCGAGCCCTGGAGTCCCAGGCTGTCCCCGAGCCCTGGAGTCCCAGGCTGTCCCCGAGCCCAGGCTGTCCCCGAGCCCAGGCTGTCCCCGAGCCCAGGCTGTCCCCGAGCCCAGGCTGTCCCCGAGCCCTGGAGTCCCCGAGCCCTGGAGTCCCCGAGTCCTGGAGTCCCCGGCTGTCTCCGAGCCCTGGGGTCCCAGGCTGTCCCCGAGCCCTGGAGTCCCAGGCTGTCCCCGAGCCCTGGAGTCCCAGGCTGTCCCCGAGCCCTGGAGTCCCAGGCTGTCCCCGAGCCCTGGAGTCCCAGGCTGTCCCCGAGCCCTGGAGTCCCAGGCTGTCCCCGAGCCCAGGCTGTCCCAGGCTGTCCCCGAGCCCAGGCTGTCCCCGAGCCCAGGCTGTCCCCGAGCCCAGGCTGTCCCCGAGCCCAGGCTGTCCCCGAGCCCTGGAGTCCCCGAGCCCTGGAGTCCCCGAGTCCTGGAGTCCCCGGCTGTCTCCGAGCCCTGGGGTCCCAGGCTGTCCCCGAGCCCTGGGGTCCCAGGCTGTCCCCGAGCCCTGGGGTCCCAGGCTGTCCCCGAGCCCTGGGGTCCCAGGCTGTCCCCGAGCCCTGGGGTCCCAGGCTGTCCCCGAGCCCTGGGGTCCCAGGCTGTCCCCGAGCCCTGGGGTCCCAGGCTGTCCCCGAGCCCTGGTGCCCCAGGCTGTCCCCGAGCCCTGGTGCCCCAGGCTGTCCCCGAGCCCTGGTGCCCCAGGCTGTCCCCGAGCCCTGGTGCCCCAGGCTGTCCCCGAGCCCTGGTGCCCCAGGCTGTCCCCGAGCCCTGGTGCCCCAGGCTGTCCCCGAGCCCTGGTGCCCCAGGCTGTCCCCGAGCCCTGGTGCCCCAGGCTGTCCCCGAGCCCTGGTGCCCCAGGCTGTCCTGTACTCTGGTACCCTGTCTTTATTCCACTGGTTGTTAGGAAAACATTCTACTTTTTCCTCCCTGTGTTATTAGACTGCAGATGACAGATGGTGTTTAAGTGTAGCAATGACGGTGCTGATCCAGGTGCCAAAACGAATGCAAACAATTAAAGTTATAAATAAGTGTAAGTGACAGAGCCTGAGCCAGCCAGGAATTCCTTCTGATTGCTGTTTATATTCCACATCCAAAGAAGGGTGATGTACAGGCGATCCTGTTAGCTAGTAGCAGGTTGTAAGCCTCATTTCTGTTCAGGAGATTCGGCCTGAACTGAAAATGCTTATGTGCCAGAAGGGCTTAGCTATGCACGAGCTTCTTCAGGGAATATCTTCTCCTTTATCTTGAAGAAGTGACCATTTAGAAGCCAATAAATGCATTGATGGTGTGTTTTAACCTGTTCTGATGATGAATTAATACTGACCTTCCTGAAGAATACACTTGGAAGCACCATTTTATTCAATGGGGACCTCTGTTGACCAAACCTTGATTCCATTTGGGGCCTCGTCCCCTTTTTCATTGTGCACCAGATCTGATCACAGCCTAGTGTAGTGCAGGAATTTCTTGAAAACCGAAACGAGCATTAAGTGTGTGAATCCACACTCTGCATGGAGACAGTCATATTCGATAGGTTGCTTGACTCTAGGAAGGATATCCAGCAACCTTATGGATGTTTGTATACTTTTGCTATATTTTCTGTATACGTACAATTCAATACTACTCTTAGTAGGATCTCTCATGGCTTCTTACCCCCCCTTTTTTTTGTTTCTGCTCACCTGGAGCACCACTGACTCATGTTGGGTAGAAGAGGACTTATCCTATTGCTTTGTTTGCCAGTGTCCAGTCCTTCTGTAGGTGGCAGTATAACCCAACCCTGTTCTGAGTATACGCTTACTACACTTTTTTGATATATTTTTTATACCCGTCTACCCATCTGATTACTACTTTTAGAAGGATCTCTCACAGCTTCTTTTTTCTTTGTTCCTCCTCGTCTCTGCTCACCTGGAGCACCACTGACTCCTGTTGGGTAGGGGAGGACTTATCCCGGGCTGGCCTACAATTTTTTTTGTTTGCCAGTGCCCAGTCCTTCTTTAGGCGGGAGTATAACCCAACCCTGTTTTTCTTGGAGTCCATTGAAGGTCCCACCACTCTGTTGATGTTCATGTTCTTGGTACTGCTTGCTACAAACTGAGGCATACTGGGTAGAGCAGGGCTTATCCTGGGCTGTAGAGAAAATTGTTGGATGGCGAAGGTTATTAGGGTATGAACAATAATAATCAATAAAATTATGATGATAATCTATAAATATAAAACTCAACGTGTGTGTGTGTGTATGTATGTTCCAGCATCACGTCCAAACGGCTAAAGATATTAACATGAAACTTGGCACACATGTTACTTATATGTCAGCAACAAACATAGGATAGGTGGTTTAACCCTTACCCACCCCCATTTGCCATGGTCGGGGTTTTCCTTTAAAGTCCCATTCAACTCTATGGGAAATACATGTTACGTCATAACTTCCAAACGGCTGTAGATATTTCCATAACACTTGGTCACATGTTACTTATATGTCCACTTAAACTATAGGATAGTTAATTTATCCCTTAACTACCCCCATTTGTGAGGGTCGGGGTTTTTGTTTAAAGTCCCATGCAAATCAATGGGAAATGTATGTTCCCACATAACTTCTGTACGCCTGGAGATATTTCAATAATACCTGCTACACATATTACTTATATGCCAAATAAAAATATATGACAGTTACATTAACCCTTACCTACACCCTTATATAAAAGATGGGTATATTTATATTACTATGATTTTCCTCCCCAAAAGGTTAAGATAGGAAGACCGGGCAACGCCGGGTATTCAGCTAGTAATCAATAAAATGATGATGAAATGTAGTCCATAGTCCAATAATAATCCAATAAATTGTCCAAAGGTGAAAGAAGCACTAGCGGCAGCGACCCTAAAGCAGAAGCAGGCTCTGAAATGTATGCAAAAAGAAAAGAGGATGCGCCAATCCAAGTGCAGCAGAATCGAACGTTTAATAAAAATGTGTACAGCACACAGCCAAATGGCTACTCACAAGATATAGGAGATACAAGGCATATAGACTATTCTGATCCGGTGTCGCTTCAAGTGTCCAGCGATCCCTGGTCCCAAACAATGTCCTCGGCAGACAGGGGAGCTGGTAATGATGGAATTTCAGTGTCCCTGGAAAGCCACGGTGGAAGCAGGAACCGGCGATCAAGACGGCGTGCGTGTCAGCATGGAGCGCAGCGCTCCGTCATCGCACCAGAAGTGATCCGGAGCAAGGAACGGACCAATGGGATGACGCGTTTCACACCCTCCCCTGTTTCTTCAGATCCATGACGTCCATACAGAGAGGACGTACTATATAGGCTGATGAATGCTGTAATTGGTCAAACAATACTAATGCATGGAAAAAACAAACACTATCGATGAGACTATATCAACAAGAAACATATAGATGAATAAATATGGGGAATAAATTAATCAAAATGGGTCTGAAAGGACGTACTTTAAAAAATATTATGAAGAATATTATATAATCCTACGGAAGATTAATTATTATCAATTAGCTGGCAAATTGACAAATTAAAACCAATTAAGAACAGTTATGCAAATACCAGATACCAACCAATTAAATACCAGACACCAATAATAATTCAAATTATTGGTGTCTGGTATTTAATTGGTTGGTATCTGGTATTTGCATAATTGTTTTTAATTGGTCGATTTGCCAGCTAATTGATACATGTATCAATATTAAGAAGCGAAAGGCAGTCCCCCTCCCCAAAATGTGTTTGCTCAATTTGTTAATTCTTTATTGTCAATAAGCAATTGTTATCCTTCCATCAATGGACTCCATAAAAAGGATTCTACGGCGAGTACAAAGTTCCTAATTTAGGATTCATGTCACAGCGATGGTTTCTAATTGCATGTATTCGTATGGAAAAGGCAACGTTTAACTAGAACACCCGTCCACGTGAATCCTTAGTCAAGTTTTGAAGCTGCAGCTCAGAAACTTCAGAGTGCATGTAAATTCCTCCATCGGCCACGTGTCCGGTGTTTGCCGGTTTCCAGGACACGCGTGTGTCTGTGTCCCCACATGTCCAGCATACCGTACACAGAACACATGGCGTTCCTTTCCAAACTCACAGCGCTCATGAAAACTTGTTTACGCCAAATTCTGCAGGTGTCAGCTGAATTCCGAATGCAGAGGATACCATTTGTTTTATTTTTTTTGTATGATTTTCTTTTTGTTTGTTTATCTAAGAATCCCATCTGGGGACGCAGTTGGCGAGTGATGTCATTGTATGACCATTTCTAGGTTCACCTCCAATTTAATTTATTTAAAACCAAGTTACAAGCTGCAAACCAGTCAGAGAACTGTTAATGTTATCCAGTAAACATTACACCTTCCTGACCTAGAGTTAAAAAAAAGGTCACCGGGTTTTCTTTAACCGCTTCCCGCCCAAGGTACGTCATATGACGTCATGGACTTAGTGGGGAGCTCGAGCCATCATCCAGATATCATTCTTTTCAGCCGGCGATTCTGTGCACTGTAAGAACGATCATAGTTCATCCGCTTGATCTTTCTTACAGGTGGCGGGAGGGGACGTTCCCTCTCTCCGCTCTCCGGTGCTTCTACTGGCTCGCCCATATGATCGGCCAGCCGGAGAAAGAATCGGTCGCCACTGGAAGTTGAGCATAGAGATTTCTGCTGACCAGATGGTCCCCAGTAGTTATCTCTATGACCCCCGGAGTCCCAGGCACGACGTTATGACATCACGTCCGGGCCGATGGAAGTAAACAATGCCGGGGACGTGGCTGGAAAGGCAGAGAAAAGGCATCAAATTACAGATTAGACATTCTTATAACATGTCTAAAAAATGTAATTTTATTTCCATCATTTACACTTTTTAAAATTACAGAAAACAAAAAAATGGCGTCTGCAAAAGTTTGGGCACCCTGCAGAATTTCTAGCATGCACCGCCCCCTTTGCAAAGCTGAGACCTGCCAGTGTCATGGATTGTTCTCAATCATCGTCTGGGAAGACCAGGTGATGTCAATCTCAAAGGTTTTAAATGCCCAGACTCATCTGACCTTGCCCCAACAATCAGCACCATGGGTTCTTCTAAGCAGTTGTCTAGAAAACTAAAAGTGAAAATAGTTGACGCTCACAAAGCTGGAGAAGGCTATAAGAAGATAGCAAAGCGTTTTCAGATGTCAATATCCTCTGTTCGGAATGTAATTAAGAAATGGCAGTTATCAGGAACAGTGGAAGTTAAAGCAAGATCTGGAAGACCAAGAAAAATATCAGACAGAACGGCTCGCAGGATTGTGAGAAAAGCAATTCAAAACCCACGTTTGACGGCACGATCCCTCCAGAAAGATCTGGCAGACACTGGAGTTGTGGTACACTATTCCACTATAAAGAGATACTTGTACAAATATGGTCTTCATAGAAGAGTCATCAGAAGAAAACCTCTTCTACGTCCTCACCACAAAAATCAGCATTTGAACTTTGCAAATGAACATATAGACAAGCCTGATGCATTTTGGAAACAAGTTCTGTGGACCGATGAGGTTAAAATAGAACTTTTTGGCCGGAATGAGCAAAGGTACGTTTGGAGAAGAAAGGGCACAGAATTTAATGAAAAGAACCTCTGTCCAACTGTTAAGCATGGGGGTGGATCAATCATGCTTTGGGGTTGTATTGCAGCCAGTGGCACAGGGAACATTTCACGTATAGCGCAAAAAATAAAAACCGCAGAGGGGATCATATACCACCAAAAGAAAGCTCTATTTGTGGAAAAAAAAAGGACGCCAATTTTATTTGGGTGCCACGTCGCACGACCGCGCAATTGTCTGTTAAAGCAACACAGTGCCGAAGCACAAAATCGGGCTGGGTCCTTTAACTGCCTAAAGGTTCGGGTCTTAAGTGGTTAAAATGCAAATCAATTTATAACTTTTTTGAAATGTGTTTTCTGGATATTTTCGTTGTTATTCTGTCTCTCTCTGTTAAAATAAATAAAATCATAGACTGATAATTTCTTTGTCAGTGGGCAAACGTACAAAATCAGCAGGGGATCAAATACTTTTTTTCCCCCTCACTTGTAACACTTTGATTTCTATAGGCTGCACCACTCTGTGTTTTGTTCTGTACCTATGACATCACATAGTACAAAGCCATCTGTATCACTTAGCAGACACCATGTGGAAGATCTGGACAGAAATGCTTTTTAGCGGTGATGAACAATTATCTCTGCTTATCATTTGGCACCCGCGCGGTTTTTAGCTGGGCATATGTAGGCAGATCTCATGAACCTTAGCAGCTCGGGGGGCTCCTCCTGGGTGTATTTTCGATAAAAAGTGTCCTCGATTAGAACCATCTTCACCCATTATCCTGTCATAAGAATTTTACAGAGCCGACTCCAAAACCTACCCAGGCACTAAAATCATGTTGTTGTCGTCTCCCTTTTCAGATACACAATCAGTACCCCACGGAGTTCGAGTTCAATCGTTACTATCTCAAGTTCTTGGCATTCCATCACGTCTCCAACCGCTTCAAGACCTTCCTGCTGGACTCGGACTACGAGAGGCTGGAACACGGTATGTGGTGGCGTTACACGGGGGGGGGGGATTGTTCTTCACAATTATTTCCAATAAGCGCTTAAGAGTCGTGTTTAGAAAAAGTCGAGGTTGACGAACTCGGCAGCAATGAGGAGAATGTACGAAAATGATAAATTGTGTCAACCGCATTATTCCGGACCATAAATCATTAGGCGGTTGATTTAACGGGGATTAAATAAAGGGGACAGTGAACCGCGACGTTGCGCTATTATTTTTTCACGTTCACCTACTCATGTAAACATTCTACATTCGAGACAGATGTTTCTCCTGGGTAGAGTTAGTTGAAAAGATGAGGACACTTACTCTAAGCCCCCCCACTAACGCTTATGTAACAAATCCCCCCCATGGGTCCCATACTCCTAGTGTGCACATTTCAGGCGGCGTCCTGGGTAAAATGAACAAACATCAGATATATTTTTTTTTTCTGTACCTACAATATATATATATATCATATTTGCCGGCGTATAAGGCGACCCCATAATTTTCCAGGAAAAATGTTGGTTTTGGGATATACTCGCCATATAAGACTACCCCCTTCCTACTAGTCTTTCTGGAAGCTGAGGGGGAGCCAGAACCGCTGACAGAAACAGGCTTTTTTCAAATCTTACTGTGCCATTACATTACATGCCTCACTGTGCCATTACATGCCCCCACTGTGCCGTCACTTGCCCCCACTGTGCCGTCACTTGCCCCCACTGTGCCGTCACTTGCCCCCACTGTGCCGTCACTTGCCCCCACTGTGCCGTCACTTTCCCCCACTGTGCCGTCACTTGCCCCCACTGTGCCATCACTCACGTTTTGCTGATTTGTTTCCAGGCCGGTGACAGTCTCCGTGCTGCGAGCGTCCATGATTTGAAAGCCGCGCCTTCTTCTCAGCGTGTCCTTACATTTGGAAAGTATCTGATCCCACTGATCTTGGTGTGATCAGATGCTTTTAAGGGCAGAGGAGACATCTGGAGTCTAATGGACCCCAGATCTCCATAAAAAGGACCTGTCGCATTCCTATCGCTGTCACAATGTTTACATTCCTTGTGACAGCAATAAAAATGATAAAAAAAAATGTAAAGAAGCAGTCTAAAGATAAAAAAGTGTGTAAAGATAAAAAGTTTCAAACATTCCCACCCCCCCCCCCCCCCCCCCCCCCCTGATTGCCGCAAGCACTAGACGGCCTGACCTTAGGAGGCTTACTAGGTTGCTTCTCCTCCCGGCTAAACAGGAAGTGTGTCCTGACACCCGATTGTCTCAGTCTCCCTGGCCAATTGGGTCTCGGGACCGGCTTCTTGATTGGCTGGGAGGAGTTTCGGGAAGACAATTTTAATTCGCTATCGTCACACAACTGGGTGGACTCAGGGCGCAGTGCCCCAAGCCCACCCTTTTTTAAAGCCAATTGCCTTTGGCTCTAATCATGTGCTTTTAAAAAAAAAAAAAACATTGGATTCCATGCGTCCGGCATCCCGCACGTAGAGGGTCAGGCGGTTTGGATTACAGGGCGGCGCCCCTGTGCCCTGTATGGATGGGCCACCACTGGCTCTCATAGAACTTCTAGTGCAAGGCTCCTGCAGCCAATCAGGCCAGCGGAGGGGTACAGGGAAAGTAAGTATCAATGGGGGCCATCAAGAAATTACCGAAATTATACCGAATCCCGATCTCGGGGTCACCATATAACCCAGTAAGAGCTAAAACTGGGCTAGAAGGAAATGTAAAAAGCCAAATAAACAAGTTGAAGAGTGTTTGGCACAATGTCTGTATGTGTATGTATAGAATTATAATACAAACACGTCTCCGTTCCAGTACATAACTAATCACTCCCACTCTCTAAAATTAGAAATGTTTAGAAATCCGACACAGTACAGAATTGGGTTATTGTTTTTGTTATAAACTGAATGTAGATTTAAATGTTCAAGATTTGATTTGTTATTTTACACTGGAAAAGTGATGGGGGGGGGGGGGTACATATGGGGATGAAAACTACTTTATGTGAGCGCAAAAGGTTTACCCCCCCCCCCCCCCAGTTATGAAGTAAATAAATAAGTGCCAGCCCAATGCTTGTATCAGAGACAGAGGAGTACTGGGGGGGGGGGGGGGGGGGGGGGGGGGGGGGGGGGCTTTCATCTGCCTGCAACTGTCAATTGCACAGTTGTGCAACGTTGTACACAAATAAAAGAGCTTTCTTTTGGTGGTATATTGATCACCATTGGGTTTTGTATTATATAAATATATATTTTATATTACCGTATATAAATTTTTTCTATAAAACAAACTTCCAGTAAAAAAATCTAATGTATTCATAAAACTTAGGCCAAAATGTATTCTGCTACATGTCTTTGGTTAAAAAAAAAAAAAAACGAAATTTCCAATAAGTGTTTAATAATTGGTTTGTGTGAAAGTTATAGGGGCAGATCCACAGAGATCTGCACCCGCGCAGCGTATCAGAGATACGCTACGCCGCCGTACCTTACCTGGCTTTAGTTAGAATCCTTAAAGATTTTGCGGCGTAAGTTACGGCGGCGTAGTCTATCTCTGGCGGCGTAACGGCGCGTAATTCAAATCGGCGATAAGGGGGCGTGTTTCATTTAAATGAAGCGCGTCCCCGCGCTGAATGAACTGCGCATGCGCCGTCCCTAAATTTTCCGCTGTGCATTGCGCTAAACGGCGTCGCAAGGACGTCATTTTTTTTAACATAGACGTGAATTACGTCCATCCCGATTCACGGATGACTTACACAAAAAAAAATTAAAAATTCAAAATAAACGGGGGAACGACGGCCATACTTAACATGGCAAGTCTAACTATACGCCGCAAAACAGCAGCTGTAACTATACGCCCGAAAAAGCCGACTAAAGACGACGTAAGAGAATGCGACGGCCGCGCGTACGTTCGTGGATCGTCGGAAATAGCTAATTTGCATACTCGACGCGGAAAACGACGGGAACTCCACCCAGCGGACGCCGAAGTATTGCATCTACGATCCGAAGGCGTACAAAGCCGTACGCCTGTCGGATCTAACCCAGATGCCGTCGTATCTTGGTTTGAGGATTCAAACTAAAGATACGACGCGGGAAATTTGAAAGTACGCCAGCGTACTATCTCTGTGGATCTGCCCCATAGTGTCTACAAACTAAGGAATATATACGGGAATTTTTATTTATTTTTTATTTAACCCATCCAACCCAGTGTTAATTTTGGCAGCAAATTTTGATTTAGTTTTAGTCTTGGGATTGAAATTACATTTTAGTTTTAGTCCCATTTTAATCTTTTGCAATTGTTTTAGTTTTATTCGTATTTAGTCGACTAAATCTCCAGTACATTTTAGTCGTCTAAAATCTTATGGGCGTGATTGTAATAAAGGTTCGTTTTTTGTTTTTTTTAACCACTTCGTTACTGGGCACTTAAACCCCCTTCGTGCCCAGACCAATTTTCAGCTTTCAGCCCTGACGCATTTTGAATGACAATTGCGCGGTCATACAACGCTGTACCCAAATTATATTTTTATCGTTTTTTTCCCACAAATAGCATTCTTTTGGTGGTATTTGACCACCTCTGCGGTTTTTATTTTTTGCGCTATATACAAAAAAAAGACAGAAAATTTGGGAAAAAAAAACAAAATGTTTTACTTTTTGTTATAATATCCCCAATCTTTTAAAAAAAAAAAAAATGTTTTCCTCGGTTAAGGCCAAAAATTATTCTTCTACATATTTTTGTTAAAAAAAATCGCAATAAGCGTAATATTGATTGGTTTTCGCAAAAGTTATAGCGCCTACAAAATAGGGGATAGATTTATGATTTATTTTTTACTAGTAATGGCGGCGATCTGCGATTTTTTTTTTTTTTTTTTTGTCAGGCCTGCGATATTGCATCAGACATATCGGACACTTTTGACACAATTTTGGGACCATTCACATTTATTCAGCGATCAGTGCTATAAAAATGCACTAATTACTGTATAAATGTGACTGGCAGGGAAGGGGTTAACACTAGGGGGTGAGGAAGGGGTTAAATGTATTCCCTGGGTGTGTTCTAACCTATGTACCTGTCCCTATGTACAAGGGACACAGATCGGTCTCCTCTCTCCCTGACAGGACGTGGAGCTCTGTGTGACCCTATACGTAAAACCATGTAGTACAGGAGCCTGCCTGATTGGATACAAATTGAAACTCTTAAGGTTTGACCTCATATTATATGGTTTTGGTAAATCCGAAGACAAAAATCTTCAGAAAATCGGAAAGGAAGGCAAACTATAAGCTGACTAAACTTGAGCTTTAATGTTAGGATTTCTTGTCTTGTTTCAGGCACCCTGTTTGAAGATAAAGGAGACAAACGCACAAGGAAAGGTTTGTGTATCTGGGAATATATCGAGAGGGCGCACCGGAAGAGTCCCGTCTTCTTCAACTATTTGTACGCACCGACCAAACTGGAGGTAAAGAAGGAAAAAAAATGGGATGAGCGTTAGTAGATCTCCAGGGAACATTACAAGTTAAAGTGATACTAAACACGCATTGTCCCTTCTATTTCTGTATGTGGATGATGGCACTGTAATTATTTATTTAAAAAAAAAAATCTACCGTATATACTCGAATATAAGCCGAGGCATATAATTTTACCATGGAAAACTTATTGACTCGAGTATAAGTCTAGGGTGTCCATCTGCATGCCTCACTGTGCCCATGCCTCACTGTGCCCATGCCTCGACTGGCGTTTAACATGGGAGTCTATGGAAGGAGTGCCCAACTTTGAAAAATCGGTGCTCCCCAGCCGTAGATTCCCCAGACAACAAACTTTGCACACTTGTAGAGATGAAATGGAGCTACATGTGTTCCGGGTCCACGGGACCTACGACCGGCTGGTACCAGGTCCCCAAAGTCACTGGAGAAATGACCGTTTAACATGGTAGTCTATGGAAGGCAGGGCCGTCTTTAGCGCAGGGAAAATGGGGCAGCTGCCCAGGGCCCAGTGACTGTTGGGGGGCCCAAAGCAGCTGCCGATTCAGCCCACGCTGCTGCCCGCTGGAGTTCTGCCACTTGTTAGCTGAAAACTAGTCACTACTGTCAGTTGTAGATACCGAGAAGCGCTACTTCTGTATTTACAAGTGACAGCGCTCCTCTGTCTGTCGGCGGCCGCTTCGATCCCTTTGCGCTCTATAGGAGAGCGAGGAGAGAGGGATAGGGCGGGCAATGTACACAGGCAGAAGCTCCTCGTGAAGCAGCCAGCAGCCTGCACGGACATCCTTTAAGTTAAGTTTAGTTTATCTTCTGTAGCTAGCTGCACTCTGTGAGGTTTTCTAGATGCTAAGAGAGGATTTGGGGAGAGAGAAAATCTCTACACTGGAGACGCTGCGGACCGGAGTGACAGGAAATGACAGAGCGGCGCTCTGTTTCTCCCCCCCATGGCAGACCCGTGTAGCACACAGCCAAGTGAAGTGTTGTGGCTGTGTGCTGGGTCTAGATTAATGCGCATTTCCCACACTGCATTCCAATCGCACTGCCCTTGCGATCTAGTCAAGTTGAATAGGCTCCAACCGCACTGCACTGAGTCTGAATTGCATGTGAAGCACACAGGAATGCGACGCGGTTCCTGTGCGATTCATTATGCGGTTTTCAGTGTGAGCCAAGGCTTAATGTTTTGCAATCTTTCCCTACATGGAGCTGCCACAGGAGCAGCTGAAAACCGAAATATGACTTAAAGTGGGGTGTCTGCTCAGTAAGCTAATGGACAGGTTTGGGGGGCTGCTTAAATCAGGGATCTCAAACTGTCAGCCCCCCTAGCTGTTGTGAAACTACAAGTCCCATGAGGCATTGCAAGGCTGACAGTTACAAGCATAACTCCCACAGGCAGAGGCATGATGGGACTTGTAGTTTTGCCACAGCTGGAGGGCCAGATTGAGACCCCTGGCTTAGATAGATTTACAAGAGGAAGTGAGCTTGGGGTTCATGTCACAGGCAGGATAGTGATCTATACTAGTCCAGGGAGCAGGCGGGTTGCTTGGTAGGGACCAGGGCCGTCATCCAGGAATTATGGGGCCCCTTACACAGCTTCAGGCATGGGCCCCCTGGAGCAGAGAACCGGGGGGGGGGGGGTGCTGCTGCCTAAAATTGAGAAGTGGGGGGCTGCCGCAAATTGAGAAGCGAGGGGGGGGCCCTTTACAAAGAAAAGATGAAATAAAGAAAAATATATATAAAAAAGGGGGGTAGCCATCAGGGGGCCCTGGGGACCTCTGAGCCCTTTAATAAAAGGAAATAAAAAATATATATATATATTTTTTTTTTAAAAGGGGGGTTGCCATCTGGGGCCCTGGCGACCTCTGGGCCCTTTAATAAAAAAAAAATATATATATAAATCATTATTTTTTTTATAAAAAGAAATTACAAAAAAGGCCATCCGGGACCTCTGGGCCATTTAATAAAAAGAAACCTATGGGCCCTTTAATAAAAAATATATATAAAAAAATATAAATAAACATTTATAAAAAAAATAAAAAAAGGTGGTTGTCATCCGGGGCCCTGGGGACCTCCGGACCCCTAAAAAAAAAAAATTGGCCCTTTAATAAAAAATAAAATAAAAATATATTAAAAAATATATATATATTTTTATAAAAAAAAAAAAGGGGGGGGATTGCCATCTGGGGCCCTGGGGACCTCCGGGCCCCTTACAGGTGTACTGCCTGTACCCCCCTGATGGCGGCCCTGGTAGGGACACGCAGTATGTGGCGGTGCAGCCTGTGAGCTGTGTTGTCACTCCTATCACCATATACAGGCGGTTGGGCGACTGTTTGCATTACGTCAGTTTAAACTGTCAAACTGTTGTCGTTGTATATTTTGCTTATTGGCTGGATTTCCCCTTTTGCCATTCCAGGCGTTAAAACCAAGTGCCAACATCTCCACCCTGAGGAAGTGGGAGTACTACACCGAGGAAACGTTGGCATTGGGACCGTCCTACGATTGGACGGCATCCCCTTCTCGATTACACGCCCCCGAGGAGCCAGTTGAAGAAACATCACAGCAAGGAAGAAGGAAGGTGGTATGGCCGTGTTATGACGACGTCAGCAAAGTACAGCCGGACGCCATAACGCATCTTATGAATGTAAGTGGGATGGCCAATGACATTTGTCACTTTATCGATAAGAAAATATATGATGTGCGCCGTGTATTTAGGATTTGAGAGCTCTGGAAACATCAGCTGCGGTGCCGACATCGCTGGTCTCCAGGACAGGTAAGTGTCCTATTATTAAAAGCCAGCAGCTGCAGTATTTGTAGCTGCTGGTTTTTAATTTAGTTTTTTTGGTGGATCTCTGCTTTAAAGTGGTTGTACACCCAGGTGATACACAGAGATGAAACAAATCATCTTACATAAGTTTTACCTGTTTATCTGCAATCTTCTCTTTTCTACATCTGTTCAAAATCCAGAATTTATAAGCTTGTCTGACAGGTGAGATGTAGGGGGGCAGAGAGCTAAGGAAGGAAGGAGCAGAGAGAAATGACACTTAGTGCTCTGAAGTGAGAAAAGTACACACTTCAACTAAACTCATCCTAGGCAATCATAAGCTACTCTTTTTTTTTTTTTAAGCTTTAGATACACTTTAAAAACGTAAAGGGGTAGATTCAGATAGCTTTTACGGCGGCGTATCTCCAGATACGCCGCCGTAATTTGAAATCTGCGCCGGCGTATCGTTACGCCGATTCTCAAAGGCAGATACGCTAAAAAAATAGGCTTCCTCCGCCGACGTAACTTGAATGCGGCAGCGTATAATTGTGTGCAATATTCCGTTGGCCGCTAGGGGCGCTTCCGTTGTTTCCGGCGTAAAATATATGCAAATTACCTAGATACGCCGATTCACAAACGTACGTACGTACGTACGGCCATCGCAATTAATTTATTACGTCGTTTGCGTAAGTCATTCGCGAATAGGGCTGGACGTAATTTACGATCACGTCGAAACCAATACGTCGTTGCGGCGTACTTGGGAGCAATGCACACTGTGATATGTACACGGACGGCGTTCGTAAAACACGTCAATCACGTCAGGTCATCACACATTAGCATAAAACACTCCCCCCCCCCCCCCCCCCCCCCCCCCCCCCTTCCACATTTGAATTACGCGGGCTTACGCCGGCCCCATTTACGCTACGCCGCCGCAACTTACGGAGCAAGTGCTTTGTGAATACTGCACTTGCTCCTGTAAGTTGCGGCGGCGTAGCGTAAATACGATACGCTGCGCCGCCATAGCATCAAGCGCGGCTACCTGAATCTACCCCAAAGTGTCACTAAAGGTTTGATTATTTAAAAAAAATAAACAAACAAACATGTCATACTTACCTCCACTGTGCAGCTCGTTTTGCACAGTGTGGCCCCCGAACGCCGTTTTATGGGGTCTCTTGGCTCCTCCCCGCATCAGATACCCCCTTCTAGGAAGCTCTCTCCTGGGGGATTACCTTGCGGGTGCCCTCCCGAGTCCAGTATTCGGCGTCCATAGCCGGTGAATGCAGGACTGGGCCCAGCGCCCACGTCACTGGATTTGATTGACAGCAGTGGCCCAGCCCTATTCGCGAACGACTTACGCAAACGATGTAAAATTTTTAAAATTCGACGCGGGAACGACGTCCATACTTAACATTGGTACGCCTCATATAGCAGGGGTAACTTTACGCCCGGGAAAAGCCTAACATAAACGGCGTATCTGTACTGCGTCGGCGTATCTGAATTTGCGTATCTAGCTGATTTACATATTTCTAGGCGTAAATCAGCGTACACGCCCCTAGCGTAAATATGCAGATAAGATACGACGGTGTAAGAGACTTACGCCGGTCGGCTCCAATCCACGGGGATGTTAAAGCGGATCTCCCACGGAAAAACTTTTTTTTTATATTTTTTTTTTAAGGGCTATTTAAATGGTGAATGCCAGTTATTATTTAAACTCACGTTTTTTTTTTCCCGCGGCCGCTCCGTTGCCATTCTGTGCTAAATATGTAGTTATATTCCCCGTTCTGATCATTTGCCATTTTAACTGTGGGCATAAGCCCACAAGCAGGCACTTCCTTGTTCGGGTGGATGCTGATGTCCCAGCATCCACCGCTAGATCTCGCACATGCGCACGAGCAACGGGGAGGAGAGGCGGGAGCGTCAGTTTTGCTATAACAATGGCAAATAGCGTGAGATTTGATATCACCGCTGCGCAGTGAAGACAGGGAGCTATGCAGAGAAGCTCCCACAGTGCACGGCATCGAACGGAAAGTGACGCAATGCCCGTCAATCTCCCGCAACGATACAGACCGGAAGCCTCAGCAATGTACAGGTACTGTACATATTTACTAAATCAAAACATCCGTTTTTAGGATTGTATATAGCGCAAGTCTCAATGAAGCAATGTTGTAATTAGGGTGGAGATCCGCTTTAAGGAATGAGCCTGGATGCCGACCGAGGTTTCACTGGAACGCATCGCACTTGCGTTTGGAACGCATCGCGCATGCGCAGTTGGCCGTAACGTGACTTCCGCAGCATTCTACGATAGGCAGCAGAATGTGACAACGGCGTCCATCGGCGTCCTTCTGCGACCTTGTGCGGGGTCCATCCAGCCTTGTCGGTGTCCGTCGCGTCTGTCTGCCGGTCCGTCCAGCCTCGTCGGTGTCCGTCGCGTCCGTCTGCCGGGGGTTGCAGAGTTGAATTTGGCGCCTCGGTCGAGCTGTGCAGAGCCGGATTTCCGGTGTGTTCAGCTCCTCTCGCGTGGCTGCGGGCAGAGCCGAGCCGAGTGCACAGTACACTTGGCTCGGCTCGGGCTTTGTCGGCGGCCGTCGGATCTTAGATGTAATTCCACGCTGGCCGCTAGATGGCGTTTACGACGATTTCTCATTTGTCTATGCAAATGAGCCTGATACGCCGATTCCCGAACGTTTTTGCGCCGCCTCATCGTCGTTTACGTAGTTTCTGTAAGCGTAAACTTACCCCTGCTATATGAGGAGTAAGTTTACGAAGGTCCGTCGTATGCCATGTTAAGTATGGCGTCGGGACAGAGTCGTCTTTTTCCGTCGTTTAGGTCGTTTTACTTAGTCGTTCGCGAATAGAGCTTTACGTAAATGACGCTCACGTCGGCTTCATTGACGTTTTCCGTCGTGAGCTGGAGCATGCGCACTGGGCTATTTTTACGGCCGGCGCATGCGCAGTTCGATCGGCGCGGGGGCGCGCTTAATTTAAATACAAGCCGCCCTCCTTTGAATTACACGGCCTTACGCCGGGCCATTTACACTACGCCGCCGCAAATTACGGAGCAAGTTCTTTGAGAATACGGCACTTGCTCCAGTAAATTGCGGCGGCGTGGTGTAAATGGCTTACGCTACGCTGCCGCGGATTCTACGAGAATCTGGCCCGGTATGTTCATTTCTTCTTATTATTATTATTATTGATGTAAAATGTATTTTTTGTGCGCGGTTTTCCATCCTCCCCGGTATCTGCTCCGGATATACAAACTACGACGAATGTATTTGTGCTCAATGCTGTTTATTCCATTCGGATCGGCATTGGTGACCTTAAATAACTAAGCGCTCTGCAGGGTCGTAAAAGAAATGTTACTGAAATTTTAAGCGTTCTTCCAAAGCTGACAGTTTAATTGCAGCTCCATGTGGAGTCCCAATTATCATAAAAACAAGAAACAAGATGCCGTTTACTGCTCAGGCTTAGTAAATAATGACAAAACCTTAACGCTGCCCCCCCCCCCTCCCCTTCCCCCCTCGCCAGCCAAATCCATAAAGCAGGCGGCTTGTCTGCAGCTGGCATCATATTACTGCCGTTGGTGCCAATCCTGGCCCCTCCCCTCGCACCAGAGCCAAGCCTTAGCTGGCAGAGAGTTTTACGATGACCGCATTTAGGAATTGGCTTTCCCATCCGCAGATCCGTACTCCTTCCAGATCCCGTCCTGGTGATTTTCCACCAAACAATCCTTCCCGCTCCTTCCTTCTCATCTGCAACCCAACAAGACCCTTAAATCACATTCCCATCTTGACAGCGGGAACAATAGGTCGTGTTAAGGGCGTGTTGTTATTGCGCTGCCCCAGATCGAGCGTCCTTCCTCGCTAGAGGCCCGTTCCTTCGTAAGGATCGAATGTTAATCTTGGCTCGCCTCGTTTCTAATGTCATCTAAAGGTTCCCCGAGAAGGGAAATCCATAAAGAATCTGTTTTTTTTGTATTGGGGGGTGGGTGGGGGGGGGAGATATCTGATGAAGTTTGCTTAGGACAGTGCGTTCTGATTTCAGGAAATCGAGAGACTGGAGAGCGCCTTGAGTCAGAGTTCAGAGCGATGGCAGCTTCTGTGGGAGAAGACGAAGGTGAAATCCAAGGAGGACGCCAAGACGGAGATTGTGAGTGCCGGGCTGTTCCTGTACTCTATTGTCCCGGGACGCTTGGAGGTTATTGTGGTCCTCCGCGTGAAAACTTGGCCAGTCATCCATGTTTTTTTCTTTGGTTATGTAATAAAACACCAGAGTCGTACACTTCCCAAGTCTAAACAACATTTTTCACCCAATTAAGTAAAGACAAAGTGAGCTGTACATTATCATACAGGTAGAGATTTCTTTTGATGATATTTAATCACCACTGGGTTTTTATTTATTTTTTGCTAAACAAAAAAAAAAAAACATTTTTTTAAATATTTTTTTTTTGTAGTTTGTTATAAAATTTTGAAAACGGGTCATTTTTCTTCTTCACTGATATGCACTATTGAGGCAGCACTGATTGCTGGGCACTAATGGGCAGCACTGATACACGTCACTGATTGATGGGCAGCGCTAATAGGTGGCACTGATTAATGGGCAGCGCTAATAGGTGGCACTGATTAATGGGCAGCACTGATTGATGGGCAGCATTAATGGGCAGTGCTGATTGATGGGCAGCACTAATAGGTGGCACTGATTGATGGGCAGCACTAATAGGCGGCACTGATTGGGCAGCATTAATGGGGAGCACTGATTGATGGGCAGCACTAATAGGCGGCACTGATTGATGGGCAGCACTAATAGGCGGCACTGATTGATGGGCAGCATTAATAGGCAGCACTGATTGATGGGCAGCACTAGTAGGCGGCACTGATTGATGGGCAGCATTAATGGGCAGCACCGATTGATGGGCAGCACTAATAGGCGGCACTGATTAATGGGCAGCACCGATTGATGGGCTGCACTAATAGGCGGCACTGATTGATGGGCAGCACTGATAGGTGGCACTGATTGATGGGCAGCACTGATAGGCGGCACTGATTGATGGGCAGCATTAATGGGCAGCACCGATTGATGAGCCGCACTAATAGGCGGCACTGATTGATGGGCAGCACTGATTAATGAGCCGCACTGATTGATGGGCAGCACTGATTGATGGACAGCATTAATGGGCAGCACCCATTGATGGGCTGCACTAATAGGCAGCACTGATTAATGGGCAGCACTAATGAGCAGCACTGATTGATGGGCAGCACTGATTGGCGGCACTGTTGGGACTGCACAGATATCAGTGCCGATGTTCCTTTAACACCAGCCGGTTGTCGGCTCTTTTTCTCTCCTCACGCTGTCACTATTAGGTAAGAAAAGCCAATAAGCGGCTTGTGTTTACTTTATTGGTCAGCTGTCATTGGACACAGCTGATCATGCGGTAAAGGGCTGCTATGATTGGCCCTTTACCCCAATCTGTGATTAGCTGAGTCCAAAGGACGGAGCGCCATGCCTGCGTGCCACTGGGGGTGCGCGGGCAATCGCAAGCCCGAGAAGACGTCCATGTACACCCTCCTGGCAAATGAAGCCCACACTGTAGCCGTCTTTCGGCTATAGCCTTGGTGGGAAGGGATTAAATGTATTTTTCATTAATCTACACTCCGTACCCCAGAGCTTAAAGCTTACACACAGCTCTCGTTCTTCAGCTCCGGGGACCGATCGCGGGACTCCAGCGGCAATCGGGTCCCGCGGTCACGGAGCTTCGAACCGGGTTGCGGGCGCGCGTCCGCGACCCACGGCTGGGCACTTAAAGAGGACGTACCTGTACGTGCTTGTGCCCAGCCATGCCATTCTGCCGACGTATATGTGCAGGAGGCGGTCCTTAAGTGGTTAAGTGAAATGAGAAGATATTAATATATTTTGGTTTTTATTGTATTCTAGAGGAAAACTTCCAACTTGATGTCCCCCAACCTGCAGTCTTATCAGAAGACATCCATGGTCCATCTCCCAGATAGTGGCATAGGGGAGGATCAGCAGCACATGACGTCCTCGCCCCCCAATGGGGTGGATCGGAGATCAGCTACACTGTACAATCATTTTACCTCCAAGAACGAGGAGAACAGGTAACCCTCAGAGCCTCTGGGCAGCTATACAGCGGGTGAAAATAATTATCTTCTCCCCTGCAGATTGTGTAAGTTGGCCCACTTACATAGAAATGAGGGGTCTATCATTTTTATCACAGGTGTATTTTTTGTAGCTCGAATCGAGCAGATTGGTGAGTTTTTGAAGCATTTTTTTGGTTCCATAGAAATGATTGATTCAAGTGTTTTTGCGCGCTTTTTTCGTGTTTTGTCTTCTCAAATGCAATATTAAAAACAAAAAAAAAAAATACGTACAAATAAATATTATAACCCTAATATTAACCCATAACACACATCCCTAATATTGACCCCCTAATCCTAATCTTATTAACCTATAACCCACACTCCTAAGCTTAACCCTAATATTAACCCCTTAATCCTAGTATTAATCCTAAACCTAATCATAACCCTAACATTAATGCATAACCCTAATCCTAACCCCTAATATTAACCCATAGCCCACACCCCTAATATTAACCCATAGCCCACACCCCTAATATTAACCCATAGCCCACACCCCTAATATTAACCCATAGCCCACACCCCTAATATTAACCCATAGCCCACACCCCTAATATTAACCCATAGCCCACACCCCTAATATTAACCCATAACCCACACCCCTAATATTAACCCATAGCCCACACCCCTAATATTAACCCATAGCCCACACCCATGGGCGTCCGCTCCATAGGGCAAGGGGGGTCGTTTGCCCCCCCTGGAATCACCAGGGAGAGCCAGGAGCAGAGCCGAACTGGCCCTGGGGCCGCTTTAAGCGGCGACTGCAGCGCTCCCCTCTTTCTGTCCTCCGGCGCTCGTATCATATGTCATGGAGCTGGGTCAGTGTGCAAGGTCTCGCCCACCTAGTTCGGCTCCTCTGATAGTCTTCGAGTGTTCTGCCTATCACACGAGCCGAACTAAGGGGGCGGGACATTGCACACAGACCCAGCTCCGTGACATACGATACGAGCGCCAGAGGACAGAGGAGGGGAGCGACGTTTTATACCGTTTACCAGGCCTGTGCTTTGTTTGTTCCAACATCTGTTGCCACAGGTAACACTAGATTATTTTCTGATGTATTTTTAGCAAGTCTGGAAACGTAGAGCAAACACAACACAGAGTTGTAGCCTACGGCATAGTTTCTAGTTGTCCCTTATTTAGAGTGCCTGTCCCTCTTCTGGAATCAAATCCATTTGTCCCTCATTCCAAAAGGTTCCTCTTTTAGACCTTAAATAAATATACTGTCAATATAGTGTAGTGTTTCAGTCAAGGGAAAGGGGTGCTGTGTAATGTAAAGGGGTCCAGAGGTGCAGTTGTGGAGAGGGGGTACACAGTAGTGACAAAGAGATATTGAAAGATGCAGGGGGCACAGTGGGGTGTTTTTACATTTTTATGTGGGGGGGGGGGGGGCTTTTAACCCCCACTAGCAGTCGAAGAAAGGGTAAAACGCGACTCTGTATCGCTGCTGCCGAAGTGCCCCCCCCTGAAAAAATTTCAGCGGACGCCCATGCCCACACCCCTAATATTAACCCATAGCCCACACCCCTAATATTAACCCACACCCCTCATATTAACCCATAGCCCACACCCCTAAGCCTAATTCTAACCCTTAACATTAATATTACCCTAATATTAACCCACAACTCTAACCCTAATATAAACCCATAACCCTTATCCCTAATCCTAACCCCTAATATTAACCCATAGCCCACACCCCTAATATTAACCCAATGTGAATAAACCAGCCTGTACATGTGACCATGAGGTTGCCATCATCCCTTGAAAATTGTGAATATGAAAACCTCTAGGGTTGGGATTATGTGGGCAACAATAATAATCAAAAAATATATAAAAAATTGTGGATTTATTATACAAAATGGTAGAAAAATTCATTACAATACAATATCATATAGAAAAAATACAGGCATATAAATAACAAAAAGACGCAATGCCACAATACAAAATTCCCCAACGGGGGTAGAATGGAAGAGCGGCTCATCCGCCGCGTTTCAAAACAATCATTACAATTAGATCTTCCTCAGGTATATCATATTGTGTCTTTTTAACCACTTGGTTTCCAGCCCATAGTCAAAAGACATCCTGTTTTTAAAGATGGATATCTATCTCAGTAACGGCAGCAGCTGCTGCCACAACTGAGGTATCCATCTTTAGTGCCGACGGTCCTGTACACGATAACGGCGATCTCCGCGAGATCGCCGTTATCGGTGGTGGGAGAGGGCTCTCCCGCGCCCTCCGCCGCTTACCGGAGCCGTCGGTAGCGGCGGAGGAGATCGGGACCGTTCGGCAGCCAAGCGGGGTTACGAGTGAAGGAAAAATCTCCTTCGCCCGTCCCCATAGCTCTGCTGGACGGAAGTGACGTCAAAACGTCAGTCCCGCCCAGCGTCTTAAAGCAACATTTTTTTTTTTTGTCATTTGAAAAAATGACATTTCCAAATTTTTTTTTTTTTTTCTTGCATTTTAGTCTAAATATGAGATCTGAGGTCTTTTTGACCCCAGATCTCATATTTAAGAGGACCTGTCATGCTTTTTTCTATTACAAGGGATGTTTACATTCCTTATAATAGGAATAAAAGTGATCACATTTATTTTATTTTTTTTTCAGTGTAAAAAGTAATAAAAGAAATAAAAATAAATAAGAAAACAAACAAAAAATTTTTTTAAAGCGACCCGTCCCGACGAGCTCGCGCGCAGAAGCGAACGCTTACGCGAGTAGCGCCCGCATATGAAAACGGTGTTCAAATCACACAAGTGAGGTATCGCCGCGATCGTTAGAGCGAGAGCAATACTTATAGCCCTAGGCCTACTCTGTAGCTCAAAAAATGCAACTTATAGAATTTTTTAAACGTCGCCTATCGAGATTTTTAAGGGTGAAAGTTTGACGCCATGCCACGAGCGGGCGCAATTTTTAAGCATGACATGTTGGGTATCATTTTACTCAGCGTAACATTATCTTTCACAATATATAAAAAAATTGGGCCAAATTTATTGTTGTCTTATTTTTTTATTCAAAAAAGTGTTTTTTTTTCCAAAAAAAGTGCGCTTGTAAGACCGCTGCGTAAATACAGTGTGACAAAAAGTATTGCAATGACTGCCATTTTATTCTCTAGGGTGAAAAAAATATATATATAATGTTTGGGGGTTTTAAGTAATATTCTAGCAAAAAAAACTGTTTTAGTCTCGTAAACACTGAATCTGAAAAACAGGCTCAGTAACGAAGTGGTTAATCTAAATTAAGAAAAATAAATTGAATAGAATGGAAACTAATCATATCCAAAAATATAAAATGATTGTGGCATTGTGTCTTTTTGTTATTTATATGCCTGTATTTTTCCTCTATATGATATTGTATTGTAATTAATTTTTCTACCATTTTGTATAATAAATCCACTATTTTTTATATATTTTTTGATTATTGTTGCCCACATAATCCCAACCCTAGAGGTTTTCATATTCACTAATAATAACCCATAGCCCACATCCCTAAGCCTAATTCTAACCCTTAACATTAATATTATCCTAACCCCTAAGCCTAACCCTAATATAAACCCATAACCCTTATTCCTAATCCCAACTTCTGACCCCAATATTAACCCTAAAATGAACCCCTAATCCTAATAATAACCCCTAACCCAAATATTACCCCTAATCCTAACATTAACCCGCACCCCTAATCCTACTTTTTTGCTAGTGGAGCCAAACTGCAGCTGATCCACTCACGGTTGTGTTTTTTTTTTTTTTTTTCTGTAGATCATTTGAAGGGGTTTTGTATAAGAGGGGCGCTCTGCTGAAGGGCTGGAAACCTCGCTGGTTTGTCCTGGATGTCACCAAGCATCAGGTAGGTCCAGGGAAACCCTCAGAGAAGGAGGAAAAGGAGGGGTAGGTGTCTGGGAAACACACACCAAACCGACTGACCGGTGCTCAGAAATGAAATGTAGAGCAACTGAGTGTGTGTGCAAGTCAACTGCCTACTTCATCCAGAATAAGTGAACCTTTCAGACATTTAGGGCCAGATCCACAAAGAGAGTACGCCGGCGTATCTACTGATACGCCGGCGTACTTTCAAATTTCCTGCGTCGTATCGTTGTTTTGAATCCTCATAACAAGATACGACGGCATCTGGGTTAGATCCGACAAGCGTACATCTTCGTACGCCTTCGGATCTTAGATGCAATACTTCGGCGTCCGCTGGGTGGCGTTCCCGTCGTAATCCGCGTCGAGTATGCAAATTAGCTATTAGCGATCCACGAACGTACGAGCGGCCGTCGCAATCTTTTACGTCGTCTCTAGTCGGCTTTTTTCGGCGTATAGTTAAAGCTGCTATTTGGTGGCGTACGCAATGTTAAGTATGGCCGTCGTTCCTGCGTATAATTTAAAAATAATTATTTTGTTTGCGTAAGTCGTCCGTGAATCGGGCTGGACGTAATTTACGTCCACGTCAAAACAATGACGTCCTTGCGACGTCATTTAGCGCAATGCACGGCGGGAAATTTTAGGGAATGGCGCATGCGCAGTTCGTTCGGCGCGGGGACGCGCTTCATTTAAATGAAACACACCCCCTACTCGCCGATTTGAATTACGCGCCGTTACGCCGCGAGAGATAGACTACGCCGCCGTAACTTACGGCGCAAATTCTTTCTGGATTCGAACCTAAGAAAAGTAAGTTACGGCGGCGTAGCGTATCTCAGATACGCTGCGCCGGGGCAGATCTTTGTGGATCTGCCCCTAAATATTTTTTAAATGTTCTGGATAAGAGCAAAAACAATTTTTTGTACTCACCGTAAAATCCTTTTCTCTGTCGTCCATGGACGGACACAGCCTTCAAAGTCTTGACATATGGGTTATGTTCCTGTTCTCCTCTCCTGTGAACAGGAACATAACCCACTTGTCAAGATTTAAGGAGCTGTGTCCATCCATGGACGATAAGAGAAATTGCCTTTTAGAAGAAGCCACCTATTGGCATTGTGCCCTATGAGAGTGGCCTTAGTCACCTTAATGCATAGGATGCATTAAGGTGAAAAAACATGAACCTTTACAGCCCCTTTAATGTAAATCTATGGAGTAGGAAAAAAAATGAATAGAAATTATTATTTTTTACATTGTGGGACTTTATCTTTAAGCACAGTGGTGTATCTTTACATGGGGCTTGTCTGACGTTGGATATAATAATCCTGCATTGGACTTTAATGTAGGTAAACATATAAAGTTGAATTATGATGATGTAATCTCTAAATGTTGTACTTTTCTGTCTGTGTTCCAGCTCCGGTATTACGACTCCGGTGAGGACACGAACTGTAAGGGGCACATCGACCTTGCCGACGTCGAGATGGTTGTTCCTGCAGGGCCAACAATAGGAGTGCCAAAACACGCCAGTGAGAAGGCTTTCTTCGATGTGAGTGTCATCACGGCTTTTATCATGCTTGCATACACTATATATATATATATATATATATATATATATATATATATATATATATATATATATATATATATATATACACACAATAGTTTTATGTAAACCTTTTGAATCAGATTAACCCCTTCAATACCGGGCTTTTATACCCACCTCCATACCGGGCCTATTCTGGCACTTCTCTCCTACATGTACAAATCATCATTCTTTTGCTAGAAAATTACTCAGAACTCCCAAACATTATATATGTTTTTTTTTTTTAGCAGACACGCCAGGGATTAAAATGGCGATCATTGCAACTTTTTATCTTGCACGGTATTTGCGCAATAATTTTTCAAACGCCTTTTTTTTGTAAAAAAAAATGGTTTCATGAATTAAAAAAAATAACAAAACAGTAAAGTTAGCCCAATTTATTTGTAAAATGTGAAAGATAAAGTTACGCCAAGTAAATAGATACCTAACATGTCACGCTTTAAAATTGCGCACACTCGTGGAATGGCGCCAAACTTCGTTACTTAAAAATCTCCATATTCGACGCTTTAAATTTTTTACAGGTTACCAGTTTAGAGTTACAGAGGAGGTCTAGTGCTAGAATTGTTGCACACGCTCTAACGCACGCGGCGACACCTGGTTTGAACAACGTTTACATACGTGGCCGGGACTTACGTGTGCGTTCGCTTCTGAATGCGAGCTACCGGGGACAGGGGCGTTTTATTTATTTTTTACTTATTTTTTTTACATTTTCTTTTTCGATCGCTTTTATTCCTATTACAAGGAATGTAAACATCCCTTGTAATAAGAATGGTGTGCGACAGGTCCTCTTTAAGGAGAGATGCGGGGTCAATAAGACCCAACACATCTCTCCTCCAGGCTGGAAAGAATGAGATTGTGAAAAAAAATTCACAGATCTCATTCTTACTAGCCGCAATTGCGGTTTGTTTACTTACGGGTACCCGGGCGTGACGTCATCACATCGCGCCCGAGTCTCCGACGGTCATAGAGATGACTGGTGACCATCTGGCGATTATCTCTCCGGGCCCCCGATGGGACAGAAGAGCCCGGAGAAGCATCGGATGGCGGCGGGAGGGGGGGTGTCCCCGCCACCTATAAGAACGATCAAGCGGCGGAACTGCCACTATGATCATTCTTACGGTGCACAGGATCGCCGCCGGAAGAAAATGATATCTGAATGATGCCTCTAGGTGCAGGCATCATTCAGATATCCCCGCACAAAATACAGGACGTCATATGACGTCCACCCGGGATAACAGATCCCCTTTTTGGACGTCATGACGGCGTGCGGGTTTAAAGTGGTTAAACATAGATGTTGGTTTTTCAACACAGATAAGTCCTGCCGTATCACAATATATACAGCAATAGTCAGGGGCGGACTGACAACTCAGTGCCCGAATATAACCATAGTTTGTAGACGTTATACATTTTGCACAAACCAATCAATATACGCTTATTGGGATTTTTTTTTGTTTTTTTTATACCATATATATATATATATATATATATATATATAATTTTTTTTTTTTTTTTTTTTCAAATACCACCAAAAGAAAGCTCTATTTGTGGGGAAAAAAGGACGTCAATATTATTTGGGTACAGGGCACACGACCGCACAATTGTCAGTCAAAGTAACTGTCAGGTCACCTGTGGCCAGGTGACAAGTGCACCCCGTGGGGTCAGGGATGCACCACAGGGTAGTGAACCCTATGGCCGACTGCTGCGATTAGAGAGGAAGAGTGAACCCAAGATCGCCCAGGGCGCGGAGTCTAAGACCCAGCTTTGTGTTCACCAGAGCCTCTAGTGGTGAGGATGGCCTTCGCCGCAGCTGGATCCAGGTCGCGACCCCTGGGATCCCCTAGGTCACGCTCTGCAGGGAGAGAGGGGAAGCAGCAAGCAGGACAAGCAGTAGTTATGGGTAAGCCAAGGTCAGGGCAACAGGCAGACAAGGGTAACCGAGGGACAGGCAAAAGGTCACGATCACAGGCAAACAGGAGAAGTCAGGGACAAGCCAAAAACGGTACACAGGAAGATAATCGTAGCACACTGCAGACAGGAACTAAAGCTAACAACACGGTTGAACAGCAAAGCAGTTTAGCAGTGCAGTGGTTAATATAGGCTTCCTGGGATGGCCTAGGGTGGAGCAATACAGGGAGGAAGGTGATAAAAGACAGTCAGAAGGAGGGTCGGGCCTCTAATGAACACATGGAGATCAGGTAAGCTGCCAGACTTTATTGCATATCCATGACAGTAACGCAGTGCCGTATCGCAAAAAATGGCCTGGTCATTAAGGGTAAATCTTCCAGAGCTGAAGTGGTTAATAATCATTTTATGGTGTTTTTGGCAGAGGAAGCTATAAGTGGAAAGCAGGCTTGATCCCAGAGTTCGGCTTTAATCGCCCTACAAATCTCGAGTTACGCAATCGGCGGTTTGATGTGAAGCCGGGTGGCCATCGCCATGTGGGCGGGTAGAGCTCAGGATTTGCTGCGCGGGAATGCTGCATATTGCATCCCCTTATAAATCATGTCACATGTGTTTTCTAAAGGAAGGTAACTCGATCTGGATGAGGCAATGGAAGAAGAACGAAGCCCCCGTGGTTTAGGTTCTTAGGAATCGAAATGCGGCAATCAATCAGATTAAGAAATATTTTTGGGGGAATTTACTTAGGACGGGAAAATTCTGATGACATCACAACTGACTTTACCTGAAAACAGCCTCGGCTGTTTTATCCACTTGAGCTCTGGAAGGTTTTACCACCGTCATGAACCGGTCATTCATTTTTTGCTATTCAGCACTGCGCTATTTTACCTTGTAATTGCGCGGTCATGCAGTGCTGCCCCCATTTGAAATTTATATTGTTTTTTTGTTTTTTTTTTCACACAAATACAGCTTTCTTTTGGTGGTATTTGATCACCACTCGTTTTTTTTTTATTTATTATAATATGAGAACATTTTGAAAAAGAAACAATATTTTCTACTTTCTGTTATAAAAGATAATAAATACAATCTAAATTTCTTCATACATTTTGGCCAAAATGTATTCTGCTTACATGTCTTTGGTAAAAAAAAAGATAAAAAAAAAAAACGAAGTGTATATTATTATTATTAGTTTGTGTTAGTTATAGCATCCACAAACTATGGTGTGTGTGTGTATATATATATATATATATAGATGAAAATTGATTAATCCTGATGTACTGACGGCCTTTCTCATTTCTTGAGTCCCATAAAATGCCAGGACAGCCCCCTTTTTGTAAAGTTGACAGTCCAAGGTATTTAGTAAGAGGCATGGCAAATTTTTTGAAGTTGTCATTATTTGTCACACATAGCCCACCATCCTAGGCATGTACTGTAATCCCTTGGCCCTTGCAGCATCCCAGCCTATCCAAACACCCGGTGAGCATAGGCAGGTAGATAATAATAATAAAAAACGGTGCACTAATTCAAGACGCTAAGTTGCAAAAATAAACATATGCAAGAATGACTATCCCTAACATCAAAAATATTTTTTAGTATTATGCGATAATGTTGTGAAACAATGATAAAGTGCGCTAATTCAAGACGCTATGCAGCAAAAATAGGCATAAATGACTATCCCCAATTTCTAAAAAAAAAAAAAAAAAAAAACGCAGTAAATATGCGACATGTGAAACAGTAATAAAGTGCACTAAATCAAGAAGCTATGCAGCAAAAATAAACAAATATGCATGAATGACTATCCCTAATATTAAAAGAAAAAAAATGCAGTATTATGCGATAATATGTGACAAAGGCCCAGATTCACAGAGAGCAAGGCGCACATAACGCCGCGGTAGAGTAACCGCCGTACGCTACGCCAACGCAGCGCAGAGAGGCAAGCATCAAATTCAGCAAGCCAGTGCTCCCAACGCTGCACCAGCGTGGCGTGGGTTTCAAAGGCGTACGCCGGCGTAGGTGGAAGTGAGTATGACCCATGCAAATGAGGCGTGACCCCATGCAAATTATGGGCCGAGCGCCAGACAGGTACGTATCACGAACTGCGCATGCGCAAAGGGTTTTCAGGGATCGTCTAAGAGCTAATAGAGTAGGAGATAATCGGACAGATGTGGGTAAGGAGTTCCATAGCATTGGAGAGGCTCTGGAAAAGTCCTGGAGGTTATGAGGGAGCTAGAAAGCAAGAGATCTTGAGACGAACGAAGAATCAAATGACCTGCTGGTTCTGCTCGTGGGATCGTTAATAATGTTATAATCATTAATAATGTGCAAATGTAGCAAGAATACTTTATTCATGTATTTTCTGGCATGTGGTTCATGCAAAGCAGCTGCTTTGTCTGGTCTCGGGACATCAGGTCTGGTCTCGGGGACATCAGGTCTGGTCTCGGGGACATCAGGTCTGGTCTCGGGGACATCAGGTCTGGTCTCTGGCTTCAAGGATGTCAGGTAGCCTACACAGGGGTAAGAAGAACCTGGCCTGCATATTCAGCTGGACCAGCACTTGGTGTTTATTTTTTTTTTGGTCTCAGGTCTGGTCTGTGGTCTCAGGGACGTCAGGTCTGGTCTGTGGTCTCAGGGACGTCAGGTCTGGTCTGTGGTCTCAGGGACGTCAGGTCTGGTCTGTGGTCTCAGGGACGTCAGGTCTGGTCTGTGGTCTCAGGGACGTCAGGTAGCTTACACAGGGGTAAGAAGAACCGGGCCTGCATATTCAGCTGGACCAGCACTTGGTGTTTTTTTTTTTTAGAACACAACACAACAAAGCCGTTTTAAGCCATGGTGTGTCCTGGTGTAGGATCTGGCTGTAAAACTGAACCCCTGTGCAGGTCACCCATGCCCCCTTTATTTTTAGGTTTTGGTAGGCACACACCTTTAAACTTGTTGTGCACTGATCAGATGCGTCTGTCATGTTTAGGCGATCGCCAATTTATCACCAATCAGACGCCGACTGTGCATGTTTTTCAGCTTGTCATTCGGGATGGAGAGATATGTGAAGAAATCTCGCTGTGTAATTGGAAGCAGATAGAGAAGTGAAACAATACATTCCTGCAGGATGCTCGCATCTCGGGGCTTCTTTCCAGATGCCATCTGGGATCTGTAGAATTGTAGGGTGGGGCCCCAAAGAATTCCAAGTCATGACATCACCGTCCACTCGGGAGAAAGGCAGAAATAGAGCCGTGTCTATAGAAACCAGTACAGTACACATGTGATCTGTCAGATTTATATTGTGCACTAGGAATGGTAGAGCCAGGGTTTGCAGGAATCGGGCTGGGGGGGTCCCGGGACAGTGTGTGCCTGACCCATGTCATGTGATGGATATGTACAGACACGGGCAGGTTCTTTGGGACATCGTCGTGCTTAAAATAACCCATAGACTGCACATCTGCGGGGGTGGTTGTGTGTTGCAAAACCTCCGTTCCACAAGTAAACAACTCATTTCTAAATTAACATGTCACATGATATCACTTAAAGGATGTCCTAAGAAAGGAGTCGCTGGTAAAATTGACCCTCCAGCCTTACATAGTTGTACAAGTTTCCCTCCTGGACTGAAATAGTTTACTGCACACTGTTGCCTTCTTACTTGCTTCACCTTCTAATGCACACTGTAAGTAAGAGCCCCGCCTCATTTCCTGGCTGGAGGAGGTCCAGCATCATCTAGTGCTCTTCTCCCCAGCCTTACTGTCCTTGGCTCACCCTTTTCATTCATTGGATCTCAGTTTCTGAGGCTCCGTATCACATATGGGAAAAACCTAGAATGGTGTGGAACCTAGCCTAGGTACGCCCACTCCTCCAGAATGACATACACCAATCTACACCAATCTACATCGAGACCCCCCAATCTACCACACACTCTCCGATCTACAAAAAAAAAATACAAATAGGTAGATTCACAAAGAGTTAGGCCGGCTTATCTACAGATAAGCCAACCTAACTCTGAATCTAAGCCGACCTATTTTTAAGTGTATTCTCTAACAGAGATACACTTAAACATATCTAAGATAGGACGGCTTGTGCCATTCTATCTTAGATTGCAATGTTTTGGCTGACCGCTAGGTGGCGCTTCCATTGCGGCCGGCGTAGATTATGTAAATGAGGAAATACGCCGATTCACGAACGTACGCCAGGCCTATGCCGTCGAATTACGTCGTTTCCGTAAGGCCTTAGGCGGCCTAAAGTTATTCCACCTATGAGGTAGAATAACAATGTTAAAGTATGGCCGCCGTTCCTGCCGCGAGGTTCGATTTTTTTACGTCGTTTGCGTATGTCGTCCGCAAATCGGGAGTTACGTTGTTTACGTCCGTGTCAAAATCAATAGGCCCGTACAGCGTACTTAGCCGCAATGCGCACTGGGAAATGTAGTCGCCCGGCGCATGCGCAGTGTCAAAAAACGTGAGGTCAAGCCTCATTTCCGTACAACACGCCCCCCTCCAAGCAATTTGAATTAGGCGCCCTTACGCCCGCTCGTTTTGGGCTACGCCGCCGCAGGTAAGTAGATTGTGAATCACTACTAGCCTAACTTACGACGGTGTAGCCTAAACAGGCTAGGCTAGGCCGCCCTAAAGTTAGGGCAATGTTTGTGAATCTACCTAAAAATGTATTATTTTTTTCCTATTTTTATTTTTTTAAATCTTCAGTGAAAAAGGTACATGACAATGACTGTTATCGAATGCGCTCAACATGAACGAACAAAACAGTTACAGTGCAGAAATTTCTCTGTCTTAAATGTTTTTCCCATTTTTAAAGTTTTTTTTTACAATTTTAAAAATTATTTCTATTTATTTTTACATTTTTTAAAGAATTTTTATTAACATTTTGTTTTCGACAATGTTGTGGGGGGGGATTGGATGAAATATCAGGGATCCAAACACACCCCTGACATCTCACTTTTGAGACATGGAAAGGGACTGAGGACACCGATTCCCCAGTCCCTTTCTCTGCAGCCTCAGCTGCACTGAAGATGAATGAACAGGAGACAGAGGCTCCTCCCCATTCATAAACTGAACCAAAGTAAACACAGTTTACTATGCTCAGTTATGAATGGACAAAAGAGCAATCCATGGCAATCACTCACTGTGTCCAATTCAGAAAAAAAGGGTCAGGTAATTACCGGCCCCTTTCCCCCACTCTGCTTTTCGCCTGTGTGCCCGCAGCAGTGACTGTGCTGCGGGGGGAAACCAGGCACACGGGGGGAATCAGATGGGGCAGCACAGGGAGGGGGATTGGTGTGGCAGGACCAGGGATGGACTGGCCATTGGGACTACAGGGAGTTTCCCGGTGGGCCGATGGCTCAGTGGGCCTGCTTCAGTGACAGCGGACCGCCTCCCCCCTCTCACTTCTGCCTAATCTTGTCCCATAAGGGGGGGCACCGAACTGATTCTTTGCCCCGGGTGAAATAATGTCTAGCTTCCCCACTGGTACTGCCTATAAGAGTACCAGTACCAGCCATTCTACTCTAATAAAGTAGAATGGCTAGTGAAGGGGGAGAGGGGGCTTGGGTGGCCGGGGGGGTGCGGGAGTTGTCCGGCCGCCATGGGAGAGACCTGTCAAAGTGGGCCAGTCTGGATGAAGTCCAGGGCCAAATTTTTGTCCCAGTCCAGCCCTGGGCAGGACAGGAGGATAATTACAGAATCGTACACTGTGTGTCTCTCTCTCTAGCAGCTGAAATCCGGCAGGAGGGAGAGGGGGAGAAACCTGTTTTCAGCGGCTGAAGGGAGAGACACAGACATTGTCCTACCGCACCAATCACCCTGCTGTCCAGGCCCCTACAGGCGGTCCTGTGATACCCCCCTATCGGCATCCCTGGTGTCACCCGGGTGTGGCCCGAACCCCCATAGCAACGCCACTGATTGAGACATCTAGATATTGACATAACTCCTTCCAAGAGCCAACCCACTCCTTGCCTCATGGCTGGGAAGAGTACTGAGACAAGGTGCTATGACATTTTAAGATACCAGGAAAACGTAAGCTTTTGGTCATCTCGTATGATGTATCTGATGATCCTCTTAATTTTTCACTGCAGGTAAAAACCAGCAAGCGGGTGTACAGTTTCTGCGCTCAGGACGCACAAAGTGCCCAGCAGTGGATGGACAAGATCCAGAGCTGTATATCGGACGCGTAGGATGCCATACAGACTGCCGTCTCTGGGATAGCGCTAGCCATATCTCCTCTTGTTACAAGAAGGAGTTTTTATTTTTATTTTTTTTTGTATTGTGCAGTTTTGAAGGACCTCTTCCTTTCAGGTAGCCAACATCTTCAGAACGTTACAGGGCACTCAGAAGTTCCTCTTTGTGGGGTCAGCTTGGAGAATTCCTCCTCCCTTGTAGCGCCAAGGCAGCTTACTGGGGGGCACTCCGCAAGTATTATTACATTGTTACAGGTGAAGGTCACACTTTGGGAGCTTAAAATGTATCTCCACCTTTCTAAGAACGCCTTTATCTTATGACAGGGCTGTGGCATCATCAATAAGTAATATGTATTTCCAGTCTTGATCCTTCATGTTGGCACAGGGGGTTTGAAGTATTTGGTTTGTCCGGTGGGAAAGGTTCACCTTTTTATATTTGCCAAGGGTCTTCTACAGCAAGTTCTTATAGATCTGGTTAGGCCTGCTGTAAGAAATCATAGGGCCCGTCAGTCTGCCTGACAGAACCCAAGCCTGCCACCACCTCATTATCTCACACCTACAAATTACATGGTGGGCTCTGAAGCATGCTCCTGGCATACGTAGCTATGGAGAAAGAAGTCGCACAAATCAATCAGCGTTAGTTAGAACATCCATTCTCAACCACGGTTCCATGGAACTCTAGGGGTGGATAAGGGTTCCTTAAGACGTGGCTGACCTCCCGTCTGATGGTGCCAGCATAGTTCCTGGTGCAACACCACTTGGCAGAGCCAGCGGCATGGCTGCAAGAGAGTCATCCTGGACACCATTGTAATGAAAATAAAACTGGGATGCCTCCAAAGATGAGGAGAAAAAAATAGGCCACGGGAGAGTTTAAGGTGTAGTTGTTTATCAAATAATTAGATGAAATATAGGAAGAGAAAGTAAAATGTGATGGGGTACTTACATCTGTGAGGTTGTTGAGCTCCCCAACGGGAGAATCAGACAACCTAGGGTGGTGATGGTGAACCTTGGCACCCCAGATGTTTGGGAACTACATTTCCCATGATGCTCGTGCACTCTTCAGTGTAGTTGAGCATCATGGGAAATGTAGTTCCAAAACATCTGGGGTGCCAAGGTTTTCTCCATCACTATCCTGAAATATGACTGTCCCCGCACAGAGAAAGTTTGTACTTGGTGGGTCCGCTCTGCGGTCTCAGGATTCAAAGTATGAGGTCTTTGAGCCCCCCAAAAAATGGTAAAGTGATGTCGGCAGAGGCACCCGAATGTGAAGGAAAAGTGGACTTTCCATAAATTTTGATATATATCGCTTACAGAAAAGTACAAACAAAAAAAAAAAAAGATGTATTGACGGTGTTTAACGGGAGCATTCTTCCCATAAGCCACCACCAATGTAAGGGGCATGTTCCCAATGACCTTTGATGGACTAGTCTTATCAGGGGGGGGGGGTTCCTTGAGACCTGAAAATTATTTCAAGAGTTCCACTGGAGGTATAAAGGTTGAGAAATGAGTCCGAAGGACCCAGCAGAATAGGAGAGGCAAGGAGCCTTCAGCAGATGAGATTGACATTAAAGGGGTTGTAAAGGTTCGTTTTTTTAATTTTCTAAATTGGTTCCTTTAAGCTCGTGCATTGTTGGTTCACTTACCTTTTCCTTTCATTTCCCTTCTAAAAAATGTTTTTCCCTTTGTCTAAATTTTCTCATATCCTGTTCCTCCTCAGTAAGCTTGCCCCCATCATCCGAGCCGTTTTGGCTGGGGGTCAGTTAACGTGCTTGCCCCCACCCTTGGGACTACATCCCTGCGGGGAGATGCACGATGTAGTCCCAAGGGAGGGGGCGAGCACGCTGACTAACCCCCAGCCAGAACGACTCAGCGTCTCCCCGCAGGGATGTAGTCCCAAGGGAGGGGGCGAGCACGCTGACTAACCCCCAGCCAGAACGACTCGGCGTCTCCCCGAAGGCATGTAGTTCCAAGGAAGCTAAGGCTTCATTCACACAGGCGGACTCCGTTCCTACGGAGTCCGCCTGCTCCCGTCAGCTCAGCGGGAGATCAGTCCGCAGATCTCCGCTGAGCCGATGGATGACCAGCTCCTCTCTGCTCACTGAGTGGGGAGGGGCTTGTCGGGCACCACTGTCTGCTATGGAGCGATCTGATGAAAACGGACAGCATGTCTGTTTTCATCAGATCTTACCCGATCCGATCCGCATGGACAGATGGGGACGTGGCCCCCATATGTCTGTTTGTAGCAGATCGGATCGTGTCGGATGTCAGCGGACATGTCTCCGCTGACATCCGACACTCCATAGGGATGCATGGAGCGTTCAGGTCCGCCATCAAAACTGACAGGCGGACCCGAACGGATTGTCGTGTGAATGAGGCCTAAAAGGAACCAATTTAGAAAATAGAAAACAAACCTTTACAACCCCTATAAACTGATGAGGCATTTTGCTCTTTATGCATGCTACCCCCCCCACCCCCCCCATGTGCCATGTCAGAAAGACCATATCAGGAAAAAAAAGGTCTGGCCCCTGGTGCTGACCCTTGCGTACTCTCTGTACTCCCTTGTCAGCAGCCATGGATCTGGCTTCCCCATGGAAGTAGGCAACATTTGACATAGCTGACTTTTCCAACACCTAGGCCAACATAAGGAACCAAGACGGTTGATTTACCACTATTTACAAAGCGTTTTGTTTTTCTGCCTTACACTATATATAGAACGTAGCGGAATTGTGGAGACTTTAAGCCTTCGAATAAAAGTATTATGCAGTTTTAATACATTCCCAATATGTTTACTATGATAGGGTCAATGGGGATTTGAAGTCCATTTTGGGGCAGGATAAGAAGTAGGTCTGATGTAGTCAGACTGACAAGTTTACAGACACTGTACAGTTGTTGTTGTTTTTTTTCCCTTTTTTTTTTTGTTGTTTTTCTTTTTAGTAGCTCAACAACTAGCCTCAATCAGTCCGTAGTGTCAGTGCGGTGTGGTGCTTTCTTTTATTATTATTTTTTTCTAATACTTGTCACATCAGATCGGACGGGTCACACACCTGCAGAATAGTATATAGGAAGGATCAGTAGGTGGGGGACCTAACTGCTAACCGCCGAAAGCGGGGGGGCCGGCTTCTCATCGTACATTCATTGAAAAAATGCACTACACAATTTAATGCAAGCACATGCACTTAAATTCATGAAGGACAGAAAGGAAGGATCAACATATATCCAATATGTACATAGTTTGTGCCAAAAAAATAAATAAAAAAATATTTGGACATTCCTGATTAATTCCTTTGTAACAAAATTTAGTTTTTATTTAATTTTGTTTTTCCTTTTATTTGTATTTTTTTTTTTTTTGTGTCAAAAAAAGAATACTTATATGACCACTTGTAATATCACTTGACTGGAGTAATTCAAGTTTAAACTGTTAATATGTTTTATCTTCTATGACAAAGTTTGTACTGTATATAAATAATTTTTTGTATCTTCTTACGTCTCGGACCAAGCCGTGTGTTTAAATTTATTATCACATTTCCCCCCCCCCCCCCCTCCTTAGTTTCTTGCCGTAGCGGATTCTATCGTTATACTGACAAAGCCAATCCTATTAACTTATGACCACGACGTTTTGTTTTTTAATGAGCGGTCGGTCTCTTCTTCAGTGCCAAAATACGTTTTTAAACTCGAATTTTCTTATTACCCCCCCTCCTCCCCGAAATGAAGGCACGTGTGAAGTTTTTTGTATCACAATTGTAGGTGAAACGGACACTTTGCACATGGTTTTTTCTTTTTTTTGTATATGAAGTCGTTTTTTTTTTTTTTGTTTTCTTTTTTATGTACTTTGTAAAGAAACTGATTTTCTGGTTCAGTAGTTTATGTTTAAGGAAAAAAAAAAATGTAAACTATTTTTTAACCCGTTTTAACAATTTTTGTGTTATTTGTTATGACATGTAAGCTAAACATCTTGTAATAAATATACTGCCCATAAATTGCTGTAAATAAATCTTATATGCAGTGAGTATAAATGTTGTTGGTGTCGATCATTGGGGAATAAAGCAGCGGGACGCTCTTGGTGATTTTTCTCGCATGCTTTCTATGTAGTAGGTTGTCTGGGATCACACTCTACAACAGGGGTCTCCAATTTTTTCATTATGAGGGTCACATTGTACATTTTACTAACATTTGCAGGACAAAAAAAAATCCTCATCAGGCATATACTGGAGTGTACAAGCCGAGTTTTTTAGCACATTTTTGGTGCTGAAAATGCCCCCCTCGGCTTTTACTCAAGTCATCTTTTTGCGCCTGATCTCCTGGACTTTGGGGACCCGGTACCAACTTCGCAGACATCTAGCCCCACTCTTCCTCTACAAGTGTGCAAAGTTTGTTGTCCGGGGGACCTACGGCCGGGGAGCACCGATTTTTCAAAGTTGGGCACCCCTTCCATAGACTCCCATGTTAAATGGTAATTTCTCCGGTAAATTTGGGGACCCGGTACTGACTGGCCGTAGGTCCCTTGGACCCGAAACTTGGCACACATGTAGCCCCAGTTCTCCGCTATAAGTGTGCAAAGTTTGCTGTCTCGGGGACCTAGAGCCAGGGAGCAATGATTTTTCAAAGCCGGGAACCCCTTCTATATACTCCCATGTTTAACGTAAGTCTAGTCATGGGCACAATGAGGCTTGGACACAGTGAGGCATGCAGATGGACACTCTAGGCTTATACTCGAGTCAATACGTTTTCCCATTTTTTTGGTAAAATTAGGTGCCTCGGCTTATATTCGGGTTGGCTTATACTCGATTATATACGATAATTAGAGAAATGATGTCCACCTTGTGCAATCTAAGTGTCACATGACCTGTCATTACATAGACACACCTTTTTGAAAGGCCCTCAGAGGCTGCAACCCCTAAGCAAGAGGCACCACTAACCAAACACTGCCATGAAGACCAAGAAACTCTCCAAACAAGTAAGGGACAATGTTGTTGAGAAGTACAAGTCAGGGTTAGGTTATAAAAAAATATCCAAATCTTTGATGATCCCTAGGAGCCACCATCAAATCCATCATAACCAAATGGAAAGAACATGGCACAACAGCAAACCTGCCAAGAGACGGCCTCACACCAAAACTCACGGACCGGGCAAGGAGGGCATTAATCAGAGGAGGAGCTGCAGAGTTCCACAGCAGAGACTGGAGTATCTGTACATAAAATGACAATAAGCTGTACACTCCATAGAGTTGGGCTTTATGGCAGAGTGGCCAGAAGAAAGACATTACTTTCAGCAAAAAACAAAATGGCACGTTTAGAGTTTGCAAAAAGGCACGTGGGAGACTCCCAAAATGTACGGCGAAAGGTGCTCTAGTCTGATGAGACTAAAATTTTACTTTTTGCCATCAAAGAAAAAGCCATGTCTGGCGCAAACCCAACGCATCACATCACCCAAAGAACACCATCCCCACTGTGAAACATGGTGGTGGTAGCATCATGCTGTGGGGATGTTATTCAGCAGTCGGGACTGGGAAACTGGTCAGAGTTGAGGGAAAGATGGATGAGTGAGTGAGAAACTTATATAGCGCTGCACATGCCAACTGAATCGCCTCTGAGCACTTGGTGTCCATTTCTTTTTTAGTCCTCAGAAGAGATGGGTTTTGATCTTTCTCCTGAAGGCCAAATGGTTCTCCTCCAGCCGAATGCTGGTTGGTAAAGTGTTCCATAGTCTAGGTCCTTGGACCGCAAATCTTCTTTCTCTTTTGGATTTGTATCTGGATTTTGGGAATCAATCTCACCTTCACTGGTTGCCAGTAAAAGACAGAATCACTTTCAAAGCACTTTGTCTTACGCATAAGTGTATTCTAGGAAATGCCCCCCAATATCTATGCGAAAAACTATTTGATGGATGGTGCTAAATACAGGAATATTCTTGAGCAAAACCTGTACCACACTCTGTGTGTACCGATTTTAGGCGAGGACGGAGGTTCACCTTCCAGCAGGACAATGACCCCAAACACACTGCTAAAGCAACATTTGAGTGGTTTAAGGGGAAACATGTAAATGTGTTGGAATGACCTAGTCAAAGCCCAGACCTTAATCCAATAGAAAATCTGTGGTCAGACTTAAAGATTGCTGTTCATAAGCACAAACCATCCAACTTGAAGGGGCTGGAGCAGTTTTGCAAGGAGGAATGGGCAAAAATCCTAGTGGTAAGATGTAGAAAGCTCATAGAGACTTATCCAAAGCGACTTGGACCTGTGATGGCCGCAAAAGGTGGCTCTACAAATTATTGACTTTAGGGGGGTGAATAGTTATGCACATTGTTCTTTTATTTTGCCCTATTTGTTGTCTGCTTCACAATAATAAACTACTTCAAAGTTGTGGGCATGTTCTGTAAATTAAATAATGCAAATCCTCAAACAATCCATGTTAATTCCAGGTTGTGAAGCAACAAAACACGAAAAATGTCAAGGGGGTGAATACTTTTGCAAGGCGCTGTAGGTTTGAGAGGCGTTATCCTAGCTGACCACTAATCATCTAACCACAGAGTTGGCATTTGGAGGGGATATAAATCATTTATATTTATGAAGAGCCTAAGCCAAAACTCATATTTCTTGACCGGCTGGATAGAAAGGAAGGCTTCAGCAAAACTTGCCACTGCTACATTTAAGGTTTCAATTAAGTGGCTCCAAGTGAATGGCATTGTTTGCATTCCACAGGACAAAAACAGCTACTTTTAATGGAGCCGTCCTTCATAATCTTTAATAACCCCTTTAACATTCAAGCAATGAAGTCACAAACATATTTCAGATTGTTCTTGAAAAGGAGTTTAAAAGGGATTATTACTTTGAAGGAAGAAGTCTTTCCATGTTACCCCAACCAATTCCAGACTATTAAACTTTATCGAGACCAAGTCATAAGCTTCGGTTTCGGAGGAACATTCCTTTGATTGAAGCCAGTAAATTCATCACTGTCGTGAGATGAGATTTGAGCAATCCTGGACACCACCTTCCTGTGGGGTTTAATTGAAGACACATGACACCTAAGTGACTTGGTGGATCAGGCAGGAATGTTGGGTCTGTGTGATATTAGAGAATTATGTCCCCTCTGACAGCAAGCAACGTAGGTGAGGCGGGTACCACATTCCAGCAAAGCCTAAGGAATGACAGGCCTTGCATTTTTGGTTCCACGTCATGTTTAAAATGTTGAACCAGCTTAATGTAGGCCTGAGGGCTCCAGTTTCCTACAAGTCCCAATATGGACAGCTAGCATAAGGTTGCACTTCCTTAAAAGGATAGTAAGGGTTTCAACTGCCTTTCTTTTTTGCATGTGGAGGGAACTATATTAGTTTGCAGGTTTATTAGCTTTCCCACACTCAACAAGCCTACTACTGTTGGCCATAAATCCACCCAAACAACTTTCATCCTATTTAAAGCCCAGGAGAGAGACTATCCATCCATCCATCCTTCCTGTGTCATGACCTATTATAGTCTGACCAGGAAGTAAGGCAGAAGTAATGGATACATGTTTGGAAACATCCACGAGGACAGTGAGGTAAGCCAGTGTAGAATTAAAAGCTGGTTTGTTTTTGCAAAAGAAGCACATTAATGCCAATTGGTACATAGGGGAGATGGAATTTAGAAACAAGGGTGAACTTAGCCAATGTTCGTTTTACTGGGATTATAAAACTAATGCATTAGACCAGCAGTCTACAAACTGAGGGCCAGAGGCTGGATGTGGCCCTTTGCTTGCCTTTATCCAGCCCTTGGGACACAATTCCTACCAAGGATGGGGTACAGCTCCTTTTTATTGGCACCAATGATGGGGAATAGTTCCTTTAATTGATACCAATGATGGGCCACTATTCCTCCCAGTGACACCAACAATGGGGTACTATTCCTATGACTGACCTCCATGAAAGTGCACAATTCCTCCCAACGATGGTGCAGAATATCATTGACACCAGTGATGGGAAACTATTCCTTCCACTGACACCAAAGATAGGCAATTGTTTACTCCCACTGGACGCTGGGACGTTTTCTACTCCCACTGGACGCTGGGACGTTTTCTACTCCCACTGGACGCTGGGACGTTTTCTACTCCCACTGGACGCTGGGACGTTTTCTACTCCCACTGGACGCTGGGACGTTTTCTACTCCCACTGGACGCTGGGACGTTTTCTACTCCCACTGGACGCTGGGACGTTTTCTACTCCCACTGGCCCTAGTCCAGCCCTCCTAAAGACTGAAGGGCAGTAAACTGTAAAGAAAGGTTGAAGACCCCTGGCTTAGACCGTTTATTTATCCCAGTAAATCTGTTTTCACTTCACATACCCCAGAAATTCTCATTGGAATTTGGAGTGAAAGCAGATCTACCGGTTTAAACTTCCCAAACTTGGTTATACAAGCCGATTGGTTTCCTTGTTTTGAATATCTCCATATTTCCAAATCTAATTTAATGATATTATAGATTAATGATCTCCATATTTCCAAATCTAATTGAATGATATTATAGATTAATGATCTCCATATTTCCAAATCTAATTTAATCACAGGTGTTAATAAGAAAATGAGAACAGATGATACTTTGGATACTTTGCTACAAAAGAGCCCAAATTATTACAAATACCGAAAAAATGACCTATGAGCTCATAAAAAATTACATCCTCGCTAAGAAAGCCACTAAGAGCGCGCCAAGGCGTGCGTACAGGCTGTGCTCCGTTAACAGATACAGCAGATGCTCCGGAAATCAGAACAAAGAGGACCTATCAACTTTCGCAACTTTGGAATACAATGGCCCCCAAGGAACCAACATCTGCTGACTTTTGTTTCCTAAATTAGGAATCGAAAGGTCTTTTGTGATGATTAGTGAAGCTAAAAATATGAAACGGAAAAAGTAAAACAGAATTAGTACATTGTGGCGACAACACCAACGTGATGTCTTGGCTTGTCATTGAACTTCTGAGCTCTTAGGAAGAATGTTCGGGCTATCATTTAATTTTTATTATTGTATTCTTTACTACTCTATTATCATCTGCAGACAATGCCATTCATTTTTTTCTCTCCGTTTTACAAAGTTTAATCCTTGACAACTTTAAAAATATATAAACTTTTGGTATAAAGGCAAACCACCATTCTGGTTCTGACTGGATGACAAAGTCTATATTCATTCAGGATGCAAGCCTTTCAGAAAGGGTTGTTGAAGCGGATGCTTAAATATCTCAATCTAAAATGAAATCTTGGGTTGCCTTGGCTCTTCATGCCTATGTACTAATGACTGATGAGAAGAAGGCAATGCTCTAAGCCAGGGGTGCCCAACCTTCTGAAGAGTGAGGGCCACTTAAGCAACTTGGTAACCAGTCGTGGGCCACAATGCACGGAGCGGGCAGATGACTGGTCACGGCCCTCTGATCCACCCTGATGGAAGGGGACGATTTCCCTTCTGTATTTGGGATTGGAGATAGGTGGGCGTAAACGAACATCAGTCATTCTTTAGAGGTGAATTGAGGGTCCCATTTGGTCGGGCTGGTCATGTGAAAAGGGCCTAGGACTGATTTCACACTGATGTGCTGCGGTTTACCCACACTGCAGCGTAGTGCACCTGTGTCTATCCTGTGGGTTAGCTGAACCTTGCCATAGACTCCGCCTGTAGCAAAATCCAGCGCTGTAGAGGAAGCATTGGCTTATGGGGCTCTGCTTTCTTCCTCTACCACCAGCTTCATTGACAACACTGATGCTGTGGTATGGCGGGTCGGCAACCTGCGATCTGGGCTTGCCAACCCGCCATTCCAGAGCAGGAGGTCGCGGGCCACATGTGGCCCCCTGGCCACTAGTTGGCCACCCCTGCTCTAAGCTCTGCTCAGATACAGTTTACAGTACAACCTTCAAGCCATTGAAAGGTGGCCTTATATATGTTTCTTAGCTCCTGTGTGTTCTAAATTGACTTCTTCATCTGATTGGACATAACATTCGTGAACCGACCAGGATCACAATGTCTTTTTCTTTTACGTTCATTGATGGACACAGCGCTTCTATTTTTGGTCATACTGTTTGTTGGGTTTTCCTCCTTCATTCTCTGGTTGCTGTTGGGCTGGAAGTTTTAATCAGCACCCTGGGGCTATGCCTGTGTTTCTTCTATTGCAGCCTGGCAACCAGAGAACGAAGGGGGGGGGGGGGACCCCAACAAACAGTATGGCCAAGAATAGAAGAGCTATGTTCGTCAATGAACTCCGACAAAGGGATTTTTTTACGGCGAGTAACAACAAAATCCCATTTTTATTGGTTTGCATTATACAAAATGACGACAATGTTCCATTGAACGAAACGCCACGTAGGGGGGAGCTCTGACATAACGACACTGTCACTAGTCGACTGTGGCCATCTTTGTGGATGGAAACAAATGCATGACAGACTTCAGCCTTTGATATTCCTGTTTTTATCTGACAAAATGTGAGCACCCTGGCTGTTTTTTAGAAATAAATTTTGCCTGGTTTTAATACTACACCATGAAGAGTTGCCTTTTGTAACGCTCAGGGGTTAACGCCGTTACGATATTCCATTCCACCAACCCAAGACCGCTTATCGACACTCCACAATCCAGCAGACAAGATCCATATGGATTTCCCCCAGAAAACGGGACACAAGCTCTGTTCTCTGGTTCCAAACGAATGACACTTTAATGGTAAACTTAGGCTCTTTTTATACAATTGAAAGCATGCTGCAGTAATCAAAGGGACAATGACACACTCCACCCACAACATCATACAATGGGTGCTAACGAGCCTCCAATACACATTTCTTGGGTAGACTTTCTGGCACCGGGTCTGACACAATCCACGTGAGCCAATTACTAATCATTTACCCAGACGAGGTGACTCTGAGATAAGCTCTTTTCACCTCAATAGACATTCCTTTAGTAAACATAAGTCAGACATCTGACCTTTTCCACATCTATCATCAATAGAGCTTTCACACAATACAGTGTTAATTAGCATCACACAATGAACAGGTCTTTAGAAGCCAAACTAAGGTTAATTTACATGACAGTGCAGACTTAATTACCCCCTTAACAGCCTGTGTTCCCACATGAATGAATCACTGTCCTATTGACCTGTTGGGTTCAGAATTAACCACCTGTAATATTTCAAGATATCCTGCAAGACATTGTGAATTATTATTGTCCCATCTCATGTAATCCAGGCTATCATTTCTCAGTCATCCTACGCCCCTAGTGGACATAGGATGACCCTAGACACAAGAGTCATTGGTGAAGCTGAAACAGGAGTACCCCACACACCCTTCAAGAGCCTCTGGGTCCCACGGGCCATACAGTTACACCTTTCTTGTGTTTTATGTATGCGCCTATGATCTTCCATTTGGTGAGACTACAAGACCCAGCCATCTATGATCAAATTGAAGTGGTTTTCGTGGTGCTGTGGACACATCATGCTTGTTTGACCACCTGTAATTCAGTGGTCCGTTTTATTTGGCAAGAGGCCTGGTGTGTTGATGTTCGGTGGAGGATAATTTCATGCTCATCTTATTGTGTCTTTGTTTAACACCGTGGGTGATTCCAGCTTCCTTTCCTGAACAAGGACTTTACTTTAAACACTGTGGACTCTTACCTTTTCATTTTATGCTACTAGCACTGCATACACCCATGTTTTATGCTTTTCTATTGTCACCATGCAATTTATGCCAGCTGCTTCTGTAATACTAGCAGTGATTAATCTTCAATTTTTTTATACAAAATGAGGCTTGATATTTTGGTGAGACAGCCTTGCTTCTTTTTTACGTTGTTCCTGAAATTTCAGAAGCAGAAACTGAGCTACCTTTTGTCTTTAAGTCGTCTTTTCCGTGACATGCTCCTCTTTGTATGGACACCACACCAGGGGCTCTATAAAAAACCTGATCAAAGTTTAGACGTTCAGCCAAATTTACTTTCTGTAGACCAGGTGATCGCTCCTTCATGTTTGACACATGAAGCCGCATTTAGCCGAGCTCGATCCATTTAGTCTCTACGCAGGCTGCCAGAAAGTTGTCATGTTTCAGCTCCTCATATGAACTTTCCAAAGTTCTGTCAGCCGAACGCTGTACAGAAAACACTGGCTGCTGGTTTCCTGCCACTTTCCCATGCCGAATGTTAGGTGCAGAGCGATTTAAATAATAAAAGCAAGGAGAGAGAGGCACTGCGTCCTGGCTCATGAAATTGTGGAACTGTTGTTGCCAATTCATATAGGAGCTAAAATGAATAGCTTTGTAAAAGTTTTCTTAATGGGAATTTTTTTTTCAAATTTCCTTTGTCATTTATTGAACTTGAGCTATTCTCAAAGGAACTGTGAGTGTGGGCAGCGAGTTTTCCATACTAGAGTTATGGAATTCCTCTTATGTTCCTTTAGTTTTATCCAAATTTTGAGCTTCAATAGCGCTGCTAAGTCAAGTGAATTTTCTATCAGCTTTAGATAAAATGGAAACTGTCGGGGGTGTCGTAGTAAAGGGAAAGACTGGGAGCCAAATGGGCAATAGAGATGGATGATGTCTTCTCCTTCTGTGTTTTATGTGGGCTGAACACTCCTAGCCTGTTTAATGTCATTGTGCTGTTTACTAGCTTTGACAGGCATTACTGATGAGCACTGATTAGAACTTTGATGGGCACTGATTGGCATTGTGGTGGGCACCTCTGATGGCGGCTGCGCTGATAATCAATGTGCTGATTACCAATGCGCGCGCACACACACACCCCCCCCCCCCCCTGACAGGAGAGCCACCGATCGGCTCCGCCTGTCAGCGTGAACCAAGGAAAGCAAATTACCGGCAAATCCTGGTCCACGCTTTGTTTGGTCACAGCTGATCACATGGTAAAGAGCCTCCGTCAAAGGCTAGTTACTACTATCGGAGATCCGTTGTGTCAAGCCTCGTACACACGATCAGTCCATCCGATGAGAACGGTCTGAAGGACCGTTGTCATCGGTTAACCAATGAAGCTGACTGATGGTCCGTCGCGCCCACACACCATAGGTTAAATAACCGATCGCGTCAGAACGCGGTGACGTAAAACACAACGATGTGCTGAAAAAAACGAAGTTCAATGCTTCCAAGCATGCGACGACTTGATTCTGAGCATGCATGGATTTTTAACCAATGGTTTTGCCTACTAACGATCGGTTTTGACCTATCGGTTAGGAATCCATCGGTTAAATTTAAAGCAAGTTTGCTTTTTTAACCTATGGGGCCCACACACGATCGGTTTTGACCGATGAAAACGGTCCATCAGACTGTTGTCCTCTGGTTAACCTATCGTGTGTACGAGGCCTCAGACTGACACACCACCGATCGCTGCACTGCGTGCCCCCTGAGGTGTGTGATCAAGGCTTAGCCTGTTGGACGTCATTTGCCAGTCAGGATAACTGAACCACAGCTGTCATTTTGCTATAGGCTGGGCAGAATATGGTTAAACAAGGTTAGGAGGTTGAAAAAAGACACAAGTCCAACCTGTGTGTGTGACTATAGGTCAGTATTACATTGTATATCCCTGTATGTTGTGGTCGTTCAGGAGCTTGTCTAATAGCTTCTTGAAACTATTGATGCCCCCCGCTGAAACCTCTGCCTGTGGAAGGGAATTCCACATCCTTGAAGAGGAAACACAATGGCCCCCTAGTGTTAACCCCTTCCCTGCTAGTGTGTCAAAAGTGTCCGCCATAATGTCGTAGTACAGGAAAAAAAAAGAATCGATGATCGCCGCCATTACTAGTAAAAAAAAAATATTAATAAAAATGCCATAAAACTACCACCTATTTTGTAAACGCTATAACTTTTGCGCAACCCAATCAATAAACGCTTATTGCGATTTTTTTTTTAGAAAAATATGTAGAAGAATAGGTATCGGTCTAAACTGAGGAAAAAAATGTTTTTTTATATATTTTTGGGGATATTTATTATGGTAAAAAGTAAAACATATTCATTTTTTTCAAAATTGTCGCTCTATTTTTGTTTATAGTGAAAAAACTAAAAAATGCAGAGGTGATCAAATACCACCAAAAGAAAGCTCTATTTGTGGGGAAAAAAAGGACGCCAATTTTGTTTGGGAGCCACGTCGCACGACCGCGCAACTGTCAGTTAAAGCAACGCAGTGCCGAATCGCAAAAAGTGCTTTGGTCTTTGACTAGCAATATGGTCCGGGGCTTAAGTGGTTAAAGGAACCTATTTAGATAATAAAAAACGAACCTTTACAACCCCTTTAATAAAAAGATCAGATAGAAAAATTGTAGTGAGAAAAGGATTACACATTCCAAACCTGTATTAATTGCCCTTCAGTGAGCTTTGAAAACGAAAGACCCTTCCAGAGGCACGGTAAATAGCTAGGGGGCACGTAGTCAAACCTTGGCAGCTATGGAGGAACCTTTGTAGGGGTGGGAGGTCCACTGCAGACTACTCCCGAAAATGCTAGGTGCGTCGTTTTTATACTAACTGGTGGGCTTCAGCACTGACTGGGTCAAGGACTGAACCAACAATGCAGATCAAGAGTTGTGACATCACTGACTACATGCTTGTTCAAGCCAGAGACGGGAAACTATCATTTTCAGCGGCAATGGCAAACTATTTTTCCCAATTTCTCTCAACAAAGTGACCCTTTCTATCTTGTACAGGTACCGGGCCGGATTCAGATACTTTGGAGTATCTTTAGGTGGGGTGTAACGTATCACAGATACGGTACGCCCCCGTAAATTTGGGCGCAAGTTCCGTTCGTGAAAAAATCCCAGTGCACATGCTCGAAATTACGCCGCAAATCGTCATTGCTTTAGATGTGGATGTATCTTACGTACAGCCCTATGCGCGAACGACTTACGCAAACGACGTAAAATTTTAAAAACTCGACGTGGGAACGACGTCCATACTTAACATTTGCTACGCCTCATATAGCAGGGGTAACTTTATGCCGGAAAAAGCCTAACGTAAATGACGTAAAAAAATGGGTCGGCCGGACGTATGTTTCTGAATCGGCGTAAATACCTAATTAGCATATTCCTCGCGTAAAGATACGGAAGCGCCACCTAGCGGCCAGCGTAAATATGCAGCCTAAGATACGACGGTGTAAAACACTTACGCCGGTCGGATCTTAGGGAAATCTATGCGTAACTGATTCTATGAATCAGGCGCATAGATACGACCGACGCAACTCAGAGATACGACGGCGTATCTCCTTTCTGAATCCGGGCCACCATCTCTAAGTCAAATTCATATTTGAATTAGTTAATGGCATATTGCCGTTATACAGCCCATGTTTTGCACTGGTCTGCCAATTAACCTATTTGCTCATGGGTCTAAATACAAGCATAATCTGGTTTGTTTTACTTTTTTTGGAAAATAAAACATATATTAGTCTTCTGGGCCTCTCTTCATCTTGAAGTTCTCAAAACGATGCTTGCATGGACCCAAGGGTAACGAGAGACCAACTGGACTTTATCCACTGTCAAGAGCCCATATTTTATTCCATATGGACAGATGAAGATGAAAAAAAACAAAGTTCCTTGATAACCCAGAATATATTTTCGATATCACTCATCTAGCTAATAGACTTGGAGGCAATGTTACATATTGCTATCCCCAATGGAAAAGCCATTGGAGGCTCTCCAGTCTGATTGAAGGATTTATCTTTGAAGGCAACCCAAGTCCGTAAACATTAAGCAGATCAAGAAATATTTGAGAGGTAAGTGTGAACCCTTGCAGAGTGTAACGCAATAAACTTACAGTAAGTACTTGTCTACAGTTAACGATCGTACGTCTTGTAGGCTAGCTTGTCAAGAGATCTTGTTTTTGGATAGAAACCAGTTGGATTCAAGCGTAACCATGCTGGAATTATGATTGAGTGATGTTTTCAGCCTTTGAGGACTGTTACCACCTTCCAACATACTAGCGATGTGTACTGACTACACTGCCCCGAGTCGTCTGTCACCGAATCCACTAATCTCCGAGATATGTCTTGTAGAGGAGCATTGAAGAAAGATTTGAAATAAACCAGACCTACATTCTGGAATAATAAACGGCAATAGTTTTTTTTTTGGAAGAATTTTGAGAAGGCTGAAGTCATCATTTGTCTTTCTTGGGAATGAAATATTTTTTAAGGGATTAATCAGTTATCCACAGTAGGGAAACAAGGATTTAGACTTGTGTTTTACTGATAAAGCTGAGCCACAGTGTAAAGCCTCCATGTAATGATTATTAATATTACCAATGTGTGGGCTAGTTAGAAAAGATTACCGTATATACTTGAGTATAAGCTGACCCGAATATAACCTGAGGCACCTACTGGGAAAACGTATTAACTCGAGTATAAGCCTAGGGTGGCCATCTGCATGCCTCACTGTGCCCATGACTAGACCTACGTTTAACATGGGAGTCTATGGAAGGGGTGCCCGGCTTTGAAAAAAATAAATAAATCGGTGCTCCCCAGCCGTAGGTCCCCCAGACAACAAACTTTGCACACTTGTAGAGGGATGCATGCTCCTATTACCCACCCTTTTCTACCCGCCCCACTGCCCTCTCTTCCAATCTTGGAGTCCAGGGAACCCCCAGCAACGTAAGACCAACCCTGATCTATATTGAAATATTTATCAACATATCTCCTTCGCATGTAACGCAACATGATGATGTGTCCTATGGAAGGGAAGGAGAGTCCTGGAATGGGGTGCCTTCCTAAATGAAGTTGGACCATGCATGGACAGGGAATAGGAGGCAGTAGCTGGCCCATTTATAGTAGATGGAGGAAGGTTTGGGTGGGGGGGGGGGGGGAGATAATAGGACTGTGGATTGAAGGAGGTAGGAAAGAGGGTAGTGGGGCGGGTAGAAAAGGGTGGGTAATAGGAGCATGCATTGGAGAAAAAGGAGATAATAATGGATCAAGTAAGGGAGATGGGGTAAGAGGGCAGTTGGACCATGTGCAGAGCATAGAGAAAGGTGGGCAATAAGTCCATGCATTAAAGAAAGATAAGATAATAGTGGTCATGCAGGGCCGTGTTCATAGCATCATGGGCCCCTGGGCAAAGAAATTCTCTGGGGCCCCTACAATGGAGACAGTGCAGGTAAACAGAAATAAAGTAGGTAGGAGGTAGGGAATATCTAGGGTGTAGAGGGGTCAGAGTGCTGGGGGAATTTCAGGCATGTAGAAGGGCAGCCCGGGCTCAAGGATCAGCTGCTTTGGTGAAAGGGCAAGGGCCCCCCATGCAAGGGCCCTCTCATTAAGACAGCCCTGATATCATGTACAGGAGATGAGGTAAGGGGGAAGCTCGACCATGTGTAGAGGCGGAGAAATGTGGATAGTAAGCCCATGCATTGGAGAAAGAGGATATAATAGTGGGATCATGTACAGGAGATGGGATAAGAGGGGCAGTGGGACTATGTGCAGGAGGTGGAGGATGTGGTGTAGTGGGAGCAAGTATGGAGGGCAAAAAAGTGATGCATCTTTACCCCCTCTAATCAATAAGGGAAGCATCGCCATTGGACACATGTAATATGCTTGTACCTTTCTTTTACATTCCAGCTTTCTTGCAAGTATGGATTTGATTGGGGATACAATGAGTAAAAACAAAGACATAGCACCACAAGGGTTGCAAACCAGCACACTGCCCGTGTGGGGTTTTGTTTTTATTCTGGCTGTAGTCGGTGTTAGGTGCCTGGGGGGCACCAGGGCCACTGGTGTTCCTACTCTCTTCTCTCTGCAGCAAGCAACAAAGTCCGTTCACAGAGGCTGCATTTGATGGGCGCTGGTGGGTTGCGTTTGATGGGCACTTCATTAAAAAGGTGGAGTATACATGGGCAGGGCGGGGTAAAGGATGGAGCCAATGGGGGGGGCAAAATTAGGTTTTGCCTAGGGTGTCAAAAATCTTTGCACCAGCCCTGGCTGCAGTTGGCACAGAACAGGTAAAATTTGTGAACACGAGGCATTAGCAGCTCACCAAACTGTTTTTGTGTCAGTTGTGTGCATGTTTCCAGGTGAAAAGTAGCAGAAAAGTAGCTCAGAGGTTAGGAGTTAAATCTCTACATGTCTATATTATTGTCTGCCAGCTTCATTCTACGCAAGAACACCGTGAGCCCTTAGTGTCCATCGAGCAGAATTCTGAGCCTTTCATTCACATTCATTATCTATAATTTACACAAATGGAGACCTTTTTGGCCGATTCCCCCACTTTCCCGCCTTTCAGTTGACCCCAATATTTGCCTTTTACATTACGATTAAGTAGCTCCCAAATGGATCGTAGAGGATAATTCATATTTTCCCGAATGCCATTAGGTGGGAATCAACAAACAGACTCCGCTACCGAGCCAAAAACATCAAACGATGGAGGTGGTGAAACAGCTGCTAAAAAAACCAAAAAAACGAAGATAAAAAGTCTGGAAATTTGAGCAGACAAATAACACACTCGACTAAGCGTGAAGCGTGCAAACTTTCGCTATCAAAGTGGTAAGTTATGTATATTTGTGTTTACGCGACAACAGTTACCAAACCGAATGGATCCAGGGATCGTGTCCAGGAGAAAGTCTATCTAGAGAGGAGATTCTGCAGCTGTGTAAGGAGAATACAAAGGTTCTCACCAAGCTGATATTTTCCAAAAAGGGTGATAAGTGGGGGGGGCCCATAGACTCATTATACATTTACGTCGGCATGATGGCAGAGCTGTCTTAATGAGAGGGCACACCTGGGCGCTGCATAGGGGGCCCCTGCCCTTTCCCCAAAGCAGCTTGTCCTTCAGCCGGGGGTGCCCCTCTACATCCCAGATGTTCCCCCGCACTCTGACCCCTCTTCACCCTAGATATCCCCTACCTACTTGATTTCTGTTTATCTGCACTGTCTCCATTTTGGGGCCCCAGAGGGGCGCGCGTGCCCGCATGGTGCAAAATTCAAAGTAATGTATATATACGTTCCTTTGCGCAGCCCAGGGCCGTCTTAATAGCATCATGGGCCCCTGGGCAAAGTAAGTTTACTTTACTTTACATTACTTTGAATTTTGCACCATGCGGGCACGCACGCCCCTGCTGAAAGCTCCGTGCCCGCGGACTTGATTTCCGCCGGTGTGTCACGGAGCGGCAGAACAGGGAGAGACCAGTGTAAACAAGGACAGTGACAGGACAGTGATCTTCTGCTCCCTCTCATCGGAAGCAGTGATCACTGTCCTGTCACTGTAAGCCCCACACAGTTAGAATCACTCCCTAGGACACACTTAACCCCTTCCCTGCCAGTCACATTTATACAGTAATGAGTGCATTTTTATAGCACTGATCGCTGTATAAATGTGAATGGTCCCAAAATAGCATCAAAAGTGTCCGATGTGTCCGCCATAATGTCGCAGTCACGCCAGCAATTAGTGACCACCATGTGAGCTCTCGCATGACTGTGGTTACTAATTGCGGGGAGGACAGAGACAGCCGCCGAGGGACCCCAGAAGACATGGATCGGGGCCACTCTCTGCAAAATTACCTGCACAGTGGAGGTAAGTACGACATGTTTGTTATTTTAAATGAAAAAAAAGGATTTTTGTACTCACCGTAAAATCCATTTCTCTGAGTTCATAGACGGACACAGCCTTCATTGACCTTAGGGTTATGCTTCTTCCTACCAGGAGATTTAGGCAGAATTCTACAGCACTTAAGGTGTTAAAAACTTTCCTTCATGCCGCTCCTCCCAGGGGGCGTGGCTCCCCCAGGCATAACCCCCACTCTGCTCTAGCAGCTTCAGTTCGTAACAAGCAGTACAAACCAAGGAGGGGTGGGTGCTGTGTCCGTCTATGAACTCAGAGAAATGGATTTTACGGTGAGTACAAAAATCCTTTTTTCTCTTTCGTTCATAGACGGACACAGCCTTCATTGACCTTAGGGACGTCCCCAAGCAGTGTCAAAAAAATTCGAGGGGTGGGAAAATAACACAGCAAAAACAGGTTACACCCCAAACAAAACCGGAGTTACTCAACGGAGGAACTCCAACCGTAAACTGCCGCCTGTAACACCCTGCGGCCGAAGGAGGCATCAGAAGATGCACTCACATGCACTTTTAAGACTTAGAAAAAGTGTGGAACGACGACCAGGTCGCTGCCATACACCCCTGTAACACAGAGGCATGATGTCAGAAAGCCCAAGAGGCCCCGATCGCCCTGGTCGAATGCGCCGTAACCCAAAAGGGAGGCGCCTGCCCCTTCAGGGCATAGGCCTGAAGCACAATCCGTCGGATCCACCCCGGAAAAAAGGTGGCCGACGAGACTACCAGGCCCCCTGGTAGAACCAGCCAGCGACACGAACAGTGAGACCGACTTCCGGAACGGAATCGTAGCAGATAAGTACATACGTAGGGCCCGAATCACATCCAGAGGATGTAAAAGTGGCCACCTCCCTCCATTTCGGCCAAGGACATAAGGATGGAAGAACAATGTCCACACCAACGTGAAAAGCCGAAACCACCTTGGGGAGAAAAGACGGCTGCGCCGCAGCACCACCTCATCCTTATGGATGACCAAGCAGGGAACCATGCAAGACAAGGCCTCCAGTTCAGACAAACACTAGTCTGATCGAGGTAATTGCTACCAGAAAAAATCACAGTGGAAATGCCCACGACGAGCCAAGGCCACGTGACAACGCAGACCTTCCTGGGCTAGAACCCAGAGTCAAATGCCTGAAGGGCAGGTACTCTAGCACTTGAGCTAAACCTGCTCCCGTCTCGTGACAGTCAACAAAAAACCTCCCGAATGTCCACAAAGGGAGCATCCAGAAGAACCAAAAGGACTAAATACAAGTCCCATGGGGGTAGTGGAGGGGCCATATGCCAGACCCCCAGAACAGACGTACGCACCAAGGAGTGAGACGCCAAGGCTCATTGAAAGTAACAGCCAGAGCAGAAAACTGATTCCCAACTGTACGTAAGGCGAGAGCCTGATCCACTCCCTGCTGTAAAAAAACAGCAGAATCCTGGATACCACGTACGTACGTACGTACGTACGTACGTACGTACGTACGTACGTACGTACTAGGGTGCCATTTCATCTCCTCACCAGAGATGCAGGCCCTCCACGTATGATGTAAATCCTACGTGAGGTAGACTACCGTGCCGGCAGCACGGTCGAGACCACCGAGCCCAATAGGCCTCGGGCCTTCAGCCCCAGGCTCTCAACAGCCACGTCGCTAAGCCAGTGGCTGTAAAAACAGGGTGGAAGATCGGACCCTGTAACAGAAGATCAACCCCCAGGGGAAAATGCTAGGGGGCGTCAGCCACCAGACGCACCAGGTCCGCGTACCAGGAGCGACGCGGCCAATCTGGGGCAATCCGAATTGATAAATACCCTCGGCTTCCACTCTGCGCAGCAGGCGAGGAAGAAGCTACCGAGGAGGGAAGGTGTAAAGCAGGCGATAGCGACCCCAAGGAGCCACCAACGCGCCTGAGGCGTCAGCCCACGGGTCCCGTGACCTGGCCAAAAACATGGCACCTTCCGGTTGAGGCGGGACACTAGAAGGACCACGCCTGGAGTGCCCCACTTTCGGCACATATACTGAAAAAACCCCTACGGGTGGAGAGACCACTCTCCGTGGTCAAGCACAATCCGACTTAGGAGTCGGCTTGCCAATTCCGTACTCCCGGAATGTACGCGGCCAATAGAGCCGGAACGGACCCTTCGGCCCACCAAAGTATGTGCGCGACCCTCGTCGCTGCAACAGAGCTCTGTGTGCCTCCCTGAAGGTCAACGTACGCCACAGCGTTGACGGACAGGGTCCCGAATGGTCGACCCTGTAGATCCAGGGACCCCCAGGCAAGGCAAAGCTCGATTCAGAACAATGATTGGTAGGTGGGTCGCCACCTGAGTCCAGCACCCCAGGGCTGACTGGGTGCCCCAAAAACCCCTCCCACAACCGGAGAGGCTGGCATCCGTCGCGACCACTGTCCAGTGGCTTGGCCGAAACGACTTCCCGGCCCGAAGCACCGGAAAACATCAGCCACCACACCAGGGACTAGATGACTCATCCGAACCTGGTAATCCAGAGATGACGGAAGCTAGTCCCCACGTGACAACAGGTCCTCCAGTAGCACCCTGGCGTGGAATTGGGCATACGGAACCGCCTCGAAAGAGGCCACCGTCAGATCCAGAACCCTCAAGCAGAATCGCGGAGATGACCACCACTAGGTCGACAACTGCTGCCCAGCAGATTGCAGAGTCTTAAATTTTTCCGTTAGGAGAACAAAACTCCCGCCCCGGCGGAATCCAGGACTAGTCCCAGGAATTCCAGTCCCAGACGGGACCAACACTGACTTCTGGACAAAAACAGAAGCCAGCCAAACTTCCTGGAGAGTCTGACACGTGATAGACACGGCTCCACAAATGCAGAGTTCTCAGAAGCTCGTAGGAGAATGTCGCCCAGACACCCCACGATAAACCCCCGCTGACACAGCCGGGCCAGTATCGGGACGAGCACCCCGGTAAAAACCTGTGGTGTCGACACCAAGTCGAGCGGGAGGGCCACAAAAAGAAAAAGTCCTCCCTGACCGCAAAGCCCAGAATCTCTGGTGCTTAGAGCATATGGGAACATGCAGGTATGCGTTCATGACATCCAAGGACGCCAGAAAAAAATTCCCATCCTGAAATTTTGTACTTCACAAAAAAACAAACGAGGGCCCTGAGGCCCAGGATTGGACGGACCCCGTCCCCCATGGGGATTACCAACAGATTGGAGTATTACCCCTGAGACCGTTCCATTGAGGGAACTGGCACCATCACTCCCCCGATCAGAAGATCCTGGACAGAACCAACCAGCTAACCGGAGGAAGCCAGAGGACGGAGGAAAAAATCTGTTAGGCAGCCAAGAGAGAAAATCTATCTTGCACCGCGAGAAAACCTCGCAAAGCCAACGGTCGGAAAGAAGAGGCCTCAACCGAGCCGCAAAATCACAAAGCCAGCCCACCACCCGACACGGGCGGGGGCAGACCTACATGCGGAAGCAATACCGTCCGCAGGCCCATAAGGCACGTGGTGCCAGGCGCGTCACAGCCCCGCAGCGGGGGCCTTAGCACCGTGCAGAATACCCCCCGTGCTGGGCGCACGAACTGCTCGGGAGAGGAGGGCCCTCGCCGACGGCGAGGCTCCTTGCCCTTCCTAGCAGAGGAAGCAGCGTACTCTTACCACCCGTGGCATCCCTAGGGGTGCCAACCCGGGAGGCCCAAAAAGCCGCCCACCCCTAAAGGGGTGAGTCCACCAAGGACCCTTTGAGGATCGGTCCGAAGACCAGCATGTAAGCCACACGAGGCGGCGCAAACACCCCCACACAGGCGGAGGCCCTGGAAAGCAAGGGAAGCGCATCCAGGACCGACTCACAGACGAACTACAGACCCCGAACCAAACGTTCAGCTAGGTCCTTACAGGGCTCAGCAGCATCTTGTGCCCCCAGCTCCTGCAGCAGGAGCTACAGCCCTCTAGTCAGAGTCTGTGACACCAGAGACCGCGTCAAGACCGGTCTAAGCGGGGTACCCACAGGCAGGAGCCCCTTCCACGGGCAACGTGGCGGCTTTGCTCCATCCGGACACTGGAGGGTCCACAGGAGGAGAGACCCACCTACTTACAAAGGGGTCGCAAAGCATTCAGGGACTGAAAAAAATAAATATATATATATATACACTGCGGTGTAACATAAAAAGTCCAAATAAGGAACACAGTTGCAGTGCGCTGCGTTTTTGCGGAACCCAAAAGGGACCGGTACAACTGGTACCTCCGCCAAAACCACAAACCGTCTAGTTACTGAGCTATAAGCTCTAACCGCAGAAAATAAGAGCTCCAACAAATTCCTTGGTCGCGTGGGTTTCTATAGCCCGCATCCACTGACACCACAGAACCAGACGCAATAGCCGGGCATAGTATAATGTCAGCGGCATCCCCCGAAGCAGGCTCAGGGAGGGGGGGCTTTTTTACCCCCCAACCAGGCACTAGCTGCTTCAGAAATAACACTCCCTCAACAGAAGTGGCAGGGGGAGGGGCATCAAGGGTTAACTCAGGCCTTAGTGGGGAGGATAGTACCTAGTACAGGCTCCAGGGCATCCCACCACCGAGTCACCCAAACTGCTAAGCAGAGAACCACCCACGGTCACCTCCCGGCTGTTCCAGCTCTATTCTGAGCATGAGGGCCCCCAGGGAACTCACCACCCCGCCTGGTGCATCGCGCTGAGAGGAGCCTGATGATGTGCTGAGAAGCCGGCTGCGCTGCTGACAGTCCCCACGGAGAGATTCGCGGTCTCTCTGAGCGCTAAAACGGCCACACGAGGCCAAACGAAAATTAAAGATGGCCGCCGTAATGCAAAAAAACTGCCAAGGACCACAAGAAAATGGCCGCCGAGATATACAAGGCGCGACTACGGCAAAATGGCGGCCGTGGCGCACTTTTCAAAAAATTTTTTTTTTTTTTTTTTTTTTTTTTTTTTAAACAGACAGCCAGCAGCCACAGCAGCATAGTAAAACAGCACACAAGTCCCGCAGAGAACACTACAGCCCCTGCAGTGAACACACACAGCCCCCGCTACGCACACAGGCCCCGGTGATAATAAAGAGACCCCAGAAAAAACCCCCCTCACAGCCGCTACCCAAAAGGGAAGGAAGGAGAGGAATAAGGGAGAGAGGAAAGCAGGGCGAACCCTCAGTCGACCTCCCCAGGGAAAATTCCAGCCAGACCACTTACCTGAGCAAGGGTCACTACTTACCTGTCCTGCGACTACCGGCTGGAGGTATCCCGGACAGAACCAACGTCCGCTAAACGGCATGGCTGTCGGCCAGACACACTGTGACAAGGCCATAAAGACCGGTCATATGTGTGCCCTAGAACCGAAGTTCCCCGGCCGCCCCTGGAGCAAAGGGGCCTGTCGTGGACGTCCCAAAGCTGAGCTGAGGGCCGGCACACGCTCGAAGGCCGAACCTGGGGGGACTACAAGGGTCGAGGACCCAGCCTGTCACCCAGTCGGCTGTTGATAGAAGAATCGCAGGATTCAAAAATGCAGGAACAAAATAATAAAAAGCGAGAAAAATCGCAAGAAAAATCGCAAGAAAATTGCAAGAAAAACTCCAGAGTCCAGGACTCCAGAGAGAGCCTGACTCTCCTGACGGTTAGGCAGAAACAAACTGAAGCTGCTAGAGCAGAGTGGGGGTTATGCCTGGGGGAGCCACGCCCCCTGGGAGGAGCGGCATGAAGGAAAGTTTTTAACACCTTAAGTGCTGTAGAATTCTGCCTAAATCTCCTGGTAGGAAGAAGCATAACCCTAAGGTCAATGAAGGCTGTGTCCGTCTATGAACGAAAGAGAAAAAATGTTTTCCTGTACAAACGCTTTAAGCTGCATAGGGTTTTTTTCACTGTCAGGGTGATAAGGATGTGGAACTCAATTGGTGGTGTCAGCAGGAAATATTGAAAGGTTTTAAAAGACTCTTGAACGTGCATCTTAGTGAACACAATAGGGATATGGGAAATGATTATCGACATGAACACACACCCACACAGGTTGAACTGGATGAACTAGTGTCTTTATACAACCTTACCAACTATGAAACTTCAGTATATATCATTTTAGGACCATAAAGTTAAATCTGAGAGGGAATTGAAGAGATCACGTCCCAACTACCCAGAAACACCCAAGAAGCACCAAACACCGGGCTTCTTCCCGTGCTCACCAGGTGTTTGAGGTCTACAATGTCCTGCTCGTCTTCTATAGTGAACCTCCAATGCAAAACCACTAGCGCCTAACCCTAAGTGATGGAGTCCCAGCATCTACCAGGTCAGCGGGAACTCGATCAGATACTTTGTAGTACCCATTCCCTACCTTATCCCCCCAAAAAATTGACTTTGGATATACTTGAAAGTCTCTCAACCAGAGGTTGCAAATATGCCATTAGAGAGATTTTCTCTTCCTGTACTAAATGACAATGGTATTGGCCAGGGGTCAAGTCCTGGGGAAAAACGTGTGGGAACTCCCACCCGAGATCCACTCCCCCACCAAAAAAAAAAAAAATGATACGCTCATATGCATAATTACTAAACCGCATGTTTTTTTTTTCCCGATCCACTGTACCTTAGTAATCCTTTATGTTACTGGCCGCTTCCTGTATATGGATTCATCGGGTCATTGTTCCCAGGAGACATTGCGGAGGTCTGCTGCGAGTTATTGCGGGATTTAGAAAGAACTTTAAGCAAGTTCTTTCTAAATCCCACGATAACTCGCGGCAGATCTCCGCAATGTCTCCTGGGAACAATGACAAAAGCTCCCAGGAGACATTGCGGCATCGAGGAAGTGACGGAATACCCGCACACTACCCGATGAATCCTTATACAGGAAGCGGCCAGTAACATAACGATTACTAAGGTTCGCCTGCCCCTAACAGTGACTCACGCTGGGCATCGCCGCTTAGTGAAGGATTGGCTCGGGCGGCTCGGCTTCTCTCGGCTGCTCTAGTCCTGCAAAGGGAACTGCGTTCCTGCTGTGAAAAACGTGCAGGAACTCCATTCCCACGGGTTCCCGCAGGACTTGAGCTCTGGTATTGGCTGAAGCAGGTGGGTGGAGATGGGAACCCAAGCACAGAGGTGTGGCCACGAAGAGGTAGACTCCATTTGCTAGGAGACCAAAATAATGTATCTTTTTTTTTTTTAACCTGTTACATTAAAATAATTTTTAGGCAAAATTGAGGCTCAACCAAGACCTCTCATGATTTGTTCAGGTGAATGTGGGGCCAAAACAATGAGTAATACTATTGTACACTCGCTCTTTGCCTCTGCTTGTTTGATGTGTATAGTGAGCCAAAAACCACAAAGAGACCTCCAAGCAATGACTAAGACGTAAACCGCCTGTACTTTCCACACTTGGGGGGAAAAGTTGAACATATTAGAAACATATAAATGGAACTTTCTCCACAATGGAGGATGTAATCCGCACATCCATCAGCCATAAACACATATGTATGGTGACCTTTACATGAGGGTTCGCATGAGCCGCCCTGGCAGGTGGTTGGGTCCGTTTCCAGGACCTCCAGATGGGGCTTTGCACATTGCATAGACATAATATTAAATATTCCTTAAAGGAAAACTCTGCTTGACACTATTTGCATCTGTAATGAGTTCAAAGAAACCAACGTCAGATATTAAAAAAACACCCAACGTAAAAACCGGAAGTTAGTTCACAAGTGTAACCATCCCTGCCTCACATCTTCTTCCCATTTTCTTTCATTGGCAAAAAACTGAATTGTGCTTTAAATTTTACTTTTCGTAAAAATGCCGACAACGAAAACTTTGAAGAACATTTTTTCATTGTCTTGTAACCAGTGTTAATTTCGTCAAAGTACTACAATCAAGTGATCTCCAGGATGACTGGTTTGCTGCCATACGACTTTCTCAGAGCCGATCCGCCCTATACGCTCACTACACAAGCTGCGAAGGGCCCCGCAAATTACTCTAGGCCCCGCCTCCCCCTCGTGTCATAGCGCGTCAATTAATGTCACGGGCGTGGTGACGTCACTCGTGTGTGCGCTTTTCTCTCTTCTCTCCCCCTCCGGTGCCTCTCTCTCGGGATCCGACTAGTGATGTATAACCAACAGCCCAGCAGCACCGGAAAAGGGTTTAAACCGACCAAGTACATCCCAGTCTCCACTGCAGCTGCCTTATTAGTGGGCTCCACCACTTTGTCTTTTGTTTTCACGCAAGTGGATCTCCTCCATTGGTCGCCTCATCTCCTCATAGCGTCTCCTCCGCCTGGAGCACCGGGGGCTGTGTGGGGGAGGGGAGGGAGGAGAGGAGAGCCACAGGCCTGAGCTGTGCCAGGGTGCCTGCTACCGTGACATGTGTCAGCCTGGGCAATGCTGGCATGGGCCTTTTGTCTGTGCTGGGTATGGAACGCCCAGTGTTTGGGGAGGGCTGCTCTATACCATAGACTCTGTATACCATACCATAGACTGTATATACTATACCATAGACTCTGTACCATGCCATAGACTCTGTACCATACCATAGACTCTTTACCATACCATACCATAGACACTGTACCATATCATGCCATATACTATACCATAGACTCTATACCAGGCGAGGGCAAACTCAGCTCTCCAGCTGTTTTGAAACTACAAGTCCCATGAGACATTGCAAGACCCTGACAATCAATCACAGGCATGACTCCTAGAGGCAGAGGCATGATGGGATTTGCAGTTTCACCACAGCTGGAGGGCCGAGATTGCCCACCCCTGCTCTATACCATACCATATACTATCCAATACCATATACTATACCATAGACTCGGTACCATACCATAGACTCTGTACCATACCATACCATAGACACTGTACCATACCATACCATATACTATACAATACCATATACTATACCATAGACTCTGTACCATACATTATACTATACAATACCATAGACTCTGTACCATACCATACCATATACTATACAATACCATTTGCTATACCATATAGACTCTGTATACTATACCATTGACACCGTATACGGCATCACGGGTCAGGTAGAGGGCCCCTTAGCACAATTTTGCTTAGGGCCCCAGGGAGGTCAGGATCGGCACTGGATTTTCTGTATAGTTTTCATGCCCTGAAAGACCTCGCAGCTCCGCCATGTCCTCAGAATCTGCCATCTGCGGCAGGAGTAATGCATGACTCATCCGTGCCTCGTGCTCCGCTCTTTTATGTGGCTTTGTGTCTACCTACAACTGTCATTGCCCTCTTCCGTGGAATCTCAGTACGAAGACAGATTGTCCGCATGTTCTGTTCAGGGCCATTAACTTTTATTAACATTCCCTGGCTGATATAAAACATTACATTTATGTCTCTTCTGAAATGCCTGCCATTCCTTACAACAGCAGCAATACATGAGAGGCACAGCAATGTGACCTTGCGGCACCGGGGTCCTGGTTACAACTCAATATGCAGTGTGTATGTTCTCACTCCTGTTTTTTTTTAATTGTGTCATTTCTTCCCAAAATGTACTTACAATTTTTTTTGCAAAAAAAAAAAAAGGCCCCATGTACAGTATTCATTTTAAAGCGGAGGTCCACCCTAAAATTAAACTTCATTCTAATAGCTTCCAAGTAATCTAAAATAAAACATTTTCTAAAAATATTTTTTTTCTTGCCTGCAGATTGCGGTTACTAGGCAGGTATCTGCACCCCCTCCCCCCCCTGAAAGGTGCCAAATGTGACACCGGAGGGGGGGGGGAGGGTTCCGAACAGCTGAAGTTCCATTTTTGGGTGGAACTCCGCTTTAAGGAAACACCTGTCATAGTTGCTAATACAGTACTATACATGGCCATGCTTGTTTCCATAGAAATGCACTGGCACACGTTTACACACACCTGCTGCCGGAACTGCACTTTGCTGAATGATCTTCAGCTACCAGTAGTCCTTGTTTCTGTGTTCGTTGGACCTCCTTTTACTGACCTGGCTTGTCTCTGGATCCTCCTGCTGCCCGATACCTGGTTTGACCCAGGCTTGCCCTAAGGACTCTACCTCTTCTGCCCAACTGTGTATGACCCTGGCCTGCCACCTGACTACTCTTTTGCCTGCTCCCTTGGATTCCTCTGTATGACCTCAACTACTTTTTCTGACTAAGCTCCTACCCACTCTCTGGCTTGGCTTTTTGTGAATGACCTTCCATCATGACTATGCTTACTCTGTCCAGTCCTGCCAGTCTGATTACGCCACCACCTCAGATGCCAACTTGCTTGTGGCTGCTGCCTTGGCCCCGCTGCATCTCCAAGGTCAACAGAGATCCTGCCATCAGCTCTGACAGACAAGCGAACAACTATCCAGTGAACTCAGCTGCCAGCAACTACCAGCAGAGATACCTACAAGGCACACATGCTTTTCTGGAACTTGCACTCCCTGTTCTCACCTGCAGGGGTGCTTAGCACTCATCAACTGCAAGGGACGCCCTCTTGTCATGTCGCCTCTGGTACGTGACAGCGGGGTCTATTGGTGTAAGACCTGAAGCAAGTGTAGAGAGGACTGTCAGCAGGTGGCAGATTAGCCAGAATCAATTTCCCCACAAACATTTTCTTGAAAGGGAGAGTGTTGCTAGTCATCCTGGGGGTCCTGTGCCGATAGTACGCTGCTAAGTTGAGATCACTACCACTATGTCCAGGCAGGGATAGGTTAAATAGCAGTTGCATTCCCTCATTACAATACAGTTACCTATGTGAGAAATCAAAGGAGAAGCTCCACTGCTTTAATGAAGCTGGCTCTGCAGAGTTGTGTTGGTGACGGACACCATCAGGCAGTGGCGGTGCGTTCATAGTGGGCGAAGGAGAGCCGCCCCCTCTCTCCTCCTGCACCCATCAAACAACAATACATAGATTCATGCATTGCATGAATCTATGTATTGTTGCCACTGCCGCCTACTATTCAGATGTCCGGCCCCCTGTTGAGCGCCGGCCGACTGAAAAACAGCGGTGGGCATGTTCTGGAAGTGCCCGATTAGAGCGAGATGCTCTAATAGGCTTCGGCTTCCAAATGGTAAACCAGAGGGCCCACAGACTGTGCGTTCCCTGGTTAAACAGTGCTGTGTTAGGGAATCGCTTCCCTAACACTGACCCACCTCTCAGCCAATCAGGTGCACTGGATCTGGTTACCGATCACCTGATTGGCTGAAGCGACATCGAGGGTGGGAGAAGACATTGAGGAAGCGTGGAGAGGACAGCGCTTACCCGAGGAAGGCAAGTGCGGGGCTGTTGGGAAACTGGCGGCATTTTGGGGCACAAACTGGCGGCAATTGGGGGCACAAACTGGCGGCAATTGGGGGCACAAACTGGCGGCAATTGGGGGGGGGGGCACAAACTGGCGGCAATTGGGGGGGGCACAAACTGGCGGCAATTGGGGGGGGCACAAACTGGCGGCAATTGGGGGGGCACAAACTGGCGGCAATTGGGGGGCACAAACTGGTAGAAATTGGGGACACAAACTGGCTGCATTTGAGGGGGCAAACTGGTGGCGTTTGATGGGCACATTGGCTGCGTTTTAATGGGCACAGTGGCGGCAATTGATGTTTTTTTTGTTCAGTTTGTTTGTGCAACGGTATGGCCCATGGGACCCAGAGGCTCTTGAAGGATACGGGGTACTCCTGGTTCAGCTTCACCAATGACTATTGGGTCTAGGGTCATCCTTTGTCCACTAGGGGCATAGGATGACTGAGAAATTCCATCTTGAATTACATGAGATGGGACAGTAAGGATAATTCACAATGTATTGCAGGATATCTTGAAATATTACAGGTGGTTAATTCTGAACCCACAGGTCAATAGGACAGTGATTCATTCATGTGGGAACATAGTCTGTCAAGGGGGTAATTAAGTCCGCTACTGTCATGTAAATTAACCTTATTTTGGCTTCTAAAGACCTGTTCATTGTGTGATGCTAATTAACACTGCATTGTGTGAAAGTTCTATTGATGATAATATGTGTTGTGAGTTAGCACACTCTAAAGGTCAGACGTCTGACTTATGTTTACTAAAGGAATGTGTATTGTGTAGCAGCCAGGTGAGCTTATCGCAAAGTCAGACTGTCTCTCTAAGATGTGGATTGAGGGGGACTCGTTAGCACCCATTGTATGATGTTGTGGGTGGAGTGTGTCATTGTCCCTTTGATTACTGCAGTATGCTTTTTGGTTGCTAACTGTATAAAAAGCCTGAGTTTTACCATTAAAAGGTCTGTCCGTTTGGAACCAGAGAACAGAACTGTGTGTGTCTCGTTTGTCTGGGGAATTCTAATGGGTCCTGTCTACTGGATTGTGGCGTGTCGGAAGCTGTCGTGGGTTGGTGGAATGGAATATCGTAACGGCGTTAACCCCTGACCGTTACAGTTTGCGCCCCCAAAAAAAATTTGAGCACCAGCCGCCACAGCCATCAGGCGATCCATCCACCACTGCTCACTACTCAAAAAAAAAAACTAGAAACATTTGGAGGAGTCCTGATTGAGAGAGGCCGCTTTATTTATGGACAGATTCCATTAAAAGAAGCAGTATTATACATTCTCACATGGCGACTGACAATGGAGTTTTCAGGACCATCTTCCCCTGGGAGATCAGTCTACATTCCTCGGACACGGGCCAGATGTCCCACTTTCGCTTCTTGTGTTGGGTCTTAACTCTTCAACTTCGCACAGAGAATATTGTTTAATTCCCCAATTATGACTAAATCTTTACAAATAACCCAACGGAGATAAAAATCTCATAAACATTAGTGAGGACCTCCACAAAATTCCTTCACCAAATGTATTGACCTGTTTATTATCTCAAATTAAAAGGAAATATGTGTATAAATCACAAGATCCTGCTTTTCTTTCCACTCCGTTGTCCTCTCGAAGATTTAGAATAGGCTCTGGGAATTTTTTGGAATTCTGTTGTGAAAATTTTACTGGGCAGGTGGATAAACTGTCCAAATTCTAATGTCAACATGAATTGTTGGGACAACGATATCCTGCACGTCCTCTGCTGCGGAAAATTCCGGGGGACTGAGTTTGAAAGACCATGGAATCTACCAAAATATCTCCCGATTTTGTTTTTTAAAGTGGACTTCTTGTCAAATGACCACCACCTCTTCTGATCATTCTGCCCCCGTCTATATAATAAACAGTATTTTAAAACCGAATACCGGTATGGTTATAACATAAACCCCAATTATCTATCTGACAGGAAAAAAGCTCCAGCTCTCATGACAGTTGGTCAGGTGACCGTATACTTGATTTCAGTTACCATATTTATCGGCGTATACCGCGCACATTTTTCCCTTTAAAATCGGGGTAAAATCGTGGGTGCGCGATATACGCCGATACCCCGCTGTCTCTGACATTGTCCGAGCCGAGTGTACTGCGCACTCGGCTAGGCTCGGCCACGCTCGGCTATGCCCGCAGCAACGCGAGAGGAGCCGAGACAAGCCGAGAGGAGCCGAACACACAGGAAATCCGGCTCCTCTCGGCTTGTGCCAAAATCGAAAAATGAACACCGGAGACGCTCACCTGGATGGAGGCCGCAGACGGACACGCTGGACGAGACGGACACCTGAATGGAGCTGGACGAGACGGACACCGCCAAAGCCGCAGACGAACCCCGCACAAGGAAGTCGCAGACGGACACCCACAAGGCCGCAGACGGACGCCGGACAAGGCCGCCGATGGATGCAGGGCAAAAATATTAGTTTTTTTTTCCTTTTTTACCTTGCTGAGCTTGGGGTGCGCGTTATACACCGGGGCGCGGTATACCCCGATAAATACGGTAATTGGGTTTACATGGCTGGCAATCAGACCCAATTGGTTATTCAGAAGCTCTGATCTCAGACGGTCCTCTTCAGTTTGGACCATGTGGCCACATGACTGGCAGATGGAGTTTAATCAGAGGAACTTTTTTGGCAGGGGAGATAAATACTAGAAGGCAGGGGCAGACTGACAACTTACGGGGCACTTGGGCAATAGGAGATTATGGGGCCCCTGGGCAATAGGAGATTATGGGGCCCCCAGGCAAGAGGAGATTATAGGGCCCCCAGGCAATAGGAGATTATGGGGCGTCCGGGCAATAGGAGATTATGGGACCCTAGGGCAATAGGAGATTATGGGGCCCCCGGGCAATAGAGGATTATGGGGCCCCCAGGCAATAGAGGATTATGGGGCCACACAGTACTGTATACACACACACACATACAGTATACAAACAGTACACACAGATACACAATATACAACCACAGTATACGCACACAGTATACACACACACACACACTGAGAAGGTACTGGAGAGGTGGGCAGCTATAATCTTGGGATTTTAAGACCAAAAGGATGTCGGTAAGGGACATTTCAGGGACAGATGTAAAAAACAAAACAGATTTTTACATACTGTCCCTGGTTTTACTGAGGCTGGCTACCCTGATGGGGCCCCCCAGTGGCACGGGGCCCTCGGCAATGCCCGAATGGTCAGTCCGTCCCTGCTAGAAGGTTTTTTTTTTAGCCACTTATATAATGGGACAGGGTGGTCAGGATGGAGGAACATTTTGAATGCAGTTGGACTATAAAGTGAACCTGTCTCACGGGAGACAAGATCACGTTGTAGAGAACAATGCAACACTTTTTTTCTCTAAATTCATCATCAAATTCAAAGCCTTCTATGAAAAATACTTTCTGTACCTGGTCGATTCTAACTGCCTGAAGCCACGCAAAGAAAATGTAAATTTTAGCTACACTGTTCTTTGACATATGTTCGGATTTAGATTGTGTCCTATTTTTAGCCTATTTTTTGATTTGTGGTGCCAAAACCTTGGATGTACTTAAAAAAAAGGGAGTTCAGGTTCTGAGCAAAACCATTTGTTAAGTTCCAATGGCAAAACAATGGCTCACACAAGTTCTAGGATTGTGCATTTTTCTTCAGCAAGCGCTATAAATAACGCCCTGGGAATGCTAAAGTCTTTACCCCCCTCGAATGTTCCTACAGACGAGATTTAAGAGGCAGCTGCTGTTTCAAAAAAATCAGGGCCCTGGCCAGGGAACCGGCTTGTTGGACCGAACATGGAACAAACAAAAAATATTTCTGGAGCTTCAGCGAACAAACAGTAATTTATTGGGACACAAGTGGGAAGATGGTGCCAGAGAGAGCGCCAAGGAATTTTCCCCGGCTGCCAAAAACGCTTTATGCGACTTGCTGAAGCTGCACTACTGATCGGAAGGGTCAGGACTATTGTAGAATAGCAAATGGTTTGTGAGGAGAAATCCAGGTAAGATACAAAGTGGTAATAAAGATGCATCGTGAGAAACATTTGACATTCGACTCGACACGTTCTTCGATTTCGGGTTCACCTTTTAGAAGAGAAACCAACTTTCCGAGTTTTTTTGGTTAAGATTCCTGTAGAAATCTTGGGCCAGATTCATCAATAGATACGCCGGCGGATCTCCTGATCCGCCGTGGTATCTGTGAGACCCGACGGTCGGATCTGTGAGATCCCACCGTCGGAGCTATGCGACTGATTCATAGAATCAGATTCCTCATAGATCTCCCTTAGATCCGACTGGTGTAAGTGACTTACACCAGTCGAATCTTAGGCTGGAATCTCCCGCCGGCCGCTAGGTGTCGTCGCTTTTTTTTACACGTCGCATATGCAAATGAGGAGAACCGCCGATTCACGTCCGTACGCCCGCCCGTCGCTCTTTTTCAACGTCGTTTGCGTTCGGCTTTTTCCGGCGGATAGCTACACCTGCTAATATGAGGGGTAGCTAATGTTAAGTATGGCCGACGTTCCCGCGCCGATTTTTAAATTTTTTACGTCGTTTGCGTAAGTCGATCGGAAATCCCGATGGCCGCAATTGACGTACCCGCTGCCAACAATGACGTCCTAGCGACGTCATTTGGAGCATGCGCACTGGGTTTTTTCGCCGGCGGCGCATGCGCAGTGAAATCGGCGCGGGAACGCGCCTGATTTAAATTGTACACTCCCCCTAGCCGCGGAATTTGCATTCCGCCGGGGGGAGTTACGATCCAACAGTGCAATTTGCGAGGTAAGTGCTTTATGAATCATGCACTAGCCTCGCTAAATTGCACCAGCGGATCGTAAACCATGTAGATCTAGCGGATCTAAAGATCCGCTGAGCTACATGAATCCGGCCCCTTGACTCCAATTAGGTTTTTCCTCTTTGGGGTTCCAGGGACAACTAGACATCACACACACACACACACACACACTATAATTGTATCCAGTAGTGACCACCGCTTCCATCCACCCCCTCTAAATGAACTGGTATGTTTGCAGTAGCATTGGACCTGTAGAGAGTAGAATTAGTTTTGATGTCAATCCAAGAAAAAGGTGATGTCCTCCTTTGAAGGAGGAGAACCCATGATAGCAGTGTGTGTAGACCCTGTTAAAGTGGTTGTAAACCCTTACAGAACACTTTTACCTACAGGTAAGCCTAGATTTACCTGTAGGTACAAGAAATATCTCCCAAACCTATACGGTTTAGGAGATATTTGCAGCAGGCGCACTGAGCGTGCCGCTAGTGAAGCCAATCGCGTCGTCACTGCCTTTCCGCGTGTGCATGCGCGGGAGTGACGTCATCTCTGCTCCGGCCAGTCACAGCGCCGGAGCAGCGATACCCAGAAGTCACTCCGGGAATCGTGGCGGCGACAAAAGAGGTGAATGAGGGTCGCTGCGGGGGGCTTCGATTTCAGGTAAGTAATTCATAATGAGCTAGCTCATTATGCCTCTCTCTTGCAGGCTGCTTCTCTCTCCCGTACTACGCAGCTAGATAAATGGGGTCTCTGTACCGCGGGTTTGGTCCCAGTTACTTTGAGGGAACCGATATCTAGGGAAGTAGCCAGAGCACTGACCCCTCTTTCTACTGGAGAACTCATCACCATTGACCAGGTACCACACTTATTGACCAGCTGCTATCATCGGCAATCCGCTCCATAGGGCAAGGGGGGTCGTTTGCCCCCCCTGAAATTGCCAGGGAGAGCCAGGAGCAGGGCCGAACTGGCCCTGGGGACGATTTAAGCGGTGACTGCAGCTCTCCCCTCCCCTCTAGTTGTCCCTTATTAAGAGTGCCTGTCCCTATTTTGGAATCAAATCCATTTGTCCCTCATTCCGAAAGGTTCCTCTTTTACACCTGAAATAAATATACTGTCAATATAGTGTAGTGTTTCAGTCAGGGGAAAGAGGTGCTGTGTAATGTAAAGGGGCCCAGTGATGCAGGGTGCTGTGTAATGTAAAGGGGCCCAGTGATGCAGGGTGCTGTGTAATGTAAAGGGGTCCAGTGGTGCAGTTGTGGAGAGGGGGTACACAGTGACAAAGAGATATTGAAAGATGCAGGGGACACAGAGGGGTGTTTTTAGATTTTAACGTGGGGGGGCGCTTTTAACCCCCGCTAGCGGTCGAAGAAAGGGTAAAATGCGACTGTATCGCCTCTGCCGAATCGCCCCCCTCTGAAAAAAATTCAGCGGATGCCCATGGCTGCTATACACTTCCCACCAGTTCTTGGTTACAACTGCTTTCATTCTTTGACTCTTCTGCACAGTAAACACTTTATAGTGGCCTTGCTTCATACCCATATGTGCGCTTTACAAACCCTGTTCTTCTGATACGCCATGTTCCACAATGGACCCCTTCAATCATTTCAGACCAGACTTCAGAACAGTTCAAGAAATTTACTCAAAAAACGTTCAGAAACATTACAGCATTTAAGTGCAACTCAGTCCAATCCCTAACTAACTACTTGTGACTGCCCAGGCATACCTGAAAACTTGAGATCCCATGAAGGTAGTGTCCTTGAGAAGGCAGGTGAATGCTATATTCGTTTTGGCCTGTACTGAATATCAACTGGGAAGGAAGGCGGGACCCAAACATCCCAGAAAACCAGTGGCAAACACATTACTCTTCCCTAACCTGGGCAGCCTACACTCACTTGCTATTGCAGAACATTCCCCTTGTAGGAACCTGCCTACAAAGTGTTACTGCCTGAGGAAAAGTTGATCTTAAAAGGGAGTTCCATTGGCATGACAAGACCCTTCTAGGTAGTGGAACCATAAAAAAAGAAAAATGAATATAGTAAATCCAAAATCTCTCACTTAGTTACACAGGTGCTGCAAGAGTGAGTGGATGTAATGATGCCAGGAAAGCGGTGGGAAGGGGGCCCTCTACCACCGCCGACAACGGTGATCTCGCAGCGAATCCGCCGCAGAGACCACCATTATTGTAAACCGGACCACCGCCTGAAGACAAGAATATATGGGTTATGGTAGCTAGCTTCTGCCATAACAGAGATATCCCGCTCCAAAGTGCCGACGCATATAGTCGTGCGGCGGTCCGGAAGTGGTTAAGGCAGCCTATTGAAGTTAATGAGCTGCCGATTCACCCCGACGTGTTGAAAATCAGACACGACCCTTTTCATGCAACACACCTAATTGCACTTTCATGAAAGCGGGTTGCTTTAGTGCATTCCATTCAAAATAAATGGCACTTCAATGCATGCAAGATGCATTGGCGCACATTATCGCAACCCAATGGTATAAATCAGGCATGTCCAAAGTCCAGCCCGCGGGCCAAATGTGGCCCCCCTGTTGATTTAATACGGCCCCCCTGGGGATTTGGCTATATATTGTTATTGGCACCCAGGGCCACAAAGGATATATACCGTATTTATCGGTGCTGCCCTGGAGGGGACAGGGAGGGGGCAGGACGAGCGCTGTCAGATTACATTAAGAAAATTTCCTGTTTACTCAGCAGCGTCGGTATTGGAAGTCCCGTCTCCTGGGATGCCATTGGACGACTGTTCTGTCTATCATAGGAGGCAGGACTTTGTATTAAAGAGGCCACAGAGTAAACAAGAGATTCTCCTGTTTGTAATCTGTCGTCACTCGTCCCGCCCCCCTCCCTCCCTCTGCCCTCCGAGGCTGCAGATCCGCATCGATCAGGCTGCACTGATGACAATGGTAAGGCTGCATTCATGGCACATGTGAGGCTGCATTCATGGCACATGTGAGGTTGTATTTATGACACATGTGAGGCTGCATTTATGGCACATGTGAGGCTGCATTTATGGCACATGTGAGGCTGCATTGGTTACAATGGTATATCCAAATAACACGCCCAAGCTCATCCTTAGTCCTGAGCAGCACTCTGGGATTTGTTGGAGGCCACAAAAGAAATATATACAGTATATCCAAATAACACGCCCAAGCTCATCTCTTCACCACACACAGCCACAAAGGCAAGAGAATTCTTGTTGGGCCGTGTATTAGTTGCTCGGACGAACACACTTAGACCGAATTTTAATGGTTCAAAGAATGTCAGGCAAAATAGTCGGCCCTCACGCATGTTCACTTCATCAAATCTGGCCCTCTTTGAAAAAAGTTTGGACACCCCTGGTATAAATGAAGCTTTACAGTGAATGCTCCTGAATCCGTTCAAGTATCTTTCAGTGATTATAGCTCATCCCTGAATCGCACTTTCCCCAAAATAACATTTTCTGGACTCCGGCAGCTCATATAAAAAGCCAGGCTAAGTGTGATAACAATGGCAGCTTTCTCTTGGTCCTCCCGGGGACGACACTTAGCGGGAAGTCAGCTGGAAAGGCTCGGAGGGCAGACGCGTGCGTCTCAGCCAGCTGCCTCGCTCCCAGACTTGTCCGCAGCGCAGAGCGTGGCGTCCTGAGGGTATCGAGCGTCCTGAATCATTCCAAACACATGACCCTCACCATGACCTAATACCCCAACTATGACAGCCACGCTGCCTTCTCATTACCGTCTGTTGTCATTGTAAACATATTGCTCACGCAGCCTATTTGTGGCTCAATTAAAGAGATTTCAGTCAGTACACAAGACCAGATGTCATTACAACATTTTTATTTATTACAGACGTTTATAGAGTGCCAGCAATTTAGACAGAGCTGTACATTCACATCCATCCATGCCCTCAAGGAGCTTACAATCCATACATACTCTTGGGCCAATTAACCTAACAACATTTCTTTGCATGTAAAAGGAAACCTACGCAAACTCTATGCAGATAGCATCCTGGCTGGCATTTGAACCAAGAACCTCAGTGATATAAGGCAGAAGTGGGAAAACATAGAAGGTTACTTATTAAAGTAACCAATGGTCGGACTTTAAAGGCATAGAAACAATGGAAAAATTATAAAAATATATATAGGCTCGGATTCACAAAGCACTTGCGCCGATGTATCTCGAGATACGCCGCGTAAGTGCAAATATGCGCCGTCGTATCTGTGCGCCGGACTCAGAAACTAAGATACGCCTGAAAATAGGCTTCATCCGACCGACGTAACTTGCCTACGCCGGCGTAGAGTGGGCGCATATTTACGCTGGACGTATTTGGCGCTCCCATTGATTTTCTATTCACATATGCAAATGAGGGAGATACGCCGATTCACGAACGTACGTCCGTCCGACGCAGTGCGCGTAAAGTCATACGCCCGGTGTAAAGTTATGCCCCATAAAGGAGGTGTAACTCAGCAGCATCCATGCAAAGGGCTGCACCAGGGAACACAAGCCGACGTATTTTACGTAGTTTACGTAGGACGTGAATATGACTAGGCATAGGTTACGTTCACGCCGTAGGCAGTGATCCGACGTATCTTAGGCAGTTGTTTCGACGAGATTGTGAGCATGCGCACTGAGATGCGCCCACGGGACGGCGCATGCGCAGTTGGCGATACGCATCTGTCTGGCGCTCGGCCCATCATTTGCATGGGGTCACGCCTCATTAGCATGGCTCACGCCCACTTCCACTTACGCCTAAGAAACCCAGCGCATATTTGGGAGGAAGTGCTTTGTGAATTCAGTGCTTGCCTCTCTGCGCTGCGTCGGCGTAGCGTAAAGGAGATACGCTACGGCAGTATAAATATGCGCCAGTGTCTGTGAATCCGGGCCATATTGTTTATTGAAAAAAGTACATAGTATAATAACAGTGTTCAAGAATTAAAAATCATATAAAATTATAAAGTTTGTACAATAAGCCCTTGTGCGTCTACGCGTTTCACCATTAGGCTTCTTCAGGACATGATCAAGGTTCAGAAAAACAAGAAAAGAAAACTAGTCTTAAAGTGGACTGAGCCTCATGTACAAATACCCGAAAAATCTGAAAGGTTTCACAGTGTGGAAGACCTCCAAAGAACTACTCATGGTTCATATAGAAGGTTAGTGGGCAGTAGTAAAGGTTTCCAAAGTAAATGACAGGAGAAGGACAGCACACTAGTAGTTTTGCAATAGGAGAAAATGTTGCTTAACGGGGCAGTTGTGCATCTCATGCATGGAAAGAACACAAGGCAATACAAAATCCAATATGGACAAAGCACATGAAGCTTCAATGAACGTTGGTGGGGTAATATAAAGCCCAGCGCCGATCCGCCCTATAGGCTCACTATGCAAGCCGCTTAGGGCCCCGCAAAGCTGCGGAGGGCCCCACAAATTACTAGAGGCCCGACCTGGTAAGAAGTCATTTACGGCCCCTCACCCCGCTTCTCAACTCGCTGGCTGCATGGGAGAAGAGGTAAGAAGTCAGCACCCCCCGCTTCTCACTTCTCAACTTTAATCTTTAATGTGACATGTCACTGTCGCCAGCGCCCCCCCCCCCCCGGTCATTTTGCTTAGGGCCCCAGGGAGGTCAGGATCGGCACTGATAAAGCCCAACCAGAGTATAGTGCCAGAAGACAAATAATAAATGTCAGAAGGTAACCAAAAACGGCCCCCGAAGAAACTTTACCCTGAGCTCAACTGGTTTGCTATGGCTGGTGTTCATGGCTGGAGTGTGTGCTCCCAAGTCATCAAGGCAACTAGTGATCATTAGTTAAAGGGTAGCAGTGTCTCAGTCCATCGAAGACTTTAGCCAGCAACCTGGTATGTTCCAAGTTCCAAATTCTTTATTAGGCTATGTTAAAAGCGGCACAAAATAGCTATCGTGTTTTGGCCATGATGGCCTTCTTCAAAGCAGGTTTGGCCGAAACATGTTAACTACTTTGTGCCGCTTTTAATTTAACCCAATAAAGAATTTAAAACTTGGAATGTACTAGGTTGCCAGCTAATTTCTTCTAAGGACTGAGCCACTGCTACCCTTTAGAACTAATGATCACTAGTTGTCTTGTGTAGCAGGGGAGCACATTCACCCTTTAACTCACTAAGGCCTGGCTGAGTGATCCACACTGTGCACTGGAATCCCCTAGCCTGGAGCTCCCAGGGTTCCCAAGAGTCAAGAAGACCCCTGCTATCTTGTGAACCCTGGGAGCTCCAGGCTACCCAGCCTACAACCTGACCAACCCAGTCCGGCTTAACCAAAGACCCCAGTGTCCCTTTTCAACCTGCAACTGGCCTTGTTCTCCAGACCACATTAAATCCTAGTGCAAAGGGAAGATGTCCATATAGTTTAGAAGAAGGAGAAGTCCACACAAGGAGGTGGCCTTTGAGGCCTTGCCGGAAGATCAATGGAAGTGCCTTTTCAATAGTTCACTGAGTTAACAACACAAACACATAGCAATCCTCAAGCAAGGCTGATCTGTACTAAAAGTCCACCGTAGAGTTCAGAGAGAGAATATAGACAAGAGGAAGGGTATATCAGAGAACAGCATCCCAAAACAGGAGGATGCGAGTACTCTCATACTGCAGTCTTCATGCACCACATGGTCTCCTTCCACAAAGGGGGAAGCACTGCAGGAAAAGCTTGAGCCTTGATGATGGTCCAACCATGAGAAATACGGGTGACGACTTCCAGTAACAGCTGCCAAGCCTGGCTTCTCACCCATCAATATATCCACTATTACCTTCCCATGGTGCCCTTCAAGCCAAGGGGAAGTCCTGGCACATAACCCGAGCAACTCGTAAAATGACTCCAATTATGGAAACATCTAGTGGCCAGCTGGGTTAACTACCACAGATCGCATCTGTGCCCTACCCTACAGTCTCTGCAATTGGGGTCAATTGCAGTACAATTGACCCCACCTCCTTTGAGTCCAGGTATTGCGAGTTGGACAGCCCATGCATTTCAACGCTTGATCTTTTTTTGCAAAATCACGGTGAAGCCAACTGCATGGTGCCGAATGTGTTTGCAGATGCATGGTGGGTGCCATTAAGAATTACTGGTACCGCCGCACGTCCGCTAAAGGGCATTGAGTTTCAGTGGGTTGTTAAAAGCGCGTGATTTTGCAAAGCCTACCAATGTGCGCAAAGTATGAACATGGTCTAAAAGTTTGTCGGAGGCAGTGTTGCCAACCGTCCATATTTTTACGGACACTTCGTAAAAACTGGCAATTTTTTCCCCCGTTCGTAAATGTCCGTGGTTGCGGGAAAAATAGCCGAGGTCGGTTTGGCTTGGAACTGCGTATTGGAGATTGGAGGCAGGGGGTGATGGTGGCTGTGGTGGCACCACAGAGGGGGATAGAGGCAGGGGGAGATTGGAGGCAGGGGGAGATTGGAGGCAGTGAGAGATTGGAGGCAGTGAGAGATTGGAGGCAGTGAGAGATTGGAGGCAGGGGGAGATTGGAGGCAGTGAGAGATTGGAGGCAGTGAGAGATTGGAGGCAGTGAGAGATTGGAGGCAGTGGGAGATTGGAGGCAGTGGGAGATTGGAGGCAGTGGGAGATTGGAGGCAGTGGGAGATTGGAGGCAGGGGGTGTTAGTGGCAGGGGGTGATTGGAGGCAGGGGTTGTTGGTGGCATCGCAGAGGGGGATGGTGGCACCACAGAGGGTGGGTGAGTGATGGAGACAGGGGTTGTTGGTGGCACCGTAGAGGGGGTGGAAGCAGGGGGTGATTGGAGGCAGGGGGCCTGGGGGAGATTGGAGGCAGGGGGAAATTGGAGGCAGGGGGAAACTGTGGCACTGCAGAGGGGGGTGAATTGGGTGTTGGTGGCAGAGGGGCGATGTGACTAAATAATTTGCCCTTATTATAATCGAAAATAACAAAAATATGTTTTTTTACTTTAATATCTACCTTAAATCACATTGCTATTTGCCCAGCGTACTTGTTTGTAGCCTAAATACTGAAATTTGCACCTAAAAATGTAATTTAGTAACTTTTGTGAAATGCCAGTAAAAACGTGGCTGCGCCAGTAAATGTCAGGTATCGTGCCAGTAAATTTCCATCTGGTAGGTTGGCAACACTGGTGGGAGGCCGAATAAATTAAACACAGAGCTTGATATGGCAATAATTGATTGCTTAGACAGGGGAGGCAACGTGGGCAAATCTATTCAAGAAATTAGAGAACGTTCTGATGAAGTAATCTTTATTTTTATATATTTTTGTTTTTATTTTATTCCTATTTTATATCTTATTTTATTATACTCTAAAATACTCTAAATGACTCAGTTAGAATGGATTTTTTAAAGGAAATCTAGAATTGTTAAAATGTTAAACTGTAAAACTGTTCATCCATGCTTAACAATTACTATTACGTTAAGAATACAAATTATTATCAGATACTGTATTTATCATTCTTCCAATATAAGTGTTATTTGACACATTCTGTATGATAACAACCTCTTGTTTGTACAAATTATCCAGAAAACAATAAAAATTATGGAAAAAAATAAAATAAAACATTGTTGTATTATGATATAAATCATTAAAAGTTTGTCATTCTATTTAGCTGCCATTTATAGAAAGTCTATATTGATAGCTCCTGATGAAGAGGACCTTGTACGAGAAACGCGTTGAGCTGTAAAGACTACTATACGCAATACTGCAAATATCAAATCGATTGATTTTATACAAATGTATTTTATTGTAACTTGTTGCGATTTGAAATTGTGTAATTTTAATCTATATTTTGAATAAATTATATTCTTACCAGTAATGATGTGTCTTAAAAGTCTCGTGCCTACACTATTTATTTTGTTTCGATATAATCAGTCATATTGATGAGATTCCGCAGAGTTTATGCCGACGCTTTTGCTTAGACACACAGCGAGGTTGGATTACACTTTAATATCCCTCGGAATGATTCTCGGAAGGAGGAACTCCTACATACCAAGCAGACGTCCCCCTTGATGGGAGAAATCTACCATGATGTGTTTATGTATCTGCAGAATCTCAGAGTAACGATCACTGGCGGAGGTGTAGAGGTCGCGGCAATGAGTCCTCCGATGAGTGAAATCTTCTCAGATGATGATGTAACAGAATACGATCTTGCGGGTTTTATTATGATTAGCCGTCACCACCAACCAATCACTGCTGCTTGGGTACAATTCCTGCGTAGCCTTCCCTATTGGGCCCTCTGTGTGGGGCCAGGATCAGACACGGGCGTTTGCTCACACTAGTAGTGCATTGCAGTGCCATTCATTCTGGATTATGGGCAAGCTCTTTGAAGCCAACTTCCAACATGAGATTGGCGCAAAAGGTTACCGAGAGCCTAGTTACCTGGTGCCCAACCTGCACCTTTTTCTCAAATCATTCAATAGCAGCTTTTCTAGAGGTAGCAGGGAATGGCCAGTGTATATAGCCGTGATGGTGAACCTCTGCACTGCAGATGTTTTGGACACAGGCGTGCGCACAGGGTGTGCCAGCAACTTAACCAGGAGAGGGTGCTACAGAGACAATCTGCCAGTGGCATTACAGCCTCCCCCCAGGGCCGTCTTTAATATTGATTGGACCCTGGGCAAAAATTTTCTTGGCCCCCCAAAAGGCAAATTTTGCTCTCCACCTGCTCTGAGACATACAATAAATATCAGCTAGACTTAAAATCAGTTTTTTTCTGTATCAGATCAGGCAGCGATTGCGATTGGTTGCCAGAGGTTACAGCATATCATTACCACTTACTGACTGGTTGCTAGAGGTTACAGCGCACATTACGGCTCACTGATTCGTTGTTAGAGGTTACAGCACATGGTTTCTGCTTTTTGATTGGTTCCTAGAGATTACTGTACATAAATACTGCTCGCTGATTGGTTGCTAGAGGTTACAGCACATCATCTCCCCACTGCAGAGGTGCAATTATATACATATGAATGCCGCCTTTATTTACATATCAATGCCGCCAACTCTCTAGCGTAATTAGTGTCTACATATCCATGCTGCCGCTTTTTACATATGAATGCTCCCGTTATTTGCATATGAATGACGGCCATTTACATGTAAACACAGGGTCTGCAGGTGAGTCATCTGTACACAACAATAGGGCAGAGCCGGGCAGCATTAGTAGCAGCAATTCACACTGAGATATCAGGACACAGCACAGGACTAAAACTTTAAGAACAAAGGGAATTCTAACTAGGATAATTGGCAAGTATGAGGCAGCTGCTTTGGGCTCCATAACAATGACAGGGCCCAGGGCAGCTGTCCCTTTTGCCCTGCCTTAAAGACGGCCTTGCCACCCCCCCCCCCTTGTAATACCGGTTGATCCTGCCAGTAGATCCATTCTTTTTTCACGTCTGATAGGGTGATAACCCTGTTTGTTCTACAGTAGCATTGTCACCCTATGGACAGAGTAGTCTTGAATGGAGTTTTGAATAGATGTTTTGGGGGACATGACTCTGCCCCCCTCTGCAATTAGGATATACAGTGATTTTTTTGGGGGGGGGGATGTTACCCCCTATTCTGGCCAGAATGATGTGTAATGCTTCAGCAATGGAGCCCATTCAAAAAGCAGTTGGGAGGCAGAGTCACGTGCACCATCGGGGCCCGGCCATCTGATCCAGTCAGCTGGAGAAAAAAAAAATGTTTGTTGCTTGGGGTTCTGCTTTAACCACTTCCTGCCGGTCGTACGACTATATACGGCCGCAGTGTGGATGCCAATTGCCGGGAGGCCGTCTATATACAGCCTACAGCCACTGGGGGGCGTGAGATGCCGATGCGCGTGCCTGGCGGCCGCGATGTCCACCAGGCACTCGCGATCGGCGGTTACACAGACAAGGACGTGGATCTGTGTGTGTAAACAAACAGATCCACGTCCTGTCAGGGAGAGAGGAGACCGATGCTGTGTCCCTTGTACATAGGGACACAGATCGGTCACCTCCCCCAGTCACCCCCTCCCCCCACACAGTTAGAAACACTATGCAGGGTACACATTTAACCCCTTCCTCACCCCCTAGTGTTAACCCCTTCCCTGCCAGTCACATTTATACAGTAATCAGTGCATATTTATAGCACTGATCGCAGTATAAATGTGAATGGTGCCAAAAATGTGTCAAAAGTGTCCGATGTGTCCGCCATAATGTCGCAGTCCCAAAGAAAAAAATGGCAGATTGCCGCCATTACTAGTAAAAAAAATAATAAAAAATAATAATTCTGTCCCCTATTTTGTAGGCGCTATAACTTTTGCGCAAACCAGTCGCTTATTGCGTTTTTTTTTTTTTACCAAAAATATGTAGAAGAATACGTATCGGCCTAGACTGAGGAAATTTTTTTAAAATTGGGCTATTTATTATAGCAACAAGTAAAAAATATAGAATTTTTTTTCAAAATTGTCGCTCTTTTTTTGTTTATAGCGCAAAAAATAAAAACCGCAGGAGGTGATCAAACACCACCAAAAGAAAGCTCTACTTGTGGGGAAAAAAAGGACGCCAATTTTGTTTGGGAGCCACGTCGCACGACCAAGCAATTGTCAGTTAAAGCGACGCAGTGCCGGAAGCTGAAATTTCACCTGGGCAGGAGGGGGGTATATGTGCCCAGTAAGCAAGTGGTTAATGTAATCTGCTGACCCTTTATAAATAAAAACCGGCGCTCATGGTTTGTTCTCTCTATAGTCCCAAGATATATGTCAGGGTGATACAAACGTACACGATACAGAAATATAACAATCCTCTTACATAGGCATATATGGCCCTCCCCGTAGCCGACCCCCGTAATTGGGTACACGTGTATGTTAGTCATGGCACCACCTCTAATGATGATCCCAATTTCAGCGATCAAAATGAAAAGTAATTGTCATGTCTGAGCCAATATCATTTTCCAATTGTTGGTCGGGATTTGAGATGATTGGTTGCTCTAGACACGAACATTAAGCCAATCAGTGTGTAGAAATTGTAATGCTGGGAATCAATTACCTGTTGGATGAGATTATTCTTTCACGGCATCAGAGGGGTCCGTTGGAGGTCCTTGTGAAATAAATATATAAAGAGTAGGGGCCAGATTCACGTACCTGCGCCGTGGCGTAACGTATCCCGTTTACGTTACAGCGCCGCAAGTTTTCAAGCACTTGCCTGTAAACTTACGACGGTGTAACATAAAGGCGTCCGGCGCAAGCCCGCCTAATTCAAATGGGGTGTGTACGATTTAAATTAGGCGCGCTCCCGCGCCGGACGTACTGCGCATGCTCCGTTTTGAAATTCCCGCCGTGCTTTGCGCGAAGTGACGTCATTTTTTTGAATGGCGACGTGCGTAACGTACTTTCGTATTCCCTGACGTCTTACGCAATTTGAAATTCGACGCGGGAACGACGGCCATACTTTAACATGGCTCGTCTAAAGTTATGCCATGTAAAAACAGGCTTAACTTTGCGACGGGAAAAAATTACTAGCGACGACGTAACGAACGCGAAAACCTTTGCGGATCGCCGTAAAACCTCATTTGCATACCCGATGCAGGAAAACGACGCGGACTCCACCCAGCGGCGGCCGAAGTATTGCAGCCTAAGATCCGAAGGCGTACAAAGCCGTAAGCCTGTTGGATCTTAGCCAAAAGCCGTCGTATCTTGTTTGTGAATCACAAATTAAGATACGACGCGGCAAATTTGAAAATACGCCGGAGTATCAGTAGATACTCCGGCGTATCTCGTCTGTGAATCTGGCCCTATGTAACCCCAGCATTTCATATTCCAGATATGTGGCTGCTGTACTATGTACAGTAAAACCTTGGTTTGAGAGTAACTTGGTTTGAGAGCGTTTTGCAAGACAAGCAACATTTTTAATACATTTTGCCTTGATATACAAGCGATGTCTTGATATAAGAGTAGCGTCATGTCACAACTGAGTATAAAAAAAGAAGAGAGGCGACTCTGGCCCGGATTCTCGTACGAGTTACGCCGGCGTAACTCCAGATACGCCGTCGTATCTCTGAGCCCGAGCCGTCGTATCTTGGCGCCCGATTCAAAGAATCAGATACGCCAAAATTTCACCAAGATACGACCAGCGTAAGTCTCTTACGCCGTCGTATCTTAACTGCATATTTACGCTGGCTGCTAGTGGCATGTACGCTGATTTACGCCTAGAAATATGTAAATCAGCTAGATACGCCAATTCACGAACGTACGCCCGGCCGACACAGTACAGATACGCCGTTTACGTTAGGCTTTTCCCGGCATAAAGTTACCCCTGCTATATGAGGTGTAGATGAGGCGTACCAATGTTAAGTATGGACGTCGGAACAGTGTAAAATTTTTCACGTTTTACGCCGTTTGCGTAAGTCGTTCGCGAATAGGGCTGTGCGTCATTTACGTTCACGTCAAAAGCATTGGCTTCTTGTGGGTTAATTTGGAGCATGCGCACTGGGATACTTTCACGGACGGCGCATGCGCCGTTCGTAAAAAGCGTCATTTACGTGGGGTCACATAAAATTTACATAACACACGCCCACATCTTCATCCAGAGGCTGCATTAGAGGCTGATCTGTGTCAGACATTTGTGAACGCAGCCATGAATTGCACAATCACCAGAATTGACATGATTGTGTCCTCTCTGAGCCGACATCTCAGTCCGGGAAGCAGATGGTGACCTTAGACGATACCTGAAGAAAGATGGTGCCATCCTTCTTAAGAGAAAAACAGATGAAGGCATCATCCGGGGGGGAGTATTGGGATCTGTGTGTAATAATTGCCTAGAAGTGTTATACATACACATTACTGAGCATGCATGTACTTGGCATAAAATCAGGGCCGGCGCTAGCGCAAGGCAACATGGGAACTTGCCTAATGGCGCCAGTGCCGCCAGGAAAAAGGGCGTAAAATTGACCGGGACAGTTGCCTGCCCGATCGTAGAGTGTGTCTGTGGGCCCGGCTGCTGCTGCCACCCCCCTCAACACCACCGCTGCCACCCCCCTCAACACCACCGCTGCCAACCCCCCTCAACAACACCGCTGCCACCCCCCCCTCAACAACACCGCTGCCACCCCCTTAATACCACCGCTGCCACCCCCCCTCAACACCACCGCTGCCACCCCCTCAACACCACCGCTGCCACCCCCTCAACACCACCGCTGCCACCCCCTCAACACCACCGCTGCCACCCCCTCAACACCACCGCTGCCACCCCCCTTAATACCACCGCTGCCACCCCCCTTAAACACCACCGCTGCCACCCCCCCTCAACACCACCGCTGCCACCCCCCCTCAACACCACCGCTGCCACCCCCTTAATAATACCGCTGCCACCCCCCTCAACACCACCGCTGCCACCCCCCCTCAACACCACCGCTGCCACTTCCCCCCAACACCACAGCTGCCACCCCCTTAATACCACCGCTGCCACCCCCCTCAACACCACCGCTGCCACCCCCCTTAACACCACCGCTGCCACCCCCCTTAATACCACCACTGCCACCCCCCTCAACACCACCACTGCCACCCCCTCAACACCACCACTGCCACTTCCCCTCAACACCACCGCTGCCACCACTCTCAACACCACCGCTGCCAACCCCCCTCAACAACACCGCTGCCACCCCCCCCTCAACAACACCGCTGCCACCCCCTTAATACCACCGCTGCCACCCCCCCTCAACACCACCACTGCCACTTCCCCTCAACACCACCGCTGCCACCCCCTCAACACCACCGCTGCCACCCCCCTTAACACCACCGCTGCCACCCCCCTTAATACCACCACTGCCACCCCCCTCAACACCACCACTGCCACCCCCCTCAACACCACCACTGCCACTTCCCCTCAACACCACCGCTGCCACCCCCTTAATACCACCGCTGCCACCCCCCTCAACACCACCGCTGCCACCCCCCTCAACACCACCGCTGCCACCCCCCTTAATACCACCACTGCCACCCCCCTCAACACCACCACTGCCACCCCCCTCAACACCACCACTGCCACTTCCCCTCAACACCACCGCTGCCACCCCCCTCAACACCACCACTGCCACTTCCCCTCAACACCACCGCTGCCACCCCCCTCAACACCACCGCTGCCACCCCCCTTAATACCACCGCTGCCACCCCCCCTCAACACCACCACTGCCACCCCCCTTAAACACCACCACTGCCACCCCCTCAACACCACCGCTGCCACCCCCCCCTCAACACCACCGCTGCCACCCCCCCTCAACACCACCGCTGCCACCCCCTTAATACTACCGCTGCCACCCTCTCAACACCACCACTGCCACTTCCCCTCAACACCACAGCTGCCACCCCCTTAATACCACCGCTGCCACCCCCCTCAACACCACCGCTGCCACCCCCCTTAATACCACCACTGCCACCCCCCTCAACACCACCACTGCCACCCCCCTCAACACCACCACTGCCACTTCCCCTCAACACCACCGCTGCCACCCCCCTCAACACCACCACTGCCACCCCCCTCAACACCACCACTGCCACTTTCCCTTAATACCACCACTGCCACTTCCCCTTAATACCACCGCTGCCACCCCCCTTAATACCACCGCTGCCACCCCCCTTAATACCACCGCTGCCACCCCCCTTAATACCACCGCTGCCACCCCCCTCAACACCACCGCTGCCACCCCCCTCAACAACACCGCTGCCACCCCCTTAATACCACCACTGCCACCCTTCTCATTGCCACCGCTGCCACCCCCCCTCAACACCACCGCTGCCACTCCCCCTCAACACCACCGCTGCCACCCCCCCTCAACACCACCGCTGCCACCCCCCCACAACACCACCGCTGCCACCCCCCCACAACACCACCGCTGCCACCCCCCTCAACACCATCACTGCCACTTCCCCTCAACACCACCGCTGCCACCCCCCTCAACACCACCGCTGCCACCCCCCTTAATACCACCGCTGCCACCCCCCTTAATACCACCACTGCCACCCCCCTTAAACACCACCACTGCCACCCCCTCAACACCACCGCTGCCATCCCCCTCAACACCACTGCTGTATGGTGTGTGTGTGTGCGTGCGTGCCGGGGGGCGTCAAAATGCACCTTCGCCTGAGTTGGCAAAAATCCTTGCACCGGCCCTGCATGAAATAATATATCTGATGAGGAGTCCACATTAAAGTGTCGATCAGTGGGATCCGTTGACCGATTGATTTTATTGTCTAATCCGGGATTCCCTTCCAGCATGAAGCGTTTTATCCGTCTGGCCTCCTTTTGCTGTCATGTTGTCAGCCCCTGAAAAATTGGGACGCGGTAATGTTGAGCAATCTGCAGGGCGGGGGGAAAACAATAAAAATAAATCCTTTGTTGGTGTCATGAGATATTTTTAGATGTTGACAACAAATTGAAAAGTTTAAAAATAATACCTGGCTCCCAGTTCTCCGACTGTCACAATAAATCGGTTTCAGGGGCTGAATGGGGGGCAACGTGCCAAGACATCCTTCCGTCTGGAGAGACTTCCTAGAAAGACGAGGACCGTCCAACAGGAGAAGGGGATTCTGGGTAAATGACGATCTTGCGAAGGCGAGAAACTTCACAACAAAGTTAGGAATGGCACTTTCCCTTTTCCTGTTATGTAGGCAATATGGTGCAGAGGGGGTACTCAGAAAGGGAGGTCACCCTATGGGCATAGTGGGGGCTCTGGGTACTAAATGGATATAAGTCTGTGTTATGCGTGTCCTTCGAAAGAGTCTATGCGCATGGGTGTTCAACCTGTGGCCCTCCAGCTGTTGCGGGACTACAAGTCCCATGAGGCATTGCAAAGCTGTCAGTTAAACAAACATGACTCCCGAAGGCAGAGGCATGTGCCTGGGCAGGGCGGGGCTGGAACAAAAATTTGGCCCTGGACTTCATCCAGACTGGTCCACTTTGACAGGTCTCCCCCATGGCGGCTGGACAACTCCCTGCTTCTTTGTTGCCCCCAGGTGAGCGCTGCGGGGAGGGAGAGGAGGTGAGCGCTGCGGGAAGGGAGAGATAGAGGAGCGGAGGGGGCGGCGGTCCGCTGTCACTGAAGCCGGCCCACTGAGCCATCGGCCCACTGGGAAACTCCCTGTAGTCCCAATGGCCAGTCCATCCCTGTGCCTGGGTCCTTCTGGTTGCTTGAATACCACATACAGCCCGGAAAGCAGCAATGGTTCACAGGATTTTGAATCACTACAGCCACCCATGGACTAGTGACCACCGCTCATAGCCACTACAGAAAAGATTAAACAATCATGTTGTGGCTATAAAACGGTGGTCACTAGTCCATGGGTGGCTGTAATAATTCAAAATCGTGTATGTGGTATCCAAGCAACCAGAAGGACCCGGTCACAGGAAGCTGGATGCTGTGAATTGTGGGTCATAGGCAGGACCGGAAGGGACATTGCTAAAGGAACAGGGTTATGTGTTTCGAGGCTCCACCTCTTTATCAAACCAGCTGGAAACTGTTACAGCTACCCATGGAGTCCACTGTTTGGGCACCCCGACATACAACCTGGACAGCGGCAGTATTTCACCGGATTTTGGATCACTACAGCCACCCATGGATCAGTCATATGTCCCATCATGCTGCACTTAGATTGGTGCCCCTTGTTTCTTTCCCAGATACTACAGGTAATACATCTAGCCGTGTGCCTTATGTGACAGCATCCTGGTGCCGTGTCCAGCCAAGATTGCCACTCATGACTGAGAAGCATTTAAAACCATTTCTTGTGCGAGTTGCCAATGGTCTACTTCAGGGATATGCAAACTGTGGACCTCCAGCTGTTGCAAAACTACAAGTCCCATCATGCCTCTGCCTTTGGCTGCCAGAGTCTTGCTGTGCCTTGTGGGACTTGTAGCTCTGTAACAGCTGGAGGGCCACAGTTTGCATATCCCTGGTCTATTTTAATTAATGTACTCATATCCACTACACTTACTTAGCCAGATTCAGGTAGAGTTACGCCGGCGTATCAGTAGATACGCCGTCGTAACTCTGAATCTGCGTCGTTGTATATTTAAGTGTATTCTCAAATTGAGATACACTTAAATCTAGCTAAGATACGACGGCCTGCGCCGTCGTATCTTAGCTGTCTATTTCCGCCGGCCGCTAGGGGCATGTACGCTGATTTACGCCTAGAATGCGTAAATCAGCGAGATACGCCTATACACCAAAAAGATGGCGCAGCCAATGTTAAGTATGGACGTCGGAACCGCGTAAAATGTTTCAATTTTTACGTCGTTTGCGCAAGTCGTCCGTGAATGAGGCTGGGCGTAATTTACGTTCACTTCGAAACCAATAAGTCTTTGCGGCGTAATTTGGAGCATGCGCACTGGGATATGTCCACGGACATATCCCAGTTCGTTCAAAACGTCAATCACGTCGGGTTACGATTCATTAGCATAAAACATGCCCACCTCTTCACAATTTGAATTAGGCGCACTTAGGCCGGCACATTTACGTTACGCCGCTGTAACTTAGGACGCAAGTGCTTTGTGAATACAGCACTTGCCTCTCTAACTTACGGTGGCGTAGCGTATATGAGATACGCTACGCCTGCCTAACGTTAGCTGGATTCAGTTACACGTGCCTAACCGCGTGCACAGGTCCCCTTTTCCGCTTGCCTACATGCTTGTAGGAAAGGGAGGCTATCAATGTCTCGTCTGAAATCCTCTATGGTTAGGACCACCTTCCTAGCCCTGGCACAGGTAGAATTCAGAAGGAACATTTTGCCTTCTTTTCTTGTGAGCAGCCAGTGGATGGACGTTGCCATTGGTAGAGGCCAAGAAAGGAAAATTACGGTAAATGTTGATACAATTTTCATATCTCCGATCTCCAATTGTTTTCCCAACCAGCAAGATTCCCTTTAATGAACGGTAAAAACATTTCGATCACCTTCACAGCCGACTGCACACATTTTTCCTTGTTTGTTTTCCATTCTGCAAACAATCCCTCCCAAATTCCTTGCGTTGTCTACTGTTTTCCGATAGAGAATCTAGTAAACAAATTGTTCATTCGTGGAAGTATGTTCTGAATTTTGTCTCTGGGTCACCATGGGATGACTTTTCGATGGGGGGGGGGGGAGAAAAATGTTGGCGAGGTGGCGGGCCAGCTGCGAGCGATAGACCCCCACCTAGTCACGAGATCCTTTATTCCAAATGAAATCCAGTTTAGCTGAAATTCTGCTCAGTAGCACATGGCCAAGCTGGTTTTGCCCGGTTTGGGCCGGCGATGGCCGACTCAGGCTCGTTCCTCGTGTTGTTCTGGAGGAGCGCAGGGAAGAGAATGTTTGTCGGTAACTCCCATCCTTAATTTAGATCCGATAACAACCAATATGTGTTTGTGCCAGATGATTTGGAAGAAGAATTTGAATTTTCGAAAAAAGGAAAAATTCTACGAATTCCAGAAATATGACCTACTCTAAAGCTGGGTTTACTTTTCAGATTATCCCGAACGTTAATTGGTCTCGGTTTTTAGAGATTGTTGATGAATCAGGAGTTTTTAAATGACACAATAAAGCCAAAGAAATAAATCAAATAAGTTCAGCAAAAAAAAGTTAGCTCATAAAATAATATACATAAAATCAACTTTTATTATAATCAGTAAAAAAAAAAAATCCCCCTTTTATGCAAGTCCCTTGAAATAAATTTCTTAAAAAGGTGAAATATCACCCCAACTGAGGTCCAAATTATCGATATAGGGGTAGATTCACGTAGATCCGCGTATATTTGTGGCGGCGTAACGTATCCGATTTACGTTACGCCTCCGCATCTTAGGCCTCGTACACACGACAGAGTTTCTCGGCAGAATTCGGCGAGAAACTCGGTCAGAGCCTGATTCTGCCGAGAAACTCTGTCGTGTGTACACTTTCGGCCCGATGGAGCCGCCGAGGAACTCGTCGAGAAAATAGAGAACATGTTCTCTATTTTCTCGTTGTTCTATGGGAGCTCTCGGCCCGCCGAGCTCCTCGGCGGCTTCAGGGCTGAACTGGCCGAGGAACTCGATGTGTTTGGCACGTCGAGTTCCTCGGCCGTGTGTACGAGGCCTTAGACGGGCAAGTGCTGTATTCTCAAAGCACTTGCTCCGTAAGTTGCGGCGGCGTAGCGTAAATCGGCCCGCCTAATTCAAATGTGGGACAGGGGGGCGTGTTTTATGTTAATGTTCTGTGACCTGACGTGATTGACGTTTTTCCCGTCCGCGGAATTTCCCAGTGTGCATTGCTCCCAATACGCCACAAGGACGTCATTGGTTTCGACGTGAACGTAAATGACGTCCAGCCCCATTCACGGACAACTTACCTAAACGACGTAACTTTTTCAAATTTCGACGCGGGAACGACGGCCATACTTAACATTGGTACGCCGCACTTACGCCACCATATAGCAGGGGTAACTATACGCCGGGAAAAGCCTAACGTAAACGGCGTAAATGTACTGCGTCGGCCGGGCGTACGTTCGTGAATTCGCGTATTTAGCTGATTTACATATTTCGATGCGTAAATCACCGTACATGCCCCCTAGCGGCCAGCGTAAATGTGCAGTTACGATCCGATGGCGTAAGAGACTTACGCCTGTCGGATCTTAGGGAAATCTATGCGTAACTGATTCTATGAATCAGGCGCATAGATACGACGGCGCAACTCAGAGATACGACGGCGTATCTGGAGATACGCCGTCGTATCTCCACTGAGAATCTGGCCCAAAGTATAGAAATCCAAGCACAATAAATTAATGGGAAAAACATAAATGAAAGGAAAAGCTATTCTGTTGATGAATACACAATACAAATAAATAATGACGCGTACACACGATCGGAATTTCCGACAACAAATGTTCGATGGGAGATTTTGGTCGACCGTGCGTAGGCCCCCCATCGGACATTTTCCGACAACAAAAATTTGAGAGCTGGTTCTCAAATTTTCCGACAACAAAATCCCTTCCCGTAAATTCCGATCGCGTGTGGACAATTCCGAAGCACAAAATTTCACGCATGCTCTGAATCAAGTACGAGAGGGAAGCGCTCGGCCTGGTAAAACTAGCGTTCGCAATGGAGATAGCACCTTGAACTTCCCTTTTCTAGTGCCGTTGTACGTAACCATGTTCTTGGCGTTCGGAATTTCCGACAACATTTGTGTGACCGTGTGTATGCAAGACAAGTTTGATCCAACATCCGTCGGAAGTTTATCCACGGTTTTGTTTTCGGAATGTCCCATCGTCTGTACGCGACATAAATTGAATAAAGTCCATATACTGTATATGGGATATCATGGGTAGGTCCTACATGACATACAAAGTTGGAAGTGTATCCTTAGCCAATATTGTTTATTTCATTCTGGCTAGAGAAAGGAATTCTTATGTCAGATATCTATTGTCGTCTGTGACCCCGCTGGGGAAATTTTCTCAGTCAAGAACATATAAACTGAGAAAAGTAATGTCAAGTTGAAGCAGGAACATATCAGAAGCTAGGTGTCATGGAGGTTCATACTAAAGGCACCAGGGGACACCTAGGGACATAGGGGGGCACAGGAGGCACAGGACATACTAGGGCACACTTAAAGACAGGGGGAGCACTAGATGATATGGGGAGCACTGGGGCACAGTTGGAGACACAGAGTCTCACAGAGGTGTAATTGGAGACACTAGAGGACATGGGGCACACCTGGAGTTCCATGGGTGCATTTGGAGACACCAGACGATATTGAAAACATAGGGGGCATGCATGGGCACATTTGAAATCATTGTATGACACAAGGTGCACTTGGAAAAACAGTTTTGCTGGTGCGCCGTCAATTGGGCAGGGGGGTTGGCAAGCAAACCTGGGTAATCTACCCCCCTGGTCGCTCCAGCCCGCCACACCTCGTTGCTGGCTCGCTCGCTGATCAATCTGCCTTTTCCCCAATTCAGGTCATGGCTGGGACTTCCCCCTCCATCTCCTCCGTGTTTCGGCAGTCGCTGCTTCTCCTCCCGGCCAGTGGGGTCTTCGGACTTCCAGCCAATGGGGGTCTCAGGACCCGCTTCCTGATTGGCCGGGTGGAGAAACAGGAAGTCATTAGCGAATACTAATTCGCTAATGTCACACAACTGGGTGGACTCCGGGGGCAGTGTTCAGCGCCCCGAGCCCTCCCTTTTTTGAAGCCAATTAGAGCCTCAGGTTTAATCATGTGCTTAAAAAAAACACAAAAAAAACATTGAAATCCATGCGTCCAGCTCCCACATGTATATTAGGGGCCAGGCACATGGATTAGGGGGACGGGGGCCCCACTTGGACGGGCCGCCACTGCCCAAATGCCTTCACTTTATTGGGGGGTATAGCCTTCTATGGATGATCCCTGCTCAGTAGCTTACAGCGTGTGCCTGTATGGATTATATGGAGGTTCTTTTCAACAAATATTGTCTTTTTCATATGAGCCAGCTGTATTTTAAAATTATTTCTTGCAAGCTGTTTCTGACACCCGTGACATGAAATAGTGCGTTTTTCTGCCTCCATATACTCATTGAAGAATTGGTGGAAGATTATCTCTCATTTGAACTCTCCTACCATCCCAACAAGCCTGATATTTTCACAAGTTTTGCCATTTATTATTTCAGCTTCATAAAAGTCCCCCATCCTGAGCAGTGAATATAAATCACTTTCCTCCCTCCATTCTTCCCCCTTCTGTGCGGAGGTCAATGTCATTGTAAGATTGGTTTGTTTGAAAACATGGCCGACCGAGGAATTTGGAATTATTAATGGTCCCGTTCTGGCCATATATTATCCCGATATCAAATGGACTATGGAGCAATGTTGATAAAGAGTTCCTGGAGTGCGGTCTGCGCAGCATTTTGGTGTCTGTATCATTAATTTGTTAAGTAGCTTATCTTAATGTCCTCAGCTGTTATCAGCCAGGAGAGACAGAGAGTCTGCTGGGACAACCGGGAGCCCAATTAAATTGGGCCGCAGCTCCCGTTTCACTCAGCAAGTTCTGGGTCTATTTTCCACCCACCAGCTAATTTTCGAGATTTCGGCCTGGAAATGGACAACTCGGCAGATAAACTCGACCGCCATCGATCATCTTGGTAGGTGGTGGGCGCTGGGTTCTGTCTGTGTGAATATTTCTGGAGGCAATCAATCATATCCATGTAGACATTGTGTTCTATATCAAAAAATTAGAATTTTAGAAGAAGATAATGTTACAAAACATAAATTAAAGGGGTGACGCTAGACTGCAGAGGGCACAGCTCCCACCTATCTCTCTTTTGGAGAGACGGGTTCTTATTTGTAACAAAATCCTTCTGCCCCTCTATTTTTTATCTGGCCTATAGACCTCTAAATAAATTGAATATTGAAGTTCATCTCCAGGGGAAGGGAGGGAAAAAAACAAGAGATTCTATTCAAAGTAATGTGCAATATCTTATCCGAAATGTATTCAACGTAGATAGCCGCATCCCTAAGGGGATGAATTCTGAGCAGGCCTGGGAAGCAGAAAGGTTCCTTACAATAAACCTCATCTCCAGGCAAAGTCTGGGTCCCTGGACGTACATCTTCTCTGGGCAAAGCCTGGGAGGCCAAGTCTGGGTCCAGGGACTTGCATCTTCTTCGGGCAAAGCCTGGGAGGCCAAGTCTGGGTCCCTGGACTTGCATCTTCTCCAGGCAAAGCCTGGGAGGCCAAGTCTGGGTCCCTGGACTTGCATCTTCTCCAGGCAAAGCCTGGGAGGCCAAGTCTGGGTCCCTGGACTTGCATCTTCTCCGGGCAAAGCCTGGGAGGCCAAGTCTGGGTCCCTGGACTTGCATCTTCTCCGGGCAAAGCCTGGGAGGCCAAGTCTGGGTCCCTGGACTTACATCTTCTCTGCGCAAAGCCTGGAAGGCCAAGTCTGGGTCCCTGGACTTACATCTTCTCCGGGCAAAGCCTGGGAGGCCAAGTCTGGGTCCCTGGACTTACATCTTCTCCGGGCAAAGCCTGGGAGGCCAAGTCTGGGTCCCTGGACTTACATCTTCTCCGGGCAAAGCCTGGGAGGCCAAGTCTGGGTCCCTGGACTTACATCTTCTCCGGGCAAAGCCTGGGAGGCCAAGTCTGGGTCCCTGGACTTACATCTTCTCCGGGCAAAGCCTGGGAGGCCAAGTCTGGGTCCCTGGACTAACATCTTCTCCAGGCAAAGTCTTCTAGAAGGTCTTCCCCAATATTTTCCTCCTTCCCCAGCCCACATCACCGGCAATAAACCTCCTAGTGACTGGCTAGAAAGGAATATTCATTAGGTTGCTTTCACAAAAATCATTTTTTATTCAGTTTTTGTGTTTGAAAAATACAATGGACCCACAACTGTCCAGTGTGAAGCATTACATAGGATTTAATGGCCGTGCGCTTTTTCTTCTGCTTTTTTTTTAAAGGTCTGCAAGCTGCATTTTTTGTGCGGTAAAAAAAAAAAAACTGCACCAAAAACACACCTCCCTATTACAATGAATGAAAAAAAACGCATCAAAAATGAACCCGGGGTTTTGATTTTGGTGGGTTTTTCTGAGCAATATGTCCTTTTTTCACAGGTCGAAAATGCAGCAAAAATGTAAATGCGTTTTTACAGTGTTTTTGCAACAGAGCAGTGTTAAAGTAGCCTTACTCAAAATATGGCATCTTCTTGCTCTCTTCATTGGAGAACATTTCCCATGAGCAGGCAGAAGTAAACATCACCAACAAATGCAGAAAACATGAACAATCCAAGCTCAGGCTGGCTAAAACCTACCTGCCTTCTATATTCTAGTGGCACTTCAACCTTGGCGGGCTTCACTATCCATCCAACTATCCATTTAACCCACCCATCCATCTAACCATTCACCTAACCATCCATCTATCCACCCACCCACCTAACCACCCATCTATCCACCCATCTACCCAACCATCTATCCATCCATCCATCCATCTAACCATCTATCCACCCATCTAACCAGCCATCTACCCAACCATCTATTCATCCATCCATCTATCCACCCATCCATCAAACCATTTATCCATCCATCCATCTATCCATCTAACCATCTATCCACCCATCTAACCACCCATCTAACCACCCATCTACCCAACCATCCATCCATCTAACCATCTATCCACCCATCTACCCAACCATCTATCCATCCACCCATCTATCCACCCATCTAACCAGCCATCTAACCAGCCATCTAACCAGCCATCTAACCAGCCATCTAACCAGCCATCTAACCAGCCATCTAACCAGCCATCTATCCATCCATCTATCCATCCATCTATCCATCCATCCATCTACCCATCTATCCACCCATCTATCTAACCATCTATCCATCTAACCATTTATCCATCCATCCATCTAACCATCTATCCATTCACCTAACCATCCATCTATCCATCCAACCATCTATCTATCTATCTATCCATGACCCAACCATTCACCTAACCATCCATCTATCCATCCACTCAACCATCCATCCAACCATCCACCACCTATCCATCCTTCTCAAAATCTAAATGAACTGAATACAGAATATTTTTTTTTTTTTTTTTTTGTTATGCCGATCATCTGAATGTTTTTGTTTTTTTTAGGCTGTGGAATGCTAAGATAATCACTAATATCCAGTAATGTTGTAAATTATTCTTGCCAGGAAATCATATGACTTGACCCGGGTGATGCCCATTTCACCCCTCAGTAAAGTGTCCCTGGAATGCAATGCACAATCATCTCAAATGTTCATCCTCCGAATAAAAACCAGATGCAGATTTATAGCTAATAATAAAAGAATAGATTGGAATTCTCAATACATAGCAATTACGACGCTGCAGGTCAAAGACCGAGAGATAAATTTCATCAGAATAATATGATCCATCAGAAAAAAATTCAGTTTGTTATTGTGATCGCTGGTGGAAGTTCTCCGGCATTGGTGTTGTCATCTGTGTTCTACATGAGCAGATCCCATCATACAGACAGAGGAATTGGAGATCTGGTGCTATACAGAGAACCTGTACATGAGCAGATCCCATCATACAGACAGACAGAGGTATTGGAGATCTGGTGCTATACAGAGAACCTCTACATGAGCAGATCCCATCATACATACAGACAGAGGAATTGGAGATCTGGTGCTATACAGAGAACCTGTACATGAGCAGATCCCATCATACAGACAGACAGAGGTATTGGAGATCTGGTGCTATACAGAGAACCTCTACATGAGCAGATCCCATCATACAGACAGACAGACAGAGGAATTGGAGATCTGGTGCTATACAGAGAACCTGTACATGAGCAGATCCCATCATACAGACAGACAGAGGAATTGGAGATCTGGTGCTATACAGAGAACCTCTACATGAGCAGATCCCATCATACAGACAGACAGAGGTATTGGAGATCTGGTGCTATACAGAGAACCTCTACATGAGCAGATCCCATCATACAGACAGACAGAGGTATTGGAGATCTGGTGCTATACAGAGAACCTCTACATGAGCAGATCCCATCATACAGACAGACAGACAGAGGTATTGGAGATCTGGTGCTATACAGAGAACCTCTCCTGTTATATAAGATAAAAGATGTTCATGCTGATGGCTCTGGAGCCTCCTCAAACCGACTCCCCAATCAAACGGCACCCAGCCTGGGATCCCTTCAATAGAACCGGGAACCCAGCAAGTCGCTGGGGTCCCCTGGTACCTCCGGGTGAGGTCCCAAGTAGTCTGCAATCATGGCCAGGTGGGCCACGCCGGCGGGGTCCATGGATGTGCGCACCCTGAAGGTGGATGCCACATCTGGAACCGGGACCCCGCGAAGATTTTAGAACACATGACACCTGTCACAAATATACTCCTCTCCAGCACGCCCCCTGAGGGGAAAAAGCTCCTCTGATTGGCTGCTGGAGAAACTTACTCTGCCAGAACCCCTCTGGCGCCAACTTCTGGCCAGGGATGATATTGCATCCCTGGACCACAGACTGACCCAGTGGACATTTCTGGAATGACAGGAGTCCCACAATTTGAACAAATAGTGAATGGGAGCAAGGAAACTCTCCCATTCCCCACTAACTTTAGCGTAGTGCCCATACTGAAAGTAAGGGGGCGCTACATATGCATGGCTGCCACTAGACAGGTCCACCTATAAGGTCATTTACATCAAGCAGAGATATAATCGATCGATCAATGTACACTCCCTCCAAGACCGCTATCTTCTAGCCATGGACGGCCTCACTGGCACAAAGCAATGGGGATGACGTCACCCGTTCTCATCCTCCTCTATAACATATAACACCTGCCTGGGCCGGAGAGGAGTGCGGTGTGTTTCCAGTTATCTGCCTGTTTAGGCTCAGGGAGGGTCATTCCAAATAACAGAATTACCAGCTTAAATATTCCATCATTAAAATAAAATACAATCTTAAGTCAGAAATTACCTAAAGGCTCGAAAATCCGCCATAAGACGGGAGAAAACATCTTTAATTCATCCGGACGGTCTGATAGAGAATGGCGGGTTATGGAGGTCGCCCTGAGCTAAGAGTTCTGGAATTACACATTAACATTCTGCGGAGGAGAAATCCCGAGGAGAATGATCCGTCTTATCTATGTGTTCCTGGCAGGATCCTTCTATTGTCTTCTGTGCCCTCCTAACGTGGCGAGAGAGACCATTCTCCAACGTGGAAGGAAGCGGCGGCTGTACGCGCCGGGCATGGGTGGCCGCCACATACAATATTAATTGTTACAAACAATTATTGCAGTTTTTTTTAAATGGAAGTACTGTATGGGGGGGGGGGGGGGTTCTGTAGATTTATACTCACAAAAGGTGGATGCTGCATCTGTCCCCTGCCAGCTCTAAGACTGAGAACCGAGCGATCAAACACCACCAATCACTCAGTGCTCCCTAAACAGAGAGCTGGTGACTGTCAGTCACCGGCTCCCCCCCCCCCCCCCCCTCTGCTCACTGGAGCACTGGGCTGTTCAGGGGGCAGGAGCGGCCAGCTCAGGCTCTCGGCGGCTTGCTGAGAGGCTGAGCCGGGTGCCGGTGTTCTGCCAAAAAAGGTCCATCCGGCAGATATTGACCCCCCCTGTGCAGCGCTTGCGCAATATGAACCACAACGGCGAAAAGAGGCAAAGATATAGAGTTGTGAGTCAGCTGTATGCCAAGCAGTGCCCATAAAGGATATAATATAGTGTAAATTACTGCGCTGCTAAGTATACATGTATCAAGCTGCTAATCACAGCTACTGAAAAACAAGAAGCAAAAAACAAAATGTGGACAAAAAGTGTAGCGCTCTGATACAAAAACAGGTATGAAAGTGAAAATCCAAACCATGTGTAGCTAATATGCAATAATGTGAACTGCACATATATATGAGGACACAATTGTCAATACCATATATATAAAAATGTCCAAAAATAAACAAAATGAAAAATAAATAAAGCAATGTTCAAATTTGGAGAGTGAGATGAAATCTTCCAAAGATGAGTGAATAAATGTGAATTTCCAAAAGAAGAAATATCCCATCACCAGTGTGAATGCAGGCTTACCGGAACATATGGACTCTGCGAAATGTATATTTCCAGAGCCAATCAGGTTTGGTATAAACTGGAAACCACGGCGTGGAGTTGCTTCAGGCAGGGGTCAGCGAATGATCTTAATGCGATAACCTAGGGAGAACTGGAAGGTCTCTCGCTCAGGGAATGCAGGAGATGGTCATCCGTGTTTGAAATTCACATAAAAACGTAGAAAAAGAAAAGAGGGGACGCCATAGTGTAATACCGTCAAAAAATCAGTTTTGGGTTTAATTAAAAGTTGCACTTACATGTCATATGAGAATATAGCGCACTTCAATAAAATGATGGCAACATTGGAGTCTTCCCTGACGCGTTTCGTGTAAGTACACGTTGTCAAAAGGGTATCCCTCTCATGTGGCCAACAGACAGATTTATAGTGAGCCCCCAAACACATACAACTCACCATCTGGGAGGAGTCACTCAGAACTGGAACATTTCCGGGTGAAAATCGAATCTGGACAGAGTGTAAGCTTGAAATGGCATTCTTGTCCGTGCAATAAGCACTTTAGATGTTGAAAAACGACATAGATAAAAAAATGACAGAACATATGTGGTGAAGGGGCGCTTGGAACAAGCGCTTCCTGAGTGTGGCAAGATGGCGGCGGGGCGTGCGCTCCAAGCCTCGTCTTGATGCAATGTTCTGATAGGATGTCGAGAACGAGGAGGGGCTGCAGACAAACGCTTCCTGGCATCAACAAGATGGCGCCGGTGCGTGCGCTCCAAGCCTCGTTCTGACTTGGTGCTCTGAACCGGATGCTAGAAACGAGGAGACGCTCCGAGCAGGCACATCCTGATTATGCCAAGATGGCGCCGGAGCGTGCGCTCCAAGCCTCGTTCTGGCTGCGTGCTCAGAACAGAAACGTTCCACATATGTCATATGTTGTGGAACGTTTCTGTTCTGAGCACGCAGCCAGAACGAGGCTTGGAGCGCACGCTCCGGCGCCATCTTGGCATAATCAGGATGTGCCTGCTCGGAGCGTCTCCTCGTTTCTAGCATCCGGTTCAGAGCACCAAGTCAGAACGAGGCTTGGAGCGCACGCACCGGCGCCATCTTGTTGATGCCAGGAAGCGTTTGTCTGCAGCCCCTCCTCGTTCTCGACATCCTATCAGAACATTGCATCAAGACGAGGCTTGGAGCGCACGCCCCGCCGCCATCTTGCCACACTCAGGAAGCGCTTGTTCCAAGCGCCCCTTCACCACATATGTTCTGTCATTTTTTTATCTATGTCGTTTTTCAACATCTAAAGTGCTTATTGCACGGACAAGAATGCCATTTCAAGCTTACACTCTGTCCAGATTCGATTTTCACCCGGAAATGTTCCAGTTCTGAGTGACTCCTCCCAGATGGTGAGTTGTATGTGTTTGGGGGCTCACTATAAATCTGTCTGTTGGCCACATGAGAGGGATACCCTTTTGACAACGTGTACTTACACGAAACGCGTCAGGGAAGACTCCAATGTTGCCATCATTTTATTGAAGTGCGCTATATTCTCATATGACATGTAAGTGCAACTTTTAATTAAACCCAAAACTGATTTTTTGACGGTATTACACTATGGCGTCCCCTCTTTTCTTTTTCTACGTTTTTATGTGAATTTCAAACACGGATGACCATCTCCTGCATTCCCTGAGCGAGAGACCTTCCAGTTCTCCCTAGGTTATCGCATTAAGATCATTCGCTGACCCCTGCCTGAAGCAACTCCACGCCGTGGTTTCCAGTTTATACCAAACCTGATTGGCTCTGGAAATATACATTTCGCAGAGTCCATATGTTCCGGTAAGCCTGCATTCACACTGGTGATGGGATATTTCTTCTTTTGGAAATTCACATTTATTCACTCATCTTTGGAAGATTTCATCTCACTCTCCAAATTTGAACATTGCTTTATTTATTTTTCATTTTGTTTATTTTTGGACATTTTTATATATATGGTATTGACAATTGTGTCCTCATATATATGTGCAGTTCACATTATTGCATATTAGCTACACATGGTTTGGATTTTCACTTTCATACCTGTTTTTGTATCAGAGCGCTACACTTTTTGTCCACATTCTGTATGCCAAGCAGTGCCCATAAAGGATACCAATCAGTGCCCATTAGTAATGCCAGTCAGTGCCCATCAGTAATGCCTGTCATTGACGCCTCATCGGTGCTGACCATCAGTGCCAGCTATCAGTGCCATCATTGCCTATTAGTGCCAGCTATCAGTGCTGCCCATCAGTGCCATCATTGCCTATTAGTGCCAGCTATCAGTGCTGCCCATCAGTGCCATCATTGCCTATTAGTGCCAACTATCAGTGCTGCCCATCAGTGCCATTATTGCCTATTAGTGCCAGCTATCAGTGCCATTATTGCCTATTAGTGCCAACTATCAGTGCCATCATTGCCTATTAGTGCCAGCTATCAGTGCTGCCCATCAGTGCCATCATTGCCTATTAATGCCAGCTATCAGTGCCTATCAGTGCCATCATTGCCTATTAGTGCCAGCTATCAGTGCTGCCCATCAGTGCCATCATTTCCTATTAGTGCCAGCTATCAGTGCTGCCCATCAGAGCCATCATTGCCTATTAGTGCCAGCTATCAGTGCTGCCCATCAGTGCCATCATTGCCTATTAGTGCCACCCCTCAGTGCCCATTAGTGCCACCTATCCGTGCCTATCAGTGCCACCTATCCGTGCCCATCAGTGAAGGAAGTAATTACAACATTTTATAACAGAAACTAAGAAAAACTTTTTTCTTTTTTTTTTTTTGTCAAAAGACCTCAAAATTACACGGGCTTTGCTTCAAGTTGCGACAAAGTCCCACGACTTTCAGGCTGCACAAGTGTGAAAGGGGCCTTAGGTAGAGTCTCTCTTCTTGGTCAGACCTCGCGTGCCATGGTTTTTTTTTCATGCACGGCGGTGACATCATGGTATGTAGAGGAGAAATAGGATGTGAGGAGGACAAAGCTTTGTCATCCAGCCTCGGCCTGACTGGACGGAGTGGAAATGGGTTGTCCATGCGGGATAATAACGTGACTCACATACACATGTTGTGTGCGGAGGTATGCAGGCCTGGCTATCACTCAAGGGCTCTGGGCCCTGGCCAAGCCAAATAAAAAAACACTCAAAGTAAATACATTTGTTCTGAAGGAGCAGCTTCTCCTCCGCGGCCAAACTCACTGCGACGGGAATTCGCTTTACAAATCAAGGAAGCCGAATGCCTCATACAAGCTTCATCTGCCGCTGTGAGCCGCCTGTTATATAACCGTACCGCTAATGGCTAACATATCCTGAGCAGGCGCGATCGAAGAATGACAGCGTGCAAGGAGCATGCCGCTACTAGGGTGACCACGTTTCCCGGATTGCCCGGGACAGTCATGCATTTTGCAGGTCTGTCCCGGGCACATTAATTCCAGGACAATACAGTGTCCCAGAATGAAACTGACCATCCCCCCCCCCCCCTGGGCCAATCTGATGCCCCCAAAAAAGGCCGCCACTTCACCGCTTTACTCACTGACAGTACTTGTCCTGGCCGGGAATGCCTGGAGGAGCACAATCCCCGCCCCCTGCATATCCAAAGTACGCCGCAAGGACGTATTGGATTTGACGTGAACGTAAATTACGTCCAGCCCTATTCGTGAATGACTTACGTAAACAACGTAAAAATTTAAAAATTTGACGCGGGAATGACGTCCAAACATTGCGTACGCCTCATAGAAGCAGGAGCAACCTTACGCCGGAAAAGCCTTACGCAAACGACGTAAAAAAAATTCCGCCGGGGCGCACGTACGTTTGTGAATCGGCGTATCCAGCGCATTTGCATATTCTACGCTGAAATCTACGGAAGCGCCCCTAGCGGCCAGCGTAAAATTGCACACGATTATACGCCGGCGTATTCAAGTTACGTCGGCGGAGGAAGCCTATTTTTTTCAACGTATCTGCCTTTGAGAATCGGCGTAAAGATACGACGGCATATCTGAAGATACGCCGCCGTATGTTGTTGCTGAATCTAGCCCTGTGTGTGTATAGTGTATCTGTATGTGTATACTGTGTATGTATACTGTATATGTGTGGCCCCATAATCTCCTATTGCCCGGGGGCCCCATAATCTATTGCCCGGGGGCCCCATAATCTCCTATTGCCCGGGGGCCCCATAATCTCCTATTGCCCGGGGGCCCCATAATCTCCTATTCCCCGGGGGCCCCATAATCTCCTATTCCCCGGGGGCCCCATGAGCGGTCAGTCCGCCCCTGTTCTAGTAACACGTATGAGGTTGAATGGCAGGAGTTCTGCTTAGGGGCATTTATATACCGTATTTATCGCGGTATAACGCGCTCCCGCGTATACCGCGCACCCCTAAAGTGACCCCCAATCCTGTGGAAAAAAAGTTATTTTTGTACTTACAGTTTTGGTGTCTTGCGCGGCGTCCATCGGCGGCCTCGTCGGGTCCGGCGTCCTTCTGCGGCTTCGGGTGTCCTCTTCGGCGGGTCCGGCGTCCTTCTGCGGCTTCGGGTGTCCTTCTGCGGCTTCGGGTGTCCTTCTGCGGCTTCGGGTGTCCTTCTGCGGCTTCGGGTGTCCTGATGCGGCGGGTCCGGCGTCCTTCTGTGGCTTCGGGTGTCCTTCTGTGGCGGGTCCGGTGTCCTCTTCGGCGGGTCCGGCGTCCTCTTCGGCGGGTCCGGCGTCCTTCTGCGGCGTCCTCCCCGCTCGTTTCCCGCGCCGAGTTTTGAATACTGCGCCAGCATATACCGAGCGCAGTACACTCGGGCAGGCTCGGCAACTGTCGCGCTCACGTCCAGGACGTGACCGCGGAAGAAGCCGAGACTGGCCGACTATACCCGAGTGTACTGCGCTCGGTATATGTCGGCGCAGTATTCAAAACTCGGCGCGGGAAAGCGGGTATCGGCGTATATCGCGCACCTGATTTTCAGGGCAAAAAAGTGCGCGATATACGCCGATAAATACGGTAATTGTTGCAGATTTCAAAGCCGAACCTTTTGTGTTTTTTATGATATGCACTAAAAATATTTTAAATGCACAGAATAAATGCAGTTTTTATATATAAAATGCGATGTGTTTGGGGAAGTTCATGCACCTCTGAAGGTCCCATATCTTTGCGTTATACTTGTGTGAATATATAAAAAGGGATGTGGTGCATAGGTGTTGGTTTACTAAAGGCTGCGCAGTCTGCAAGTGCAGTTGCTCTAGAGCTTAGTAAATGAGGTAAAGCTTTGCAAAGAATACCCAATCACGTGCATCAAATCACGGGGCCCCATACAGCCTACCTGGTGGGGCCCCCACCAATATATCAAAACAAGATTTTCACTAAAAATACACAAAAATCATTGTTAGCGGACACAAACATAATAGCTGGCAGTAGGTGTCACCTTCAACTGTAGTGTTCAGGCAGGGCCACTGATACCCCCTATCAGTGGCCCTGCCTGAACACTACAGTCCTCCTGTAGGGGGCCCACCTGTTGAATTAACCCTTATTTCATTATTTTTTTTATTTATAATTAAATAACAATAATTACAATAATTTTTTTAACAGGACAGGGAAGCCAACAGTGCCACAGGAGGGGGGTGCAGCACAGTGACAGGGAGGGGGGGGGTGCACATGGGGGGATCATAAGTAGGCAGAACAAGGAGGGGGATCTGTGCGGGGGAAGTGATTACATCAATTACAGGAACGATGCCCTGTGTCTGTGTCTCTCCCTGCAGCAGCTGAAAGCCAGCGGGAGGGAGAGAAAACTACTTTCAGCAGCTGCAGAGAGCAGCACAGGGCAACTTTCTGTAATTGATGTAATCGCTTCCCCCGCACAGATCCCCCTCCTTGTTCTGCCTACTTCTGATCCCCCCCAAGTGCACCCCCCCTGTCACTGTGCTGCACCACACCTCCTGCAGTTTGGGCCCCCCCTGTATGCCCGGGCTCCCTACAGGAGGACTGGTGGTCCCCCCCTATCAGCGACCCTAACAGGCCTTCTCGTTCAACATCAGTGCCTGACCTCACAAATGCGCTTCTGGAAGAATGGTCAAACATTCCCATAGACACACTCCTAAACCTTGTGGAAGGCCTTCCCAGAAGAGGTGAAGCTGTTATAGCTGCAAAGGGCGGAGCCAACTCAAAATTGAACCCTACGGAATAAGACTGGGATGTCGTTAAATCTCATGTGCATGTAAAGGCAGGCGTCCCAATACTTTTGGTTATATAGTGGCCCAGATTCAAAAAGCAATTGCGTCTGCGTAACCATAGTTACGCAGCGCAATTGCTTACTTGCGCCGGCGTCTCGAATGCTCCTGATTCAGGAACCTCGTTACGCCGACTGCAGCCTAAGATATGACTGGCATAAGGCTCTTATGCCGTCATATCTTAGGCTGCATTCTTGCGATGGCCGCTAGGGGGCGTTCCCGTAGTGGTCAGCGTATAGTATGCAAATTGCATACTAACGCCGATTCACAACCCTACGCGAGCCCTGCGTACGCAGTTTACGTTGTTTGCGTTCGTCGGGTTCCGCGTAAGGCTGCTCCTGCTATTAGCAGGGGCAGCCAATGTTACGTATACCCGTCGTTCCCGCGTCGCAATGTTTTAAAATTACGTCGTTTGCGTAAGTGAATCGTTGAATGGCGCTGGACGCCATTTACGTTCACGTTGAAGCAAATGACGTCCTTGCGACGTCATTTGCCGCAATGCACGTCGGGAAAGTTTCCCGACGGAGCATGCGCACTACGTTCGTCACGGGAACGCGCCTAATTTAAATGATCCACGCCCCCTTACGGGATCATTTAAATTACGTGCCCTTACGCCGGGCAGTTTTAGGGAGCGCACGCGCAAATTACGGAGCTACTGCTATGTGAATGAAGCGTAGCGCGGGTAATTTACGGAGGCGCATCGTTAAAACGGTACGCTGCGCCTCCGTAAGAGTGCGCGCCCCTACCCGAATCCACCCCAATGTATTTTGAAATGTTCTGCGAATTGGATGCGGTTTAAGCCGCACTCAATTCGCATAGGTGTGAACCCGGCGTCCCAATACGTTTGGTTATATAGTGTGTATAGACTAAATGAAGGAGCGTTAAGCCTCGGAGTTCTGCTTTAATACAGAGAATGGCCCCCTTCATATGAAATGACAGAGGGGTGGAGGGAGGCCCCATATAGAGGGCCCGTTCTGGATGGAACTGGATGGAACCAAAGCGGTTTTCTTCATAAAATCTGCAATCTGATTACAAATCCCCAAAGTGACATTAAATGTAATAGCTGGAAGACTGGAACAGAATGGAGCGGATAGGAATAGCAACCGTCCCACAATTAATCACAACTAATGAAGGCTGCAGAGCCCATCCCCCGAAACAGCTATGCAAAGGTTTTATTCCTCATTGCTGGTGATGGTTCTGCTGCCATTGGCATGCTGGGACTTGCTGTTCATTTCTGATGTTGGATGAACATGGCTCGGTGACCTACAACACGGCACTTATGTGCTTTGCACACTTGCCTTGCAGCACTGAAGTCCTGGCTAAGGACTCTGGGTCCCGCAAATGTTTCATCCAGATGCCCCCATTTCTTCCCCCAATCCAAAAACTTACTGATAAATGAAACTGACTTCCCCGAACAGCTCCAATAGATTGTAAGCTCCTTGCAGAGGACCAGTGCTGATGGCTTCCCTCGTCTCCCCCCAGCTGCTGTGGGATAATTTTTCAGGATGGAGAATGCTGCCACCACCATGTTTCACAGTGGGGATGGTGTGTTCAGGGTGATGTGCAGCGTTAGTTTTCCGCCACACTATGGGCCAGATTCAGAGACAGCGGCGTATTTTTGTGCGGGCGTAGCACATCTCATATGCGCTACGCCGACGTAACTCTGAGAGGCATGAGCAGTATTCACAAAGCACTTGCTCCCTAAGTTACGACGGCGTAGCGTAAATGGGCCGGCGTAAGCCCGCCTAATTCAAATTAGGAAGGTAGTGGGCGTGTTGTATTAAAATTTGCCGTGACCCCATGTAAATGAATTCCCGAACGGCGCATGCTCAGAATTACGTCGCATATACTCCCCAAGATACGTCGGCTCAATGCTTTCGACGTGAACGTAACCTACGCCCAGCCCCATTCGCGTACAACATACGCAAACTACGTAAAATCCGACGTCCATACCCTAACATGACTTACCCCTGCTTTATGAGGCTTAACTTTACGCCAGACGTACGCCTTACGTAAACGGCGTAGATTGCTGCGACGGGCGCAAGTACGTTCGTGAATCGGCGTATCTCGCTCATTTACATATTCGACGCGTAAAACAATGGAAGCGCCCCTAGCGGCCAGCGTAAATATGCACCCAAGATACGACGGAGTAGGAGACTAACGTCGGTCGGATGGAGCCAGAATTCAGGCGTATCTGGTTTCAAGAATACGGCGCATAGATACGACGGCGCATCATAGAACTTATTGCGGCGAATCAACAGATACGTCGGCGTAAGTTCTCTCTGAATCTGGCCCTTAGCGTTTTACTTTTAGGCCAAAAAGTTCAATTTTGATCTCATGTGACCAGAGCACCTTCTTCCACATGTTTGCTGTGACCCCTCCCCCACATGGCTTCTCACAAACTACAAACAGAACTTCTTATGTCTTTCTTTCACCAATGTCTCTCTTCTTGTCACTCTTCCATAAAGTGCAGATTTGTGGAGAGACCACTAATAGTTGTCCTGTGGACAGATTCTCTCCCCTGATCTGTGGATCTCTGCAGCTCCTCCAGAGTTACCATGGGCCTCTTGGCTGCTTCTCGGATAAATGCTCTCCTTGCCCGGCCCGGTCAGTTTAGGTGGACGGCCATGTCTTGGTAGGTTTGCAGTTGTGCCACACTCTTTCCATATTCAGATGATGGATTGAACAGAAGCTCCGTGAGATCTTCAAAGCTTGGGAGATTTTATTATAACCTAACCCTGCTTTATACTTCTCCACAACTTTATCCCTGACCTGTCTGGTGTGTTCCTTGGCCTTCATGATGCTGTTTGTTCACTAAGGTTCTCTAACAAACCTCTGAGGGCTTCACAGAACAGCATTATTTATACTGAGATTAAATGACACACAGGTAGACTCTATTTACTAATTAGGTGACTTCTGAAGTCAATTGGTTGGACTAGATTTTAGTTGGGGGTATCAGAGTAAAGGGGGCTGAATACAAATGTCCCTCCCCCACACTTTTCAAATTTTTAAAACCATTTATTATTTTCCTTCCACTTCACAATTATGAGCCACTTTGTGTTGGTCTCTCACATAAAATCCCAATAAAATACATTTATGTTTTTGGTTGCAACATAACAAAAATGTGGAAAATGTCAAGGGGTATGAATACTTTTTTTAAGGCGCTACATTGTATCCGATGTGCGTTTTCTTTCCTTGATTTTAAATGAAGACTCGGGGCTACGAGGACATCTTGTGGCATTTTTGCAAACTGCATTTAAAGAAGAGCTTTGCCTGATCACTAACAATCATATGTGACTTAAAGAGGTTGTAAACCCTCGTGTTTTTTCACCTTAATGCATCCTTTGCATTAAGGTGAAAAAACTTCTGGCAGTGACCGCCCCCCCCCCCCCCCCCCCCCCCCCATCTTACTTACCTGAGCCCCTTCATCCCCTCGGCAGAGACACGCTCTCCCTCTATGCACAGAGTTCTCGGCTCTTCTCAGCCCAGACTTCTCGGCTCTTCATTGGATAGATTGATAGTAGCGCAGACATTGGCTCCTGGTGCCGTAAATCAAATCCAATGACGCAAGCGCCGGGGGGCATGGCCGAGTCCGGCATTCGTGTCTACGCAAATGTTGGACTCGGCGCGTGCCCGTAAGGTAATCCCTCCTAGGGGGTTATCTAATGCAAGAAGGAGCTGCGAGAGCTGCCGAAGGACCCCAGAAGAGGAGGATCGGAGCAAAACGAGCTTCACAGTGGAGGTAAGTATGATATCTTTGTTATTTAATAAAAATAAAATAAACACAAAGCTTTACAATCACTTTAAAGGAGTTGTAGCAGCAACCAACAATAGACCCCCTCTCAACCGTAGATCCCTCCCAACAAACATTCCCTCCCCCTAGCAACAATAGATCCTTCACCAGCAACACTAGACTCCCCAGCAGCCAGCATCAATAGATCATCTAGCACACTTCAGCACCCCTTGCCATTACATACATTCAGTTCTGGAGGTGCCCCTTTCACACTGGGGCGGTTTTCGAGCGTTATTCGAGCAAAGCCTCATCTGCAATCCCAATGTGCTGGTAAAGCACCGCTAAGACCCTAGCGTTTTAGGGCGTTTTTGCAGTGCCTCAGTGTGAAAGGGTAAGGCGTTTTTACAGCGCTTTCAATTCATTTCAATGGAGAGGGGCGTTTTTGGAGCGCTTTTTTCAGTGCCCAAAAGCTGTTTCAAAGATGCTGCTTGCAGGACTTTTCTCAATGCCCCGCCAGTGCAGCGCCTCAGTGTGAAAGGGTAAGGCGTTTTTTTTTCAGCACCCAAAAGCTGCTCCAAAGATGCTGCTCGCAGAACTCAGTGTGAAAGGGTCCATTGAGATGCATGGAGGGCGTTTTATGTGCGTTTTAATAGCGCTATTTTTAACGCTAAAACCCTGTAAAAACGCTTCAGTGTAAATGCAGCCTAAGGGAAACAGGCAGTGGAGCTTTGCAGCTTCACTGCCCGTTTCCTACTGCGCATGCGCGAGGCTCGCGGCCCTTTGTGAATGGGCGGCTGCTGCTTTCTGGGATACACACAGTTCCCAGAAGGCAGCGCGCACCATTCCCCAGAAGACAACGCGAGGAGGACGAGAAAGAAGACCTGCCACAAACTAGGAAGAACCGCATAGCAACCGCTATTTCTGGTAAGTTAAAAAAAAAAAATTATTTTATTTTTTTGCAGGATTTTGGTGTATTTTTTTTTTTTTTAAGTTCTTCCAGGCATATACAATATATCACTGCTCATCCCCGTGTCGCCATCATCCAACGTGAACCGACAGTTCAAAAAGTTATACATCCACATTATAATAGATAAAAAATAAATAAAAAAAAGTCGCACTCACCCGTTTCCTGTTCCATCACCAGCTTCCAACCAATCACAGAGGTGCCCCGTCTTAAAGAGCGAATGTGCATGTTGGTGCCTCACTCAATGTTCAAGCAAAGCCAGCAGATAGGCCTTCCGTGTTCCCCAGTATATTATCAAGTGGCTCCCAGTATTGTCCTTGTGGCCTCTCTGCTCCCAGTGTCCCTCCAGCTGCTGTGTGTCGGAGTATCCCAGCGTTCCCCTGTGTCTTCACTTTCCAGTCTTGTGACTCTGAGCCCAGGCCTGTGTTTCTTGTGTTCCCTGGTTTGTTTCCTACCCCGGTGCTTCCATGCATTCCTGCCAGCACCCAGTCTCTTCCGTCAGTTCCTCCTTGTCTGCACCAGTGTGTTTCCCTGGGAGCCTCGTTATCCGCACCTGTGCACTCCCAACCATTGGTCCTCCCCTGCGTGTTTGCCTGTGACTGTGAGCCCATTATCAGCACCTGTGCACTCCCAGCCTGTAATGCACTCCCTTCTCTCTGTGTGTTTCCATACATTCCTACTGTGTTACCTACAGCCTATGTATCCTGAACCCCAGTGCTGCAAGAGGATCATTCATTTCTTGTGCGCTTCCAGCGTGGTCTCCATGTCACTGCCAGTACTTGTTCATCAGCACCTGAGTGCTTCACCTTGTTGCTACCCATTAGAGCTGCACGATTCCGGCCAAAATGAAAATCACACTTTTTTTTGCTTAGAATAAAGATCACGATCCTCTCACAATTCTCGCGATGTAAAATCCTACACATTATAAAAAAATTTGGGCTAACTTTACTGGTTATTTTTTTTTTTTTAATTCATTAACCACTTAAACCCCCGGGACCGTTTTGCTGGTCAAAGACTGGGCCGCTTTTTGCGATTCGGCACTGCGTTGCTTTAACTGACAATTGCGCGGTCAGTTAAAAAAATGTATGTCCTTTTTTTTCCCCACAAATAGAGCTTTCTTTTGGTGGTATTTGATCACCTCTGCGGTTTTTATTTTTTGCGCTGTTAAACAAAAATAGCCAACAAAAGTGTCCGATGTGTCCGCCATGAAGTCGCAGTCACGATAAAAAATCGTTGATCGCAAAAAGTGGCCTGGTCATTTGGCAGCCAAATGTTCCGGGGCTGAAGTGATTAAGTGGTTAAAGGGGTTGTAAAGGTAAATGTTTTTTCACCTTAATGCATCCTATGCATTAAGGTGAAAAAACATCCGATGGTACCAGCCCCCCCCCCGAACCCCCCGTTTTACTTATCTGACCCCTCGAAAGTTCCGGGCGCGTCCACGTAATCCTCTTCGGTTCCCAGCCTGGCTGTTGATTGGCTAGGCTGGACGAATTGATAGCAGCGCAGCCATTGGCTGGCGCTGCTGTCAATCACAGTGGATGACGCGGCGCGCCGCGGGGCAAAACGAGCTGCACAGTGGAGGTAAGTATAACATGTTTGTTATTTTTTTTTTTTTTTTTTAAGTTTGCCTTTAGTCTTCCTTTAAACGTTCCTAATTTACACACAGAAGTCTATTCCTTTGATGTAAAGGACAAATTGTTACAATGTTTAGACTTAAAGTTCCACTGATAAAGAACATTGTGATACTTGGCAGACTGGCCGGATCAGTGGCAGTGGTGGTGCTGTGGGATCAGTGGTGGTGGTGGTGTGGGATCAGTCACAGTGGTGGTGTGGGATCAGTCACAGTGGTGGTGGTGGTGTGGGATCAGTGGTGGTGGTGGTGGTGTGGGATTAGTCACAGTGGTGGTGTGGGATCAGTCACAGTGGTGGTGTGGGATCAGTGGCAGTGGTGGTGGTGGTGTGGAATAAGTGGTGGTGGTGGTGGTGTGGGATCAGTCACAGTGGTGGTGTGGGATCAGTGGCAGTGGTGGTGTGGGATCAGTGGCAGTGGTGGTGGTGGTGTGGGATCAGTGGTGGTGGTGGTGTGGGATCAGTCACAGTGGTGGTGTGGGATCAGTCACAGTGGTGGTGTGGGATCAGTGGCAGTGGTGGTGTGGGATCAGTGGCAGTGGTGGTGGTGGTGTGGGATCAGTGGTGGTGGTGGTGTGGGATCAGTGGTGGTGGTGGTGTGGGATCAGTGGCAGTGGTGGTGGTGGTGTGGGATCAGTGGTGGTGGTGGTGTGGGATCAGTCACAGTGGTGGTGTGGGATCAGTGGCAGTGGTGGTGTGGGATCAGTGGCAGTGGTGGTGGTGGTGTGGGATCAGTGGTGGCGGTGGTGTGGGATCAGTCACAGTGGTGGTGTGGGATCAGTCACAGTGGTGGTGTGGATCAGTGGTGGTGGTGGTGTGGGATCAGTCACAGTGGTGGTGTGGGATCAGTGGCAGTGGTGGTGTGGGATCAGTGGCAGTGGTGGTGGTGGTGGGGGATCAGTGGTGGTGGTGTGGGATCAGTGGCAGTGGTGGTGTGGGATCAGTAGCAGTGGTGGCGTGGGATCAGTGGCAGTGTGGGATCAGTGGCAGTGGTGGTGTGGGATCAGTGGCAGTGGTGATGTGGGATCAGTGGCGGTGGTGGTGTGGGATCAGTGGCAGTGGTGATGTGGGATCAGTGGTGGTGGTAGTGTGGGATCAGTGGCAGTGGTGGTGGTGGTGTGGGATCAGTGGTGGTGGTGGTGTGGGATCAGTGGTGGTGGTGTGGGATCAGTGGCAGTGGTGATGTGGGATCAGTGGCAGTGGTGGTGTGGGATCAGTCACAGTAGTGGTGTGGGATCAGTGGCAGTGGTGGTGTGGGATCAGTGGTGGTGGTGTGGGATCAATGGCAGTGGTGGTGGTGGTGTGGGATCAGTCACAGTGATGGTGTGGGATCAGTGGCGGTGGTGGTGTGGATCAGTGGCAGTGGTGATGTGGGATCAGTCACAGTGATGGTGTGGGATCAGTCACAGTGGTGGTGTGGGATCAGTGGTGGTGGTGGTGGTGGTGGTGGTGTGGGATCAATGGCAGTGGTGGTGGTGGTGTGGGATCAGTCACAGTGGTGGTGTGGGATCAGTGGCGGTGGTGGTGTGGATCAGTGGCAGTGGTGATGTGGGATCAGTCACAGTGATGGTGTGGGATCAGTCACAGTGGTGGTGTGGGATCAGTGTGGCGGTGGTGGTGTGGGATCAGTGGCAGTGGTGGTGTGGGATCAGTCACAGTGGTGGTGTGGGATCAGTCACAGTGGTGGTGTGGGATCAGTGGCAGTGGTGGTGTGGGATCAGTGGCAGTGGTGGTGTGGGATCAGTGGCAGTGGTGGTGTGGGATCAGTGGCAGTGGTGGTGTGGGATCAGTGGTAGTGGTGGTGTGGGATCAGTGGCAGTGGTGGTGTGGGATCAATGGCAGTGGTGGTGTGGGATCAGTGGCAGTGGTGGTGTGGGATCAGTGGCAGTGGTGGTGTGGGATCAGTGGCAATGGTGGTGTGGGATCAGTGGCAGTGATGATGTGGGATCAGTGGTGGTGGTGGTGGTGTGGGATCAGTGGCAGTGGTGGTGTGGGATCAGTGGCAGTGGTGGTGTGGGATCAGTGGTGGTGTGGGATCAGTGGCAGTGGTGGTGGTGGTGTGGGATCAGTGGCAGTGGCGGTGGTGGTGTGGGATCAGTGGCAGTGGTGGTGTGGGATCAGTCATAGTGGTGGTGTGGCATCAGTGGCAGTGGTGGTGGTGTGGGATCAGTGGCAGTGGTGGTGTGGGATCAGTCACAGTAGTGGTGTGGGATCAGTGGCAGTGGTGGTGTGGGATCAGTGGCAGTGGTGGTGTGGGATCAGTGGCAGTGGGATCAGTGGCAGTGATGGTGTGGGATCAGTGGCGGTGGTGGTGTGGATCAGTGGCAGTGGTGGTGTGGGATCAGTGGCAGTGGTGATGTGGGATCAGTGGTGGTGGTGGTGTGGGATCAGTGGCAGTGGCGGTGTGGAATCAGTGGCAGTGGTGGTGTGGGATCAGTCACAGTGGTGGTGTGGGATCAGTAACAGTGGTGGTGTGGGATCAGTGGCAGTGGTGGTGTGGGATCAGTCACAGTGGTGGTGTGGGATCAGTGGCAGTGGTGGTGTGGGATCAGTCACAGTGGTGGTGTGGGATCAGTGGCAGTGGTGGTGTGGGATCAGTCACAGTGGTGGTGTGGGATCAGTGGCAGTGGTGGTGGTGGTGTGGGATCAGTCACAGTGGTGGTGTGGGATCAGTGGCAGTGGTGGTGGTGGTGTGGGATCAGTGGCAGTGGTGGTGGTGGTGTGGGATCAGTCACAGTGGTGGTGTGGGATCAGTCACAGTGGTGGTGTGGGATCAGTGGTAGTGGTGGTGTGGGATCAGTGGCAGTGGCAGTGGTGGTGTGGGATCAGTGGCAGTGGTGGTGGTGGTGTGGGATCAGTCACAGTGGTGGTGTGGGATCAGTCACAGTGGTGGTGTGGGATCAGTGGTAGTGGTGGTGTGGGATCAGTGGTAGTGGTGGTGTGGGATCAGTGGCAGTGGTGGTGTGGGATCAGTGGCAGTGGTGGTGTGGGATCAGTGGCAGTGGTGGTGTGGGATCAGTGGTAGTGGTGGTGTGGGATCAGTGGCAGTGGTGGTGTGGGATCAGTGGCAGTGGTGGTGTGGGATCAGTGGCAGTGGTGGTGTGGGATCAGTGGCAGTGGTGGTGGAGGAGATGGGATCAGTGGCAGTGGTGGTGTGGGATCAGTGGCAGTGGTGGTGTGGGATCAGTGGCAGTGGTGGTGGAGGAGATGGGATCAGTGGCGGTGGTGGTGTGGGATCAGTGGCAGTGGTGGTGTGGGATCAGTGGCAGTGGTGGTGGAGGAGATGGGATCAGTGGCGGTGGTGGTGTGGGATCAGTCACAGTGGTGTTGTGGCATCAGTGGCAGAGGAGATGGGATCAGTGGCACTTACTTGCTCTCAGTGTCACCCTATTTCCCCCCCCCTTGCTCAGTGTATATCTGACTCCCTTCGCGTGTCTCCAGTGACACCTAACCTGCGGCAAGGCTGTGTAAACCTCAGGACTGGATGGACAGAAATACAAGCCCTATGAAAGGTAAGCAGCTCCCAGATATGTATTTCATTGGTGTGTTTGGCTGTTTGGCTGGAGATCTGCTGAAGGCGTTTCTGCAAACTGTTTAATTATCTGTGATCAGTTCTAGGAAATTCAACTTGACTTCTTCCTAATAAAAAATAACGAGTAACACGGCTCTGCCTAATGTGCCAGTCCTGCCGCGGGTTGTTGTTCTGGGCTCTGTAAAGCAGCTATGACTCCACCATGGGACCCGCCACAGAGATAAGAAGACATGTCCGGCTGGAGTTTGGGGTCCTCACCACTCTTCTCTTCTTCTGGGGTTTAAATGCAGGCAAGTCCAAAATATGACATTCACTTCTTCCTTCTATGCACACAGGATAGTCAGGGGACGCAGCACAGAGGATGGTCAGGGAACGCAGCACACAGGATAGTCAGGGGACGCAGCACAGAGGATAGTCAGGGGACACAGCACAGAGGATAGTCAGGGGACGCAGCACAGAGGATAGTCAGGGGACGCAGCACACAGGATGGTCAGGGGACGCAGCACAGAGGATAGTCAGGCGACGCAGCACACAGGATGGTCAGGGGACACAGCACAGAGGATGGTCAGGGGACACAGCACACAGGATGGTCAGGGGATGCAGCACACAGGATGGTCAGGGGACGCACCACAGAGGATGGTCAGGGGATGCAGCACACAGGATGGTCAGGGGACACAGCACAGAGGATGGTCAGGGGACGCAGCACAGAGGATAGTCAGGGGACACAGCACAGAGGATGGTCAGGGGACGCACACACAGGATGGTCAGGGGACACAGCACACAGGATGGTCAGGGGATGCAGCACACAGGATGGTCAGGGGACGCAGCACAGAGGATGGTCAGGGGACACAGCACACAGGATGGTCAGGGGACGCAGCACACAGGATAGTCAGGGGATGCAGCACACAGGATGGTCAGGGGACGCAGCACAGAGGATGGTCAGGGGACGCAGCACACAGGATGGTCAGGGGACGCACCACAGAGGATGGTCAGGGGATGCAGCACACAGGATGGTCAGGGGACACAGCACACAGGATAGTCAGGGGACGCAGCACACAGGATGGTCAGGGGACACAGCACACAGGATGGTCAGGGGACGCACCACAGAGGATGGTCAGGGGATGCAGCACGCAGGATGGTCAGGGGACGCACCACAGAGGATAGTCAGGGGACGCAGCACAGAGGATAGTCAGGGGACGCAGCACAGAGGATGGTCAGGGGACGCAGCACACAGGATGGTCAGGGGATGCAGCACACAGGATGGTCAGGGGACGCAGCACAGAGGATAGTCAGGGGACGCAGCACACAGGATAGTCAGGGGAGGCAGCACACAGGATAGTCAGGGGACGCAGCACACAGGATAGTCAGGGGACACAGCACACAGGATGGTCCCGGGATGCAGCACAGAGTATAGTCAGGGGACACAGCACACAGGATGGTCAGGGGATGCAGCACACAGGATGGTCAGGGGATGCAGAACGGAGGATAGTCAGGGGACGCAGCACACAGGATGGTCAGGGGACGCAGCACAGAGGATAGTCAGGGGACGCAGCACAGAGGATAGTCAGGGGACGCAGCACAGAGGATGGTCAGGGGACGCAGCACACAGGATAGTCAGGGGATGCCGCACACAGGATAGTCTGGGGACGCAGCACACAGAATGGTCAGGGGATGCAGCACAGAGGATAGTCAGGGGACGCAGCACACAGGATAGTCAGGGGACGCAGCACACAGGATAGTCAGGGGACACAGCACACAAGATGGTCAGGGGACGCAGCACACAAGATGGTCAGTGTACTCAGCACACAGGATGGTCCGGGGATGCAGCACACAAGATAGTCCGGGGATGCAGCACACAGGATAGTCCGGGGATGCAGCACACAGGATATTCCGGGGGTGCAGCTCACAGGATATTCCGGGGGTGCAGCTCACAGGATAGTCCGGGGATGCAGCACACAGGATAGTCAGGGGACGCAGCACACTGGATGGTCAGGGGAAGCAGCACACAAGATAGTCCGGGGAGTGTAGTGGTTCTGGTAGGTCAGTGTAGTGGTCACGTAGGTTAGTGTAGTGGTCAGGGTAGGATCAGGAAGGTCAGTGTAGGGATAAGGTAGGCCAGTGTAGGATCCAGTAGGTCAGTGTAGGAATCAGGTAGGTCAGTGTAGGAATCAGGTAGGTCAGTGTAGTGGTCCGTGTAGGATCAGGAAGGTCAGTGTAAGAATCAGGTAGGTCAGTGTAGGGATAAGGTAGGTCAGTGTAGTGGTCAGTGTAGGATCAGGAAGGTCAGTGTAGGGATAAATTAGGTCAGTGTAGGATCAGGTAGGTCAGTGTAGTGGTCAGTGTAAGAATCAGGTAGGTCAGTGTGGGATCAGGTAGGTCAGTGTAGTGGTCAGTGTAGGAATCAGGTAGGTCAGTGTAGGGTCAGGTAGGTTAGTGTAGGGTCAGGTAGGTTAGTGTAGGGTCGGTGTAGGAATCAGGTAGGTCAGTGTAGGGTCAGGTAGGTTAGTGTAGGGTCAGTGTAGGAATCAGGTAGGTCAGTGCAGTGGTTAGTGTAGGGTCAGGTAGGTCAGTATAGGGTCAGTATAGGAATCGGGTAGGTCAGTGCAGTGGTCAGTGTAGGGTCAGGTAGGTCAGTGTAGGAATCAGGTAGGTCAGTGTAGTGGTCAGTATAGGAATCGGGTAGGTCAGTGCAGTGGTCAGTGTAGGAATCAAGTTGGTCCGTACTACTGTACTAGCGGAAGGGACTCGGGGAGTGCTAAATATCTGGTGGGGTTGCAAATTACTTGCCTTGTCCCGGGCGCTGACAACCCACCCTACACCACTGACTGTATATATAATTTGAGAAAATATGCGTATAAAATACTTTACCATTTGGCAATAAAAAAAATAAAAAAAATATGTCCCCGGATTTCATTAAAAAAATCTGGTCACCTTAGAGACTAGACTGAAAGAAGGTTGAGAAACGCTGCTTTGAATATTCTTTGCTGACTGCAGTACTTGTAAGTTGCTGTAGATGGCAGCAGACTGCAGCAAAGTGAAAGAAGACGGCAGCAAAGTGAAAGTAAAAGTGATTTCTCCCTGTGCGCGTCACACTCTCAGGGTGGGGTCAGTCTGTCGGATCATACATGGGTCTCAATAGAAGGGTGTCAGCAAGATGTACCCCGGGGGAAATGTTCCAGCGATGGACACCAATGATACTTCTAATCGGTTTTCCCATCCTGTGCCATTCACAAACAGGTGAGTGTCTCTTGCACTGTCAGGGAGATCAAAGGGTTATTGTGAAGACAGAGCTGCCATATCCTGTGTAGTATTCCATGTTATACACTACATAACGGTAAGTTGGCATGACTTTATTATCCTTATCTCAGGAAGATCCCAGGAAGTACAGGCGCAGTCTCCAGCCCTGCTGCCAACAGCCTGTCAAATAGCCAGATTCAGGTAGATGGGCGCATCTTTAAGGCGGCGTAGCGTATCGTATTTACGCTACGCCGCCTTAAGTCAGAGAGGCAAGTGCTGTATTCACAAAGCACTTGCCTCCTAACTTACGGCGGCGCAGCGTAAATGTGGCCGGCGTAAGCGCGCCAAATGAGGATGAGGGGGCGTGTTTTATGTTAATGGAGGGTGACCCGACGTGATTGACTTTGCATGCGCCGTCTGTGTACATATCCCAGTGTGCATTGCTCCAAAGTACGCCGCAAGGACGTATTGGTTTCGACGTGAACGTAAATTACGTGCAGCCCTATTCACGGACAACTTACGCAAACGACGCAAAATTTTCAAATTTCGACGCGGGAACGACGTCCATACTTAACATTGGCTGCGCCTCCTAATAGCAGGAGCAACCTTACGCAGAAAAAGCCTTACGCAAACGACGTAAAAAACTACCGCACGTACGTTTGTGAATCGGCGTATCTAGGTAATTTGCATATTCTACGCCGAAAACAACAGAAGCGCCCCTAGCGGTCAAGGTAATATTGCACACAATTCTACGCCGCCGCATTCAAGTTACGTCGGTGGAGGAAGCCTATTTTTAAAGCGTATCTGCCTTTGTGAATCGGCGTAACGATACGCAGGTGCAGATTTCAAATTACGGCGGCGTATCTGGAGATACGCCGCCGTAAATGCTACGTGAATCTACTCCCTTATCTCAGGAAGATCCCAGGAAGTACAGGCGCAGGGCCAGATTCACAAAGAGATACGACGGTGTATTATCTACAGATACACCATCGTATCTCTGACTTACACTGGTCCTATCTATGCGCCTGATTCATAGAATCGGATACGCATAGATAGGGCTAAGATCTGACAGGTGTAACTGTGTTATACTGTCGGATCTTTTTTTCAATTTAAAAATGGCGCCGGGGGCGTTCCCGCTGATTTACGATAAATAATATGTAAATCAGCGAGATACGCAAATTCACGAACGTACGCGGACCCGACGCAGTCTTCTTACGACGTTTCCGTAGCGGCGTACCCGTCGTATACTTACCCCTGCTTTCATCAGGCGCAGCCAATGTTAAGTATAGCCGACGTTCCCGCGTCGAATTTAAATTTTTTAACGTCGTTTGCGTAAGTCGTTCTAGAATACGGATGGACGTCGTTTACGTAAGCGTCGAAACCACTGACGTCCTAGCGACGTCAGTGGGAGCAATGCACGCCGGGAAATTCCCCGGACGGCGCATGCGCATTTAAATCGGCGCGGGAACGCGCCTGATTTAAATAGTACACTCCCCTAGCCGCGGAATTTGAATTCCGCCGGGGGATTTAGGATCCGCCGTCGCAAGTTTGGAGGTAAGTGGTTTGTGAATTAGCCACTTGCCTCCTAAACTTGCGGGAGCGGATCTTAATTCACGTAGATCGAGCGGATCTATAGATCCGCTGCGCTACGTGAATCTGGCCCGCAGCAGTCTCCAGCCCTGCTGCCAACAGCCTGTCAAAATGTTTCACATGCTGACAGACGCAGCTGCTGGATGTGGTTGGACGCAGTACCGCGAGGCACTTGTGTTTGGGTCTCGGATCGCATATGACCCTGAGCCTCAAGTGCCACACGGGAAAGTGTCCGAGCCTCTTTTTTACACAAGTTAAAATCATTTATCTTTTGCTTGAAAATTACTTGGAACCCCCAAACATTATATATTTTTTTCTAACACACTAGAGAATAAAATGGCGGCCGCTGCAATACTATATGTCATACCGTATTTGCGCAGCGGTCTTACAAGCGTACTTTTTTGGGGTAAAAATACACTTTTTTTGAATTTAAAAATAAGACGACTGTAAAGTTAGCCCAATTTTTTATTATTATATTATAAAAGATGATTTAAGTAAATTGATACCCAACATGTCACGCTTCAAAGTTGCGCCCGCTTGTTGAGACACCAGGGGGAAGCCTCTGAGAAGGAGACAAAGTGGGGAAGCCTCTGAGAAGGAGACGCAGTGGGGAAGCCTCTGAGAAGGAGACACAGTGGGGAAGCCGCAGAGAAGGAGGCGCAGTGGGGAAGCCGCAGAGAAGGAGACACCAGGGGGAAGCCTCTGAGAAGGAGACACCAGGGGGAAGCCTCTGAGAAGGAGACACCAGGGGGAAGCCTCTGAGAAGGAGACGCAGGGGGGAAGCCTCTGAGAAGGAGACACCAGGGGGAAGCCTCTGAGAAGGAGACACCAGGGGGAAGCCTCTGAGAAGGAGACACCAGGGGGAAGCCTCTGAGAAGGAGACACCAGGGGGAAGCCTCTGAGAAGGAGACACCAGGGGGAAGCCTCTGAGAAGGAGACACCAGGGGGAAGCCTCTGAGAAGGAGACACCAGGGGGAAGCCTCTGAGAAGGAGACACCAGGGGGAAGCCTCTGAGAAGGAGACGCAGTGGGGAAGCCTCTGAGAAGAAGACGCAGTGGGGAAGCCTCTGAGAAGGAGACGCAGTGGTTAAGCCGCAGAGAAGGAGACGCAGTGGTTAAGCCGCAGAGAAGGAGACGCAGTGGGGAAGCCGCAGAGAAGGAGACGCAGTGGTTAAGCCGCAGAGAAGGAGACGCAGTGGGGAAGCCGCAGAGAAGGAGACGCAGGGGGGAAGCCGCAGAGAAGGAGACGCAGTGGGAAAGCCGCAAAGAAAGGAGACGCAGTGGGGAAGCCGCAAAGAAAGGAGACGCAGTGCAGAAGCCGCAAAGAAAGGAGACGCAGTGGGGAAGCCGCAGAGAAGGAGACGCAGGAGGGAAGCCGCTGAGAAGGAGACGCAGGGGGGAAGCCGCTGAGAAGGAGACGCAGGGGGGAAGCCGCAGAGAAGAAGACGCAGTGGGGAAGCCGCAGAGAAGGAGACGCAGGGGGGAAGCCGCAGAGAAGGAGACGCAGTGGGGAAGCCGCCGAGAAGGAGACACAAGGGGGAAGCCGCAGAGAAGGAGACGCAGGGGGGAAGCCTCTGAGAAGGAGACGCAGGGGGGAAAGCCATCGAAAATGCAGCGACCTGGATGGGGTAAGAGAGGGGCTAGTGGGCGGATGGGCAAGCGACGAGGGGGGTTTACACCGAGCGACGGGGGGGGGGGTGGTTTGGGGGTTTGATCGATCGATTGACCTACCGTATGGTGGCGGGGCGACAAACATACCACCCGACAACCACCCCCCTCGGTATGTTTGCCGCTCCCCCAGAAAAATGGAGCACCAGCCGCCACTGCAAAAGCAACATTCATGTCAATAGCTTCCTTTAGTATGTTAATGTTTGTCTGTTTTTATCTTTCAGCATTAGAGATCATGGATAGTTCATCACCCATTGAAGCGATCCTGGGACAGAACGTGACAATCCCTTGTGTTCTTACTGACAAATATCAACCAGAAAAGGATCTGGATCTGAATCTGGCTACGGATTCCGTCCGTTGGAATATGGTGTCATCGAATGGTAGTGAAGATATACTTTATCTGTTTACAAATGGCCGCCATACACCATACAGACAAAAGTCTAATGTTAAAGAGAATGGATTTAAAAGAGGAAATGCCAGTCTCACCCTGTACAACGTTCAGCAAAGCGATGAAGGGAAGTACGTCTGTAATGTATTTGTTGCCGGGAATAAGCTCATAGCAACTCGCAATGTGGAGGTGTCAGGTAAGTGAGAATGCTAAATACAATGGGCCAGATCCACAAAGAGTTACGTCTGCGTATCTATTGATACGCCGCGTAAGTTCTACGATGCGCCGTCGTATCTTTGTTTTGTATCCACAAAACAAGATACTCCTGAATGTGGGATAGATCCGACTGACGTACGTCTTAGTACGCCGTCGGATCTAAGGTGCATATTTACGCTGGCCGCTAGGTGGCGCTTCCGTTGATTTCCGCGTAGAGTATGCAAATTAGCTAGATACGCCGATTCTCAAACGTACGTCCGCCCGGCGCAATTTTTTAACGTCGTTTACGTAAGGCTTTTTTCGGCATAACGTTACCCCTGCCTCTATGAGGGGTACGCAATGTTAAGTATGGACGTCGGGACAGCGTTGAATTTTCCGTCGTTTGCGTAAATCGTTCGCGAATAGGGCTTTGTGAAAGTTACGTTCACGTCGAAAGCATTGACTATTTGCGACGTGATTTTGCGCATGCGCACTGGCATACGTCCACGGACGGGCGCATGCGCCGTTCGTTAAAAGCGTCAATTACGTGGGGTCATACTAGATTAACATACAACACGCCCACTCCAAGCCTACTTTTAATTAGGCGGGCTTACGCCGGCAGATTTACGTTACGCCGGCCCACATATGGGAGCAAGTTCTTTGTGGATACCCTAGGAGCCACTCTGATTTTCGGCGGCGTAGCGCATATGAGATGCGCTACGCCCGCCTAAATATACGAGGGTGGCTTCTGGTGTGTGATGGGGGACCTCTCATGTAAAGGAGGGTCTCTGATGCAATGGCTGTAATGATTCGCTCCGCGCTGCGTATAGACACTCCCCCTTGCTCCGGATTGGACAGTTTACCCCTGAGCAAGGGGGAGTGTCTATACGCGGCGGGGCGGGAAAGACTACAGCTATTCAAATGAATGCTGTAATGTTCCCCGCCCGTATTAACTAAGCGGGGATGCGTCGTATCGGCGGGATGCGTCGGCGGCGGCGGGGAGGGGGAGTATTCTATTTTGGTATCGGGGGTATTTGCGGTAATGTACGAGTACTCCCGCAAATACTCGGAATCGGTCCCGATACCGATACTAGTATTGGTATCGGGACAACCCTACTACTTATGATTCATGTGTGCAATGAGTATGGCTAATTTTGGTTATTTGATTTCTCGCAGCGAGGCCGGTTATTTCCTTGTCTTCTTATGAAGTCACGACTTCACCTGGCAACGAGCAATCCGTTACATGTTACGTACATGAGTTCTATCCAGAATCTGTGAAAATTCGATGGGAGAAGCGCAGTCCTTCCTCTGAGAGCTCAGCCCTGGATAGAGAGACTTGTACCAGCGTGCCGACAAAGAACAACGACGGGACATTTAATGTGACCAGCCTGATGTCTGTGAAACCATCGAGCGTAGAGGAAGATGGAGACCAATATTTCTGCATCGTCACTCACAGATCCTTGAAGAGTGACCACATCGAGAGTTTTACTGTTACAGTGAAAAGTAAGTGACTGTACTTCAATATAGTGTTAAAAGAAAAACTAAGGCCCGGATTCACACAGCACTTACGCCGACGTATCTCGAGATACGCCGCGGAAGTGTAACTATGCGCCGTCGTATCTGTGCGCCGTGCCCACAATCTGAGATACGCCTAAAAATAGGCTTCCTACGACCGACGTAACTTTCCTACGCTGTCGTATCGTGGGCGCATATTTACGCTGGGCGCATTTGCCGCTCCCATTGATTTTCTATGCACATATGCAAATGAGGGAGACACGCCGATTCACGAACGTACTTGCGCCCGGCGCATAATATACGCGGTTTGCGTAAGTCGTACGTCCGGCGTAAAGTTATTACCCATATAGGAGGCGCAACTCATGCAAAGGTATGGACCAGGTAACGCAAGCCGTCGTATTTTACGTCGTTTACGTAGTACGTGAATATGGCTGGGCGTAGGTTACGTTCACGTCGTAGGCAGTGATTCGACGTATCTTAGGCAGTTGTTTCGACGTGATTCTGAGCATGCGCACTGTGATGCCGCCAAGGGACGGCGCATGCGCCGTTCGTTTTAAGTACTTCTGTGGCGCTTGGCCCATCATTTGCATGGGGTCACGCCTCATTAGCACGGCTCACGCCCACTTCCATCTACGCTGGCTTACGCCGAGGAAACCCAGCGCAGATTTGTGAGCGAGTGGGAGCAAGTGCTTTGTGAATACTGTGCTTGTCTCTACGTTGCGTTGGCGTAGCGTATATTCGATACGCTACGCCGGCATAAATATGCGCCAATGTATGTGAATCCGGGCCTATGAGTACCGTAGTCATTGTGAACATTTCTCTGCACAATCACCATTGATGGTCTGTTTTGTCATTTCAGAGCCACCTCTAAGTCCTCTTCAAGTTTCACTAATACTTTGTGTAATTATCCTTGTGATTATACTCATTGCATTAAACGTTTTGTATTTCATGAGATGTAAGTACTATTCCTATTCCTTTAATGGTTTTGGTTCAGTTTTACTTTATTTTTAATTGTTATTTCAGCCTAGCCCATTTAAACCACCCTGGTCAGCTGCAGGGCTTTAACCACTTCAGCCCTGGAAGGTTTTACCCTCTTCCTAGCCAGAGCCCGTTTTACAAAACCCAAAACTAAATTGGCATCCTTTTTCTCCCACAAATAGAGCTTTCTTTTGCTGGTATTTGATCACCTCTGTAGTTTTTATTTTTTTGCGCTATACACAAAAAAAGAGCGTCAATTTTGAAAAAAAATATATATATTTTTTACTTTTTGCTATAATAAATATCCCCAAAAAAGGTTTTTAAAAAACATTTTTTTTCCCTCAATTTAGGCCAGAATGTATTCTTCTACATATTTTTGGTAAAAAATAAAAAAATCGCGAGTGTATATTGATTTATGGATTTTTTTTTTCTACTAGTAATGGCGGTGATCTGCGATTCGTAGCAGTATTGCGACGGACAGATCGGACACTTTTGACACATTTTTGGGACTATTCACATTTATACAGGGATCAGTCTTATATAAATGCACTGATTACTATGTAAATATCACTGGCAAGGAAGGGGTTAACACTAGGGGGCGATCAAGGGGGTTAAATGTGTGTTCCCTCAGTGTGTTCTAACTGTATGGGGATTGGACTGAGTAGAAGAAGAGACGTATTGCTGTTCATACTCATTAGGAACAAACGACATGTCTCCTCTGACAGCACAGGAATGTGTGTTTTTACACACACACAAATGTCTGTGCTGGCGCTCGTGCAGCGGGCGTGCGCACACCCTCTGGCGGCTCTTAAAGGAAGCCCGTACCCATATGGGGTTTTGTGCAGGGGGAGCCATTCTGCCCCCGTAAATACACGTGAGCTGGTCGGGAACCGTTTAAAGAGGAAGTAAACCCTGACCCTGTGGAACCCATCATTCTCGATGAGACATCTGTAAAGACACTGGTGCCCAACCTGTAGTGATTTGACTCTTTAAACCCAGCAGCAGGGCCGGCCTTAGGTGTTCAGGCGCCCTGTGCAAGCTAATCCTGTGGCGCCCCCCCCCCCCCACCATCTTCACCCCTTGCCCCCAGGTCACCTAAACATACACAAAGAGGCTATCCTCTGCCTGAAGCCTGGGGAGTGACAATGAGGAGGAAGAGGTGAGGCAAGAGTCAGCGGAGCCCCTAGGTGGCAGTGCGCCCTAGGAGGCTGCCATCCTAATCCGCCTAGTGGTAGCGCCAACCGCCAGGCCCTGCTGCGACTCACATTTTGCAAGCTGCGATGGCCGCACGGCGCCCCTGTTGCCCATGGCGCCCTGTGCAGCCGCACAGCTCGCACACCCCAAAGGCCGGCCCTGCCCAGCAGTCCTATTCCCAGGAGTATAAAGGGGTAGGGGTAATATACTAACTTCATGTGGCATGCACCCAGCCTCTCGGCTTTCTGCAGCATTTTTTAGTGTCCAACCTACCCTGTAGCATGTCCTTAGTCTCTGTCCATCATTTCTTATGGTATGTCTCAAGCTGTCCTTTCTTGTGTAGCGCTACCCCCTTAGGAGTCGCTGAGTTTTGGGTCCTCCTATAGTCTGCACAGCCAGGCAACACGCATTTTCCAACTTGCATCCAAAGTCAGTAACCAGTCTGTGGGCTTGTTTTTTGTTGTTTTATTGAGGGTAAACAACTCTGATAGGATATATGGGATGCCCATCTTGACTTGAAACAAACTCTTCCTAGTTCTGCACAAAAAAAATACATAAAGATCTCAACAGATCTCAACTCTCTCTCAACAGATCAGTAACAGAGTCTTTGTAAGTTTCGGTTCACACTACCGCGACTTGGGATCCAACTTGTGTCGCACCAAGCGACCCCAAGTCGCGCGACATGAGAAATTACATTAAAGTGAATGAGAGCCGCCTTAACCACTTGAGACCCGCGCTATAGACAAAATACGTCCGCAGCGCGGCTCTCAAGTGCCAAGTGGCCGTTTAAACACGGCCTTTTATGTGCATTACCCGCGCGCGCCACTGGGTGGCGCGCGGCGGGTAAAAACTGTCCCGGCGCATCGCCGAAGACCCGATGCGTGTACCTGGCGGCCGCGATGTCCGCCGGGTACACGCGATCGTCGGTGACACGGCAGGTGACAGCAGGGACGTGGAGCTCTGTGTGTAAACACAGAGCTCCACGTGCTGTCAGAGGAGAGGAGACCGATCTGTGTCTCTTGTACATAGAGACACAGCATCGGTCACCTCCCCCAGTCACCCCCCCTCCCCCCCCACAGTTAGAACACACCCAGGATACACAGTTAACCCCTTCCTCACCCCCTAGTGTTAACCCCTTCCCTGCCAGTCACATTTATACAGTAATTCGTGCATTTTTATAGCACTGATCGCTGTATAAATGTGAATGGCGCCAAATTTGTGTCAAAAGTGTCCGATACGTCCGCCGCAATATCCCAGTCCCAATAAAAATCGCAGATCGCCGCCATTACTAGTAAAAAAAAAAAAAAAAATCATAATTCTGTTCCCCATTTTGTAGGCGCTATAACTTTTGCGCAAACCAGTCGCTTATTGCGTTTTTTTTACAAAAATACGTCGAAAAATACGTATCGGCCTTAACTGAGAAAAAAGAGTTTTTTTAAAAAAAAATTGGGATATTTATTATAGCACGTAAAAAATATATATATTTTTTTTAAATTGTCGCTCTTTTTTTGTTTATAGCGCAAAAAATAAAAACCGCAGAGGTGATCAAATACCACCAAAAGAAAGCTCTATTTGTGGGGAAAAAAGGACGCTAATTTTGTTTGGGAGCCACGTCGCACGACCACGCAATTGTCAGTTAAAGCGACGCAGTGCCGGAAGCTGAAATTTCGCCTGGGAACGAAGGGGGTTTATGTGCCCAGTAAGCAAGTGGTTAATGTAAACTGCTGAAGTCGCTCCGTCTTCAGAAATGGTTACTGTACTACTTCAAGGTGATTTCTAGGCGACTTGTACTCATTAATTTCAATGGAAGTCGCCTCCAAAGTCAGATCAGTGTCTTAACTGAAGCAACTTTACAGGAAGAGAAAATAGTTTTCTCAGGCAAACCCCTCCCACAGTGCCGATTATTGTTTGATTGGCCACAGCCAAAGTTGCCTGGCCTGGAGGCGACTTGAGGTTGCCTTAAAGTTGCCTCGCAAAGTCGTGCCGACTTTCATGTCTCTGTAGTGTGAACCGGCACTACAGAGCACTTGGTCCCCTTTAAAGGGGTTGTAAGAGTTAAAAAAAAAAATGTAAATAACAAACATGTTATACTTACCTCAAGAGGGGTAGAGAAAGGAAGCGCCACCTAAGTGCAGTATTAAAGAGGTTCTTTTAATGACACATTGTACAAAACACACTTACAAGAAGGTAAGGAAAGAAGGCTCACCTGTAACATCCTGTAGTCCTAGTCCCGGATCCATGGGCTGCTTAGAAGTGAAGAAAGCAGAATGTGTGGAGTCTTCAGGCTTATCCTGTGGCCATCAGGATGAGGCCTGTTCCAACCTTAACGGGTCACGTGACAGGTCACGTGATTACCTCCGAGGAACACTTCCGGAAGGAGGGTCAGACAGGGAGAACAAAGGCTGATAGGGCTGATTACCTCTCCTATATTATACCTCCACTGTGCAGTTAGTTTTGCACAGAGTGGCCCCAATCCTCCTTTTCTGGGGTCCTTCGGCGGCTGCCTCGGCTCCTCCCCATAAGAGCTAACCCCCCTTCTGGGAAGCGCTCTTCCAAGGGGGTTAGCTTGCGGGCCTTGTCCCATGTGATACAGTGGCGGCCAAGTTTATCACTCGCCCCCCCCTCCGGGGATGCATTAAGGTGAAAAAACACGAAGCTTTACAACCTCTTTAAATGAACCTATTCAGACCCCAGCTAGAAACTTCCAGCCCACATGGCTGCCTTGAAGAGTATCCCAGAGCAAGGGGTTCCAGAACAGGCTTGAAGGAAGCAATGTCCCAGAGAGAACTGGTTGGGCATGGCACCTAGCAGCCCTTTCCCTTGTAGGCCCTTGTTGGCAGAGGTATTCACACTGTCCTTGTCCTGAAGGTGAAGGTGTCCTCCAGCCTAGAGGCAGAACTCCCCTTCTCCCTTCCCAGGCCACACACAGCAGCACTTTAACACTCCATCTTCCACCCGACTCCCCTGCTGGCCAGACTCCTCGAAATGTATGGGCTGGTTCAGCCATCCTGCCAGGTCTTCTGCCTGGGGATTGGCCAGATTTCCCATAAATATTCAGATCAGCACCTTATGGCCATCGCCCACTAACTTCTAGAAACTTCTCCTGACCCGCAAAGCCGTATAGCCTGACCTAAAGTAAACCCTCTAACTCACGCCCAGGCTTCTAACAAGCCTCTATCTACACTACCCAACTATGTACACAAGAGGGTGCTATCAGCATTACATATATTGAACATTATGTGACCCTTTGGTGGTATCCTGGGCTACAATTGGGACCCCCCAGAACCACTGGTCATAGCTTTTGCTCTTTAAACTTATAGTTCTTACTTAGGCTCTTACTAAGTTCTAATTTTCTCCTCTTGCAGTAAAACCAAAGATTGTGTACATTGCCGGAATAGATAATCTCATTCATGGAAAGAGCGCCAATCTATCCTGGATGGTGTCAGGCTTTAAACCAAGAAACATTGAGATATATGCCTATGTGGAGATAGGTGATCAACGGCGAGAAATTGGTTCCTGGAAATACCCGACACCACAAGGCCAGAATTATGATGATGTAGATCACGCGGAGAGAGGGGAAGGAATTGAGCTCCTTGGGCAGGAAGAAAGAATACAACCTTTCAAACCAAATTTGTCTTTCTTATCCTGTAATTGTCTTTGTTCTACAAGTATAACTCCGGACAAGAAGAAAGATAAAGGGGCTGAACTTGTCATAGAAGTAAAACACGCTTCTCTGAAAACTCTTCTCACTAAACGCCAGAAACTGAACATCAAAGGAGGTAAGTTAAAAAGATATATATATATATATATATATATAGATAGATAGATATATATATACATATACATATACAGTGGAACCTTGGTTTATGAGTAACGAGCATCTTGAAAGACGAGCAACTTTTTAAAAAAAATTCTGACTCGGTTTACGAGTGTTGTCTGCGAGTGTTCAAGCTAATGGGGCCTGCAGTACTGCATTTGGCCTGAGATGCGGGGGCGCTAGAGCTGATGATCAGAGCCATTAGGAAATACTCCGTTCCTGGGCCTTTCCGAGTGTTCCAGAGGCTTTCTTGGCTGCTTGGAAATAAAAGTGAAAGTGCGGGAGATGAACCGTGGACAGGGAAAGACGGAGATTGCCACAAACGCACCCCCCCCCCCCCCAGCGGGAGATGAACAGCAGAGGGCAAGCACTGGACCCCCTCAGGCTGCGGCAGGGCCCATTCTCCTCTCCGTTCTCAGGGCTGAACAGGAATTGTCCTGAGAGACGATTGGGAGCCCTAAGACTCCCTGGCCAGTCAGGTCTCAGGAGCTGCTTCCTGATTGGCCAGGAGGAAAATCAGGAAGACAATAGCGAATATTCATTCACTATTGTCACACAAGTGCACTGCGCCCCAAGTCCACCCTTATTTTGAAGCCTATTAAAGGGGTTGTAAAGGTTTGTTTTTTATTTTGTAAATGGGTTCCTTTAAGCCAGTGCATTGTTGGTTCACTTACCTTTTCCTTCCATTTCCCTTCTAAATGTTTTTTTTCTTTGTCTGAATTTCGCACTTCCTGCTCCTCCTCAGTAAGCAGTTCTGGCTGACTAACCCCCAGCCAGAACGGCTCGGATGATGGGGGGCAAGCTTACTGAGGAGAAACAGGAAGTGAGAAATTCAGACAAAGAAAAAAAACATTTAGAAGGGAAAAGGTAAGTGAAGCAACAATGCACGAGCTTAAAGGAACCTATTTAGAAAATAAAAAGCAAACCTTTACAACCCTTTTAAAGCCTCTGGTGCTTCTAAAAGAAAAAAAGAAGAAAAAACCATTGGAATCCATGCTTCCAGCGCCCCGCATGTAGATGAGGGGGCTGGACACATGGGTAGGGGGCGGCGCTCCTGGGCCCTGCATTACGGGCCGCCACTGGGTCTGGCACATGCATACAGTACTTATAATGCTCCATACAGAATCAATTTAATTATGCAATACAATTTTTACCTAGAATTCTGCTTTAAAATTAGTACATAATGACCCCGTTATGGGCACTTTATCCTCCAGAGAACATAATTTCCCCCCTGAAACTCAACTATGGAATGGGGGGGGGGGTTTATTTACTAAAGGCAAATTCACTTTGCACTACAAGTGCACCTTGAAGTGCAGTCTCTGTGCAGATCTGAGGGGAAGCTCTGCTGATTTTATCATCCAATCATGTGCCAGCAAAAATGCTCTTTTTTTTTCCCTGCATGCTCCCCTCAGATCTACAGTGACTGCACTTGAACTTAGGGTGACCAGACATCCCTAGTTCCCGGGGACAGTCCCCAGATTGAGGACACTGACCCCCGGACCAAGTTTGTCCCCAGTTTTGTCCCCAGATTGGATTTGAACAGGGGCTGGGGCAATTTCAAAGACAGTCAGTGCAAAAAAAAAAAAAAAAATCTGAATTACACACCCCCAATGTCAGAGGGTCCTGAGCACTGTGGAAGAATATGATATGCTCTTAAAATAGAGACGACACAATAGTAGTAATACAATAATAATTTATTAATTTACACATGTACAAATGAATAAAAACACATGAACAGTGCGTGGATATTGATACGTAATTTCCCGCGAGGATCCGGTAAAGCCCTACGCGTTTCGGGACGCAGTCCCTTCGTCAGGGGCTAGTATCCAAGCATGGTCATACCATCACAGCACTATAAGGACCCATTGCTTGGCCAGAGCATCCTCCAGAGAGGCCAAGGATAACCCTCCGAGGGTCAGAGACACATACAGAGAGTGGGGTCCCCCCCAAAAAAAATCCCAACAGATCCGAAGGGCGCCACCCAAGTGCAGACAGAGAAGCCACCAGGAAAACACTTATCATGGATCGTACTTACCGAGGCCGAGATGCTGCGGACGGCTCACCTTTGCGAACCGGCGCTGACCTCCCTCTGGGAATGGAGACAGAGGGAAGAAAGCACCAGAAGGCACCGGTACCGGGAGCGGGTAGCTGGGTTGCAATCCAGGTGAGGAATCCGGAACCACAGGATGCACAAGCAGCAGGTGACCAGTCCAAGACAAGCCGGGAACAACGGCAGAAGAGACAGGCAAAGTCCGAGAAGCAAGCTGGGATCAGGGATCAGAGATAGCAACAAAGTCCAAGGTGCAAGCCGGGTTCAGGGGTCAGAGAGAGCAGCAAAGTCCAATATCCAAGCCGGGGTCAAGGGTCAGAGAGGGCAGCAATCCGAAGTGAAGCAGAGGTCTGGTATCCAATCGGGAAGTCAGGCAATCCGGGTCAAGGCAAGGTCAAACGGCAGGAACACATACAGGAGCTGATGACAAACCAGCAACCTGTCATGTGTCAGAAGCAGGTTTAAATAGGGCGGTCACAGTTCTGATTGGGTCTGAGGGAGCCGCGTGCGTGCGTTCCCGCGCGCGTCCACGCACCCGTCTGCGCATGTTCGCGAAACCGTGGGCAACAGAACTAGTGCCCTGACAACACTCCTCAGTTCTTTAAATTACAGATTTGTCTGATTACAGAGAAATCATGTAGCAGACTTCAAAAGTACAATGGCCTCAATGTAGATGTTTCCTCAGCACATTCCTCCAAACATGTATCATCGCCGTCGGCCATGACTGAAATTCTGGAATATTCATAAGACTGTTTCAGATAACTGGCGTTGCATGCTTTGTTGTGTATTTGTGTCTTCTAAGTTTCTTTTCTCTCTTTTTATAGATTATTTCGCAGCTCACATTACAGCCCCCCAATGTCTAAAACACGGGGAAGAGGTGACCCTGACTTGTGATATCACTAAATGTGATCCGGAACCTTTACTGATAACTTGGCTGAAAGAGAAACGAGTTCTATATAAAGATGGGAAGATACAAAACACAAGATATATACAAACAGAAATCAAAGATGAGCCACACGAGGGTAATGTGCTCAAGTCGTCCAGCTCTTTGACGTTCAGGGCGAAGGTCAAAGAGGATCACGGTGTGAAGTACACCTGCAAGGTCGCCTACTCTGCAATAGGAAAAATCTTAAAGTTCTGCCATGAGACATTAATTACAGGTAAGAAGCCAGTCAGTAAATATCTAGTTAAGTAGACCCACGAATGGAAATCTTCTATGTGTCTTCTTTGCAAATGATTAGTAACTGAACCTCCGCTATTTAGGAAAAATTGGATCTACGTGTAAGAACTTCTGTCTTCACACAAGATGTACCATGTAACTTCAAAAGGGAATGGGATCCTTGGTTGGCATACATTGTACCTTGTCCTGTCCTTGGATTTTTTTTTTCTTTTAAGTGCATCTTAGGTCAAAACCAGTGGCGGCTGGTGCTCAAAATTTTTGGGGGGGCGCAAACGAAAAAAAAATTGCAGCCTCACTGTGCCCATCAAATGCAGCCACTGTGCCATCAATTGTCACCACTGTGCCATGCCATCAAGCACAGCCACTGTGCCATCAATTGTCACCACTGTGCCCATTGTCCCCACTGTGCCTATTGTAGCCACTGTTGATGTCACTGAGCCCTTTAATTGTCGCCACTGTGCCCATTCATGCCGCTGTGCCAATTGTCCCTATTGTCACCACTGTTGATGTCACGGTGCCCTTTAATTGTCGCCACTGTGCCAATTGTCCCCACTGTGTCTATTGTCGCCACTGTGCCAATTGTCCCCACTGTGTCTATTGTCGCCACTGTGCCCATTGATGCCACTGTATGTGCCCTTCACAAACTCACTGTGCATTACCATTAGAGAGAGTGTATCTCTTAAGTGTTGTTGTTTCTTATTATAATATTTTTATTATTCACTGGAATTGAATTATTATCACTCACTATACTGTATATAATCAGCACTGTATGTGCCCTTCGTCGCCACTGTGCCCTGTAAAGTGCCCCCCCCCCCCCCCCCCCTGCCCGGCACTTACCTTTACTGGAGTCAGTCATCCACGTCCCTTGATGTCTTCTACCGCCCTCGATGACTGACAGGCGTCTCAGCCAATCAGGTTACTGGTAGCCAGAACCGGCCAACCTGATTGGCTGAGACGCCTGTCAGTCTTATGCAAGTAACGCGCCCCGGTACGTTCCCTGAATAAGCATCCGGAAGGCTGAGGGCTGTACTCGGAAAGCCTATCAGAGCCACTGGCTCTGATAGGCACTCCGTACAGCCAACCAGATGCCGTTATTCAGATGGCCGGACATGAGTGCCGACCATCTGAATAGAACAGCGGCATCGGCGATAATAACATAGATTACGCCTCCGCAACTTAGACGGGCAAGTGCTGTATTCTCAAAGCACTTGCTCTGTAAGTTGCGGCGGCGTAGCGCAAATAGGCCGGCGTAAGCCCGCCTAATTCAAATTTGGAACAGGGGGGCGTGTGTTATGTAAAATAACCATGACCCGACGTGATTGACGTTTTTTACGAACGGCGCATGCGCCGTCCGTGGACATATCCCAGTGTGCATTGCTCCAAATACGCCGCAAGGACGTATTGGTTTTGACGTGAACGTAAATTACGTCCAGCAACATTAATGGACGACTTACGCAAACGACGTAAAATATTCAAAATGCAACACGGGAACGACGTCCATACTTAACATTGGTACGCCACTATATAGCAGGGGTAACTTTACGCCGGGAAAAGCCTAACGTAAACGGCGTATCTGTACTGCGTCGGCCGGGCGTACGTTCGTGAATTTGCGTATCTAGCTGATTTACATATTTCTACTGTAGGCGTAAATCAGCGTACACGCCCCTAGCGGCCAGCGTAAATATGCAGTTAAGATCCGACGGCGTAACAGACTTGCGCCGGTCGGATCTAATAGAAATCTATGCGTAACTGATTCTAAGAATCAGGCGCAGAGATACGACGGCGTATCTTGAGATATGCAGTCGTATCTCGGTTGTGAATCTGGGCCTAAGTGCGTAAATTGGGGTAGGCTGGTAGGGGCCCAGTGCACTACTTTGCCCAGGGGCCCATGATGCTATTAAGATGGCCCTGCTGTAGATGTGATGTCTACTATGGTGATTTCCAGCTACTATAGGGATCCGACAGATACAGTATATGCATTGTTACATTAATCCAAGCTGGACTAATGTAACTATGTAAAAATATGTATACTTGGAATTTTTCTTTAACCACTTAAGCCCCGGACCATATTGCTGCCTAAAGACCCAAGGGGTTTTTACAGTTCGGGACTGCGTCGCTTTAACAGACAATTGCGCGGTCGTGCGATGTGGCTCCCAAACAAAATTGGCGTCCTTTTTTCCCCACAAATAGAGCTTTCTTTTGGTGGTATTTGATCACCTCTGCGTTTTTAATTTTTTGCGCTATAAACAAAAATAGAGCGACAATTTTTAAAAAAATGCAATATTTTTTACTTTTTGCTATAATAAATATCCCCCAAAAACATATATAAATTTTTTTTTTCCTCAGTTTAGGCCGATACGTATTCTTCTACTTATTTTTGGTAAAAAAAAACGCAATAATCGTTTATCGGTTGGTTTGCGCAAAATTTATAGCGTTTACAAAATAGGGGATAGTTTTTTTGCATTTTTATTTATTTTATTTTTTTTTACTACTAATGGCGGCGATCAGCGATTTTTTTCGTGACTGCGACATTATGGCGGACACTTCGGACAATTTTGACACATTTTTGGGACCATTGTCATTTTCACAGCAAAAAATGCATTTAGATTGCATTCTTTATTGTGAAAATGACAGTTGCAGTTTGGGAGTTAACCACAGGGGGCGCTGTAACATTTAGGGATCACTGTGTGTGTGTTTACTAGTGTAGGGGGGTGTGGCTGTAGGAATGACATCATCGATCGGATCTCCCCTATAAAGGGGATCACCCGATCGATGCGCCGCCACAGTGAAGCACGGGGAAGCCGTGTTTACACACGGCTCTCCCCTTTCTTCAGCTCCGGGGAGCGATCGCGACGGAGCGGCTAAAAACAAATAGCCGCGCCGTCGTCCCGGATCGCTCTCCGAGCGGACCCGACCTCCGCATGTACCGGGGGGGGTCCCGATCGGACCCCCCACCCACGTCTAGCAGAGGACGTACAGGTACGTACATGTGCCTGTCCGTGCCATTCTGCTGACGTATATGTACATGAGGAGGTCGGGAAGTGGTTAATGCCATTTATTCTGTAATCTATATCCTAAAACATTTCTCACACCAGTCGGCGATGTGTAAAAACCCTTCCAAATTTTCTGTTTTATAATTTCAGCTCAGCCTGTTGTGGAACAGATCACCTCTGAAAATGTCGGTCAGCAGATGAAGCTTTCCTGCAGAGTCCACTCCTTCCACCCAAAGACTATAGAGATTAAATGGTTCAAGGAGACAGAGGAGTTACCTACAAAGGACTCTGAATTAGATATTGATGAAGACGGTCTGTACAGCACTACGTCCATTCTGATGTACGTCCCAGAGATGGAGGACGTTGGGAAAACATTGAGGTGTCAAGTTGACCACCAGAGTCTCCCAAATCCAAACATTTGTGAATGGAAATTGGAAGAGCAAAGTAAGTAGAGCGGGACAGGAGTGGCATGAGAAGGGGGTAAGAGGGCAAATGTCATGTTATTGGGACTTTAATGTTGCCACTCCGTTTAGCTGTAGGGTCCCTCGGAAATAGACAGAAATTCTAGCTGTGGGGGAAAACATTACTTCCTTTTCAGGGCCGTTTGAAGGAATTAGGGGGCCCCAAGCAAAATGGACATGGAGGTACCACCCCCCGCGCACGCACAGCCCAGAACCACAGCAAGCAGAAAACCAACAGCCGGGTGGATGGAATGGGTGATGGTGGGGCAAGATGAATCACTAGTGCCCCCAGCATAGCATGACATATAAAAGAGGGCTCCATATGGTGTAGATCAACCAATGAATTTTATTATCTAATCAGTGTAAATATAGCCAATAAAAGTGATCACAAAATGGTAAAATATGAATAAAAGCATTGTGGGAAGCATAAAGATGCCAGCATCTTTATGCTTTCCACATTGCTTTTATTCATATTTTACCATTTTGTGATCACTTTTACTCCCCCCACCCCCATGTTTTGTTCTATTCTCACCTCCCCTTCTTACCTGTAGCGTGGCCGAGCTCCTTTTCCTCCTGTCAGTCAGGTGTCCTGCCGTATTTTCAGAGACTCTGCGTCGTGCATGCGCAGTACAAGGGAGGTCCTTATCCCCCGGGGCAGAACTTATTCGGCAGAACACCGGCCGGGTCCCTGCGCTACAGGAGATTCAGTTTCCTGTTCCCAGCCGGACTGAAAGGAAGTGAGCACTCAGTGTGCACTTCCTGTCAGTCCGGTCGGGAACAGGACACTGAATGTCCTGTAGCGCAGGGACCCGGCCGGTGTTCTGCCGAATACCGCGCGGTACTCGGCCGGACTGACAGGAGGAAAGAAGAGGAGCTCGACCACGCTACAGACTGGAAAGGGGAAGTTAGGGGCGCCACCTCGAGGCCCCAAGCAATTGTTTGCTTTGCCTGTCCTGTAGCGACGGGCCTGTTCCTTCCTCTACTATCAATATACAGTCCTCTGTCTTGATCAGTCAATCACCATGTCCAAACATTGTTATAAAGTGGCGGTAAAAAGGTTATCATTAAACTTCTGCAATTATCATGTATCTGGTTAGAGGTGAAAAATGATGAGCGGGCTTCCCTTACATTGCTGGTCTAAAAAGTACCTAAAATGGAGGATAGGGGGTAAAAGGGCACAGAGTGGCACAAGTGTTGAATCTCCAATCTGTAGTTGTTGAATTTTGGTAGAAGCTCTGGTGTAGCTCGATCGTGAGATGCTCAGAATGATTACGATGCCACTGAAGAGCAGAGTGGTCACCACAGTGGTACAGACTGGCACAGCAGCTGGCAGGAACATAGGAACACACAGAAAGCTCAAAGCAAAGTCTGAAACAAAGGTTGGCAACTGTTAAGACAGACAGCAAGCAGGATAGTAAGTAGTCATGGCCCGAAGGCTGGCTGAGGTGACAGCAGGGAATCAGCAGAGACAAGCCAATGTCAGGAACTAGCTAGGTCAGCAACAGAAAGGCAAGGTAAAAGTAGGTCCAAGTGCAGGGCTTTGCTTGCATGTTGAAGCGTACACATGAGTGTGCCATCTTCTGATGCTATCCTGACAGTAAGCGTGGTAAAGAAGTGACAGAAAACTTACACAGAAATTGGAGCTAGGTCTCCAAAAAGGGAAAAGAGCAGTGTGGGAATGCTACGGAAGGCTGGTGGGCTGGCCTATAACGAAAGCCTTTTACTTTGCTCCTAATGGTACTTATTATGTCAGTTAAGACACAGGAGTTGATTTACTAAAGCTAGAGAGTGCAAAATCAGGCTCACTTCTACATAGAAACCAATCAGCTTCCATTTTTTTTTTGCCAAAGCTTAATTTAACAAGCTGAAGTTAGAAGCTGATTGGTTTCTCTGCAGAAGTGAGCCTGATTTTTCACTCTCCAGCTTTAGTAAAGCAACCTCATAGTAATTAAATGTAGGCTTTAAACGTTGATCTGCAGAAGTCCGTTTGCCTCTGTTTAATACTGTAGTTTACAGATACAATTACAGTAATAAAAAAATAAATTACCTAAAAAATATTATTATTTTTTTCTTACTTTTTTTCATTTAAACAGTATACTAAATAAATGCCTTCTATGTCCTTTAGAATTTTTTTAAATTTTTTAAGAACAAAAGGTTAATCTCTTTAGATTTCACAGGCAGGCAAGTCTGGCCATACACAAGTGGATGGGGTGGCTTCTCGACACTCTCCTGCTTTAATTGAAAAATCAAAGGAGATGGATACTTTACCAGCCCAGGTACCACTAGCAGGCTTCAGGCCTCCTTATCCAGTGTCCAGAAGGCAGGCCCGTCGCTACAAGGCAGGCAAACCAAGCAATTGCTTGGGGCCCGGAGTAGGCTTCAGGCCCCAAGCAGGGCCCTTGCTTGCCACCCTTGCCGTGCTTCCTACAGCCACCTGAGCACTCTGCACTGCCTCAAAGTCGTCACTTCCCAATCTTTGTAGAGTGTCCGAGCTCCTCTTTCTTCCTCCTGTCAGTCCGGACTCCGGCCGGGAACCGCGTGGTACAGGAGATTCAGTTTCCTGTTCTCGGCCGGACTGACAGGAAGTGCAGACTGAGTGCTCACTTCCTGTCAGTCCGGCCGGTAAACGGAATCTCCTGCTGCACGGTACGGACCCGGTAGGGAGGGGGGGCCCAGGGGGAGGGGGGTAAAAAGAACATAGGTGAGGGAGGGAGGCCCGGGGGGAGTAAAATGAACATGGGGGGGGGGGGGAGTAAAAAAAACACAGGGAGGGGGGAGTTAAAAAAACATGGGGGGGAGTAAAAAGAACATAGGGGGGGAGTAAGAAGGAGGGGAGAGTAGTGGTTCCTGTAGGCTTTGCTTGCGTGCGGGGGGTTGGGGGGGCCCCCATGTCCATTTTGCTTGGGCCCCCCGAATTCCTTCAAACGACCCTGCCAGAAGGAGTACTAACAGTTTCAAACAGATGTCACAACACAGGATATTCTACTGTCCTCTCTCTCCCTAGGCTCAACCCTCTAGGGAAAAGGGTGTAGAGGGGCCCTTGGCAAAAAGTGGCCTGCTAAAGGAGACATACTTTAGCACTACTTCTCTGTATCCCATAGGGGTGCAAATACCCACTACTTCTCTGTATCCCATAGGGGTGCGCACATAGTGTGTAGCACAGATTCCCCTACAGCCCTGGTGCCCTCTCCCCCCCACAGGCTGCTGGCTTCCCTCCTCTCCTCTCCTCTACCTCCGGCTGTTGCTGCTGCGGGGTTGTTTTAGGATGAGTGGGGGAAGGGGCTGGTAAATATGTAATTTACCAACCCTTCCCTTTCTGAATGAACATAGTGAGTGATCAGTAGAGTGTGTTTGAGCTTTGGAGTGCACGACCTAATGCAATAGGTTGCGCACACCTATGCTGTATCCATCACACCCTCCTCCCTTTCAAGTGACAGGATTGGTGCTGGGTGATTGGCTGCTAAGTTCTGTGCACACTCCAGGTTGCAACTTGGACTAGGGTTGCTTCTCTTTGCTGCAGGCGGTTGAACAGAGTGGAGGGGAAACTAAAGGAAAGCTGGTGGGGCCACTATTTACTGTGAGTGTTGTTTTTCTCTACAACTGATATAATACCTAAACTTTATTTTTTTTTCTCCAGGATCGAATGACATTAAAAGCTGAAAGAGGAAAAAAACGAGTGGTCACATTTCAGTGGGGGGAGATGGCCACCCATGCCACTAATAGACAATGTCTCCGGACGCCTTTCTTAGAAGCAAATTTTTTTTATGAAGACTTTTTTTTCGTCGCTGGGGCTCATTATTACAGCTTTTCGAACAGTTACTTCTTGGCTTTGCCCTGGGGGAACCAGATACAAACCTCGCCAGGTAGAAGCCTGTAGCGTTGCTGCCTGGGCAGTGGACTCCGTGCTCTACAGATCCAGTACTGTTGTCCACCTGTCTAGCAAAACCCTTTCTCTGAAAGCCTCTTAGGGGGTATGCCCACCAGAAGGGCAATGACTGCTCAGAGGGGGAATTTTACTCTAGATCAGGGGTGTCAAACTCAATTTCATTGTGGGCCGCATCAGCATTATGATTTCCCTCAAAAGGGCCGGTTATATCTGTAAGATTAGATGCCCAGCGCACCCCCTCCCCTTACATTAGATGTCAAGAGCCACCCCCACCATCAGAAGTTGGGTCCCCCACTCTCCCTTACGTCACAGTGCACCCCCCTTACTTTATGCTGCTGCTGGGAAGAAGCTGGATGCATTGGTTGAAAGCAGAAAGTAAGGGTCTGGAGGAGGACCAGAGGAGGGCTGGAGTTCTCCGGTAGCTGCAGGAGGGGTGTGAGGGCCACATGAAATGGCCTGGAGGGCCGGATTCGGCCCGCGGGCCTTATGTTTGACACCTGTCCTCTAGATCCTGTCACTCTCCAAGCAGTATACACAGTGGGGGGTGCAGGGTGCATTTCAGACCACAAGTCAGGATATTGCCCTAGAGCAGGCATTACTAAATGGCGAACTACGGTCCAGGTCCAGACTAAGTCACTGGCCTAGATTCACGTACCCCGGCGTAAGTGTGGGCGGGCATAGCGTATCGTATTTACGCTACGCCACCGCAACTTAGAGAGGCGAGTGCTGTATTCACAAAGCACTTGCGTCCTAAGTTACGGCTGCGTAGTGTAAATGTGCCGGCGTAAGCGCGCCTAATTCAAATTGGGAAGAGGTGGGCGTGTTTTATGCAAATAAAGCATGACCCCACGTAAATGAAGTTTTGAACGTACGCACTGGGATATGTCCATGGACGGCGCATGCGTCGGATAGAATGCCTAAGATACGTCGAACACTGCCTATGACGTGAACGCAACTTACGCACAGCCCTATTCGCGTACGACTTACGCAAACGACGTAAAAAGATACGCTTGTTCCGACGTCCATACTTTGCATGGGCTACGCCACCTAGAGACCTGCTTTATCTTTACGCCGGCATATGTCTTACGTAAACGGCGTAACTAGTTGCGACGGGCATACGTACGTTCGTGAATCGGCGTATCTTGCTCATTTGCATATTCAACGCGGAAAACAACGGAAGCGCCACCTAGCGCCCAGCGTAAGTATGCACCCTAAGATACGACGGCATAGGAGACTTACGCCGCTCGTATCTTAGCCAAATTTAAGCGTATCTGGTTTCCAGAATACGCTTAAATATACAACGGCGCAGATTCGGACTTACGACAGCGTATCTACTGATACGCCGACGTATGTCTCTGAGAATCTGGGCCACTGTCTTTATGGCCCTTGCTTTGAGCACTGGTCCAAAAAATTTGGTGTAGGGGGGATGATCTTGGAGGTTATTTTTCAGGGGTTGGCCCCCTTAGTTCCAGTGAAGGGAACTCTTAAGGTGTCGGCATACCAAGACATTTTGGACAATTTCATGCTCCCAACTTTGTGGGAACAGTTTGGGGACGGCCCCTTCCTGTTCCAACATGACTGCACACCAGTGCACTAAGCAAGGTACATAAAGACATGGGTCTGACCTCAACCTGATAGAACACCTTTGGGATGAATTAGAGCGGAGACTGTAAGCCAGGCCTTCTCGTCCACATCAGTGCCTGACCTCACAAATGCGCTTCTGGAAGAATGGCCAAACATTCCCATAGACACCCTCCTAAACCTTGTGGACGGCCTTCCGAGAAGAGTTGAAGCTGTTATAGCTGCAAAGGCGGGCCAACTCAATACTGAACCCTACGGACTAATAGCTGGATTCAGGATGGTGGGCGCATAGTTGCGGCGGCGTAGCGTATGGCATTTACACTACGCCGCCGTAAGTTAGCGAGGCAAGTACATGATTCACAAAGTACTTGCCTGCTACTTACGGCGGCGTAGCGTAAATCGGGCGGGCGTAAGCGCGCATAATTAAAATTTGGCTGAGGGGGGCGTGTTTTATGCTAATGGAGGGTGACCTGACGTGATTGATGTATTTTACGAACGGCACATGCGCCGTCCGTGTACATATCCCAGTGTGCATTGCGGCAAAGTACGCCGCACGGTCCTTTTGGTTTCAATGTGGACGTAAATTACGTCCAGCCGTATTCACGTACGACTTACGCAAACAACGTAAAATTTTCAAATTTTGACGCGGGAACGACGGCCATACTTAACATTACTATTCCAGCTATTTGATGAAATAACTTTAGGCCTGAAAGTGCGTTACGTAAACGGCGTATCTTTACTGCGTCGGGCAAGCGTACGTTCGTGAATCGGCGTATCTACTCATTTACATATTTACATATCCTAAAAAGTACACTTTAGGATACGACGGTGTAAGACACTTACGCCGCTCGTATCTGAGCCTAATTTAAGCGTATCTGGTTACCAGAATACTCTTAAATTAGCGCCGGCGCACATTCAGACTTAGGCTGGCGTATCAGTAGATACAACAGCCTAAGTCTTGGTCAGGCTTGGCACTCTGAACCCACTTATACTCAGAGCATTTTATCATTGGTTTGTCTTCTTGGCACTCTGATGGCAGCGCCAGAGGTCCTTGGCTCACCATCTTCCCTAAGCCTGAGATTTCTGCCGCTGCAGTCAGTCGCTATGGCAAAGGTGGTGCTTACGGAGAAGACCAGTAAGCTATTGTTCTCTGGTCCCTTCTACAGCCTCGTACACACGATCCAACTTTATGGCCATAATTGTCTGACGGACGTGCTGTGTCAGATAATCCGACCGTGTGTACGCTCCGTCAGACAATTGGCTGAATTAACGACGACAAAAGTTGGCTGTTCATGCTCCCCAATTGTTGAGCAGTAAGGCGCAGATCCTCAAAGAAATTACACGGCGTATCTCTTGATACGCCGCGTAATTTCGAATTTTGCGTGCCGTATCTTTGTTTTGGTATCCACAAAACAAGATACGACGGCATCTGTGTTAGATCCGACAGGCGTACGTCTTCGTACGCCGTCGGATCTTAGATGCAATTTTTCGGCGTCCGCTAGGTGGCGTTCACGTCGTAATCCGCGTCGAGTATGCAAATTAGCTATTTCCGACGATCCACGAACGTACGACCGCCCGTCGCATTTTTTTACGTCGTTTCCGTTCGGCTTTTTCCGGCGTATAATTAAAGCTGCTATATGGTGGCGTACTCAATGTTAAGTATGGCCGTCGTTCCCGCGTCTAATTTTGAAAATTTTAAGTCGTTTGAGTAAGTCGTCCGTGAATGGGGCTGGACGCCATTTACGTTCACAACAATGACGTCCTTGCGACGTCATTTGGAGCAATGCACCCTGGGAGTTTTTACGGACGGCGCATGCGCAGTTCGTTCGGCGCGGGGACGTGCTTCATTTAAATGAAACACGCCCCCTACCTGCCCAATTTGAATTCCGCCGCGAGAGATACACTACGCCGCCCTAACTTACGGCGCAAATTAGTTGAGGATTCAAACCAAAGCTAGGTAAGTTACAGTGGCGTAGCGTATCTCACATCTGCGCCGGGCGCAGTCTATGTATGTGGATCTGCCCCTAAATCTGTTACGTCGGTTTATCCGATCGTGTGTACCCAAGTCCTTCCAACTAAAATCCAAAGTACAAACACGCCTGCTCGGAACCAATGCTAAACATCAGACAACAACAGCAAAAGTTGCCCAAAGGGTGGCGGTAAAGAGCTGAAAAACCACGTGGTTTGGTGAATGTTGGCTGAAAATGTTGTGCGGTGTGTAGGCAGAACAATGCGCTTCGGACCAAAATCCACGGAAGAGTTGGTTGGAAATTGGATCGTGTGTACGAGGCTTTACTCTCCATGGAGGAAGTAGCAGCTCGGGCCCTGGGCTCACAAGTCTGAACACAGAAAAAGCATGGAACCTTTTTATATATGAGATGTAGGAATAATACTGTATCAGTGTTGTGTTTACAGCAAAAGAAGCTTTTAAACAACATGGAGGAAAAAACAAAGATGGCAGCTGTGCAATTTGTAGGGGAAGTTATGTATTTGTATTACCCGCAACTTCATGAAATAAATGTTTTATATTTTTTATATACAATGCTAAGATAGCACAATATGACCAGCAATACCTGCCTTGTATAGGATTTCATATGGTGCAAGTTAGGGATGTCCCGATACCGATACTAGTATTGGTATCGGTACCGATACCGAGCATTTCCCCGAGTACTTGTACTCAGGGGAGAATATCGGCACTGACAGGGGGAGAGAAGAGCGGCACTGACAGGGGGAGAGAAGGGCGGCACTGACAGGGGGAGAGAAGGGCGGTACTGACAGGGGGAGAGAAGAGCTGCACTGACGGGGAGAGAAGAGCGGCACTGACAGGGGGAGAGAAGGGCGGCACTGACAGGGGGAGAGAAGAGCGGCACTGACGGGGGGAGAGAGGAGCGGCACTGACGGGGGGAGAGAGGAGCGGCACTGACGGGGGGAGAGAAGAGCGGCACTGACGGGGGGAGAGAAGAGCGGCACTGACGGGGGGAGAGAAGAGCGGCACTGACAGGGGGAGAGAAGGGCGGCACAGACAGGGGGAGAGGAGTGGCACTGACAGGGGGAGAGAAGAGCTGCACTGACAGGGGGAGAGAAGAGCGGCACTGACAGGGGGAGAGAAGAGCGGCACTGACAGGGGGAGAGAAGAGTGGCACTGACAGGGGGAGAGAAGAGCTGCACTGACAGGGGGAGAGAAGAGCGGCACTGACAGGGGGAGAGAAGAGCGGCACTGACAGGGGGAGAGAAGAGCGGCACTGACAGGGGGAGAGAAGAGCGGCACTGACAGGGGGAGAGAAGAGCGGCACGGGGGGGGGGGGGAAGACTGCACGGAACAGAAGACTTGCAACTCCCCTGCCTGCCCATGGGGCACTGACTGGCAACATGGGACAACATGGAACTGGGACAAACAAGTGATGCCCAGCAATGCCATCAGTGCCACCCTACAGTATCCATCAGTGCCACCCCTCAGTGTCCATCATTGCCACCCCTCAGTGCCCATCCATGCCCAGTTCCCACCTATCGGTGCCCATCTGTGCCACCTATGAGTGCCCATCCGTGCCGCCTATGAGTGCCCATCAGTGCCGCCTATCAGTGTCCAACAGTGCCGCCTCACCGGTGCCCATCAGTGCCGCCTCACCGGTGCCCATCAGTGCCACATCATCGGTGCCCATAATCGAAGTAGAAAACGTACTTATTTACCCAAAAGATTAATAGAACAAAATAAAAACGTAATTTTTTTCAAAATTGTCGATCTTTTTTTTAGTTGTTGCGCAAAAAATAAAAATTCCAGAGGTGATCAAATACCACCAAAAGAAAGCTCTATTTGTTGGAAAAAAAATGATAAAAAAAATTGTTTGGGTGCAGTGTAGCACGACCGCGCAATTGTCATTCAAAGTGCGACAGCGCTGAAAGCTGAAAATTGGCTTGGGCAGGAAGGTGCGTAAGTGCCTGGTATGGAAGTGGTTAAAGCCCACACACGACCATTTTTTACCACGTAAAAAAACGGCAACGTTAAAAACGACGTGAAAAATTAGAGCATGTTCGAAATTTTGAATGCCCATTTTTTACATTGTGAAAAATGCTCTGGAGCCCACACATACGATCGTTTTTAATGACATAAAAAAAAAAATATGGGCCAGATTCTCAAACGAGATATGACGGCGTATCTCCAGATACGCCGTCATATGTCTGAGGTGCGCGGTCGTATCTATGCGCCTGATTCTTAGAATCAGTTACGCATAGATTTCCCGTAGATCCGACTGGCGTAACTGTGTTACACCGTCGGATCGTAACTGCATATTTAAGCTGGCCGCTAGGTGGCGCTTCCGTCGAATTCCGCGTTGAGTATGCAAATTAGCTAGATACGCAAATTCACTAACGTACGCCCGGCCGACGCAGTACATTTACGCCGTTTACGTTAGGCTTTTCCCGGCGTATAGTTACCCCTGCTATATAGTGGCGTAAGTGCGGCGTACCAATGTTAAGTATGGCTGTCGTTCCCGCGTCGAAATTAATTTTTTTTACGTTGTTTGCGTAAGTCGTCCGTGAATGGGGCTGGACGTCATTTACGTACACGTCGAAACCAATACGTCCTTGCGGCGTACTTTGATGCAAAGCACACTGGGATATTCCACGGACGGCGCATGCGCCGTAAGTGCAAAACGTCAATCACGTCGGGTCACAGCACATTAACATAAAACACGCCCCCCCTGTTCAACATTTGAATTAGGCGGGCTTACGCCGGCCGATTTACGATACGCCGCCGCAACTTACGGAGCAAGCGCTTTGAGAATACAGCACTTGCCCGTCTAAGTTGCGGAGGCGTAACGTAAATCGGATACGTTACGCCGCCGCAAAGATACGCCGTTCTACGAGAATCTGGCCCTTAATTTTTTACAACCCGGAAACCGGTCGTGTGTACGCGGCATTAGTGCTGAAACACACTTTAACCCCTTCCCGACCGCCGCATGTACATATACGTCGGCAGAATGGCACGTACAGGCACATTGGCGTACCTGTACGTCCCTGCCTAGACGTGCAGCGGTCGGGTCCCCTCGGGAAGCGATCCGGGACGACGGCGCAGCTATTTGTTTATAGCCGCTCCGTCGCGATCGCTCCCCGGAGCTGAAGAACGGGGAGAGCCGTATGTAAACACGGCTTCCCCGTGCTTCACTATGGCGCTGCATCGATCGAGTGATCCCTTTTATAGGGAGACTCGATCGATGACGTCATTCCTACAGCCACGCCCCCCTACAGTTGTAAACACACACTAAGTGAACCCTAACTCCTACAGCGCCCCCTTGTGGTTAACTCCCTAACTGCAACTGTCATTTTCACAGTAAACAATGCAATTTAAATGCATTTTTTGCTGTGAAAATGACAATGGTCCCAAAAATGTGTCAAAATTGTCCGAAGTGTCCGCCATAATGTCGCAGTCACGAAAAAAATCGCTGATCGCCGCCATTAGTAGTAAAAAAAAAAAAATTAATAAAAATGCAATAAAACTATCCCCTATTTTGTAAACGCTATAAATTTTGCACAAACCAATCGATAAACGCTTATTGCGATTTTTTTTTACCAAAAATAGGTAGAAGAATACGTATCGGCCTAAACTGAGGAAAAAAAATATTTTATATATGTTTTTGGGGGATATTTATTATAGCAAAAAGTAAAAAATATTGCATTTTTTTCAAAATTGTCGCTCAATTTTTGTTTATAGCGCACAAAATAAAAACCGCAGAGGTGATCAAATACCACCAAAAGAAAGCTCTATTTGTGGGGAAAAAAGGACGCCAATTTTGTTTGGGAGCCACGTCGCACGACCGCGCAATTGTCTATTAAAGCGACACAGTCCCGAACTGTAAAAACACCTTGGGTCTTTAGGCAGCATTATGGTCCGGGGCTTAAGTGGTTAAGCAGGTAAAAAGGTATGGAGCAATTATTTTTTTATATATATATTTATTTTATGAGAGCAAGATCAAGTAACCAACGTAAATTGGGTATAATCCCAATCTGACGGCAAAAGTGGAAATACACTTTAAACGCTCCTTGCAGTACTTGTAAATTGCTGTAGATAGCAGCAGATATTTCCATTTCCTTTCAAAAGTGAAATTGAAAGCAAGTTCGATCATTTCTCTCCATGAAGTCGGAACACTCGGGGTGTGGGTTCGGTCGACTGAAATGGGCCTCAGTAGAGATATCCCAACAAGATGTGTCCCGGGGGGAAAGTCTCTAGTATGGAATGCAACGATAGTTCTAATTCTAATCAGCTTTGCCTTCCTGTGCCATTCTCAAACAGGTGAGTGTCCCTTGCATGTCGGGGTGGGCAAAGGGTAAGGCTGGATTCACACAAGGTCAATTCCTGGCTATTATGAAAGATAATGTTACGCCGAGTAAATTGATACCCAACATGTCACGCTTCAAAATTGCGTCCGCTCGTGGAATGGCGACAAACTTTTACCCTTTAAAATCTTCATAGGCGACGTTTAAAAAAATCTACAGGTTGCATGTTTTGAGTTACAGAAGAGGTCTAGGGATAGAATTATTGCTCTCGCTCTAACGATCGCGGCGATACCTCAAATGTGTGGTTTGAACACCGTTTACATATGCAGGCGCTTCTAACGTATGTGTTCGCTTCTGCGCGCAAGCTGGTCGGGACGGGGCGCGTTTTCTGGCTCCTAACTTTTTTAGCTGGCTCCTAGATTCCAAGCAAATTTGTCAAACCCTGACCTAGACTAACTCTATGCACAATAACATATTTTTTTTCCTGATACAAAAAAAAACAGTGTCATGCCTCTGTTAGCACTCTCTCTTTTGCAGTTTTCTTGCTTGGGCTTTCTGTCTTCCCTGTCAGACATGCACGCTTGTGGCTGCTCCCTTAGGCCTGGTACACACAATAGGATTGATCCGCGGATAAATCCTCTGGCGGATTTGGATCCGTTGGCATGTACTCACCATCGGATCCAAATCTGCGCGGAATTCAACCGCAGTGACGTGTCGCGCCGTCGCCGCGATGATGACGCGGCAACTTGCGCGACGATGTCATATAAGGAAATCCACGCATGCGTCGAATCATTACGACGCATGCGAGGGACGGGTTCGGACGGATCGATCCGGTGAGTCTGTACAGACCACCGGATCGATCCGCTGGAGCCGATTCCAGCGGATAGATTTGTTAGCATGCTTACACATTTTTATCTGCTGGAAATCGGAAATATCCGCGGATAAATATCCGCTGGAACGTACACACCAGGGGATCTATCCGCTGAAACCGATCCGCTGAGATTTTTCAGCGGATGGATCCTCTCGTGTGTACGGGGCCTTAGGCTGGATTCACACTTATGCAGTTTTAGGCTGCATTCACACCTAGGCGTATATACGCCTGAAGCGCGACGCCGCAGCCGCCCCTCATGCGCTGGAGGGGTGATTTTACATGGTCGGCTATGGAGATGGTTCACATCTCCACGCCGAACGCCGGACGCCTGCCGCCTGAAAAAAGGTCCCGGACCTTTTTTTCAGGCGTCTTTCGGCGTTCGGCATAGGAGATGTGAACCATCTCCATAGAGGGGGTGAGGCTGCATTCACAATCGCAGCGTTTTGTCGCCGCGAATCGCGGTACAAAACGCCGCTATTTGCCGCCGCAATTCGCGGGACAAAACGCCACGATTCAGTACGCCTAGGTGTGAATGCAGCCTTAGTGATTTTTGCATTTTGCAGATTTGCACTACAGTCCATTTAACATGGTTTCCTATGGAACACGTTCTGCAGTGCAAATCTGCATAATGCAAAAAGCAGATAAACTGCATAGGTGTGAATCCAGCCTTACACACGTATGAACTCCTCGGTGGGTGGCGCCCAGAACTCTGGTCCTGACTCTACAAGAAAACCCCGTACACACCTAGACATTCCAAAAACCTGTTCCCAGGTTCAGAGATTTCCTCCCACACAGATCCCACACAGATCCCACACAGATCCAGGCTCCAGATCCCGAACAGTGTTTTAACAGCTGCTGAGGAAAGTGAAAAGATAGGCCCAGATTCTCGTAGAATGGAGTAAAACTACGGCGGCGTAACGTATCTCATTTACGTTACGCCGCCGCAAGTTTTACGGGCAAGTGCTTGATTCACAAAGCACTTGCCTGTAAAGTTGCGGCGGCGTAACGTAAATCCCCCCGCGCTAGGGTGCCCACATGTCCCGGATTGCCCGGGACTGTCCCGCAATTGACATGTCTGTCCTGGGTCCCGGGCACCTTCATTCCGGAACAATACAATGTCCCGGAATGAAATAGAGGACACAGTCACCCCCTACTAAGTAATAACTACATTTCCAGTACTGGTTGCTAGGGCCAGCGCTGCCTGGCATCTTGCAACCAGTGACAATTTACTCTCAGACAGTGAGACCGGGAGCGAGGCCTGCGCCTAGTGCAGCACCGCTGTCCCCACCCACCTAAGCACCTCCTCCTTCTCCGGCAAGCAGCAGGGACTGGTGTGATCTTCACTCTCCAGATAGTGACGCCACTTGTTTCCTTCTACGCACGTGGGTCATGCAGAGGGAGTGACAGCAGCACTGCATCTGGTGGCAGGCTATGGGTGGCAAGCGGCACTGCATCACCTGACAAATAACCTGCCGCCAAATTCCCCATCAACACCCGAGACTACATTTCCCCCCCGCCCCCTTATCTTTTTTGGGGGAAGGTGAGAGAGGGGATGTGTCCCTGAATGGCAGTTTGAAAATGTGGTCACCCTACCCCGCGCAAGCCCGCCTAATTCAAATGATCCGGGTAGGGGGCGTGGATCATTTAAATTAGGCGCCGAACGTACTGCGCATGCGCCGTCCCTAAAATTTCCCGATGTGCATTGCGCGAAATGACGTGGCAAGGACGTCATTGGTTTCGACGTGAACGTAAATGGCGTCCAGCCCCATTCACGGACGACTTACGCAAACGACTTAAATTTAAAAATTTGGACGCGGGAACGACGGCCATACTTAACATTGGTTGCCCCTCATATAACAAGGGCAACTTTACGCGTCGCAAATCTAACGTAAACGTCGTATCTTCACTGCGTCGACCGCGCGTACGTTTCGGGAATTCACGTATTTTGCTAATTTGCATACTCGATCGGGAAAACGACGGAGGCGACACCTAGCGGCGAAAAAAAAAATTGCATTTAAGATCCGACAGCGTAAGAGCCTTACGCCTGTCGGATCTAATGGTTATCTATGCGTAACTGATTCTAAGAATCAGTCGCATAGATACGACGGCCCAGATTAGGACTTACGACGGCGCACATGGCGTTGCGCCGTCGTAAGCCCTTTCAGAATCTGGGCCATAGTTTCCTCCAAAAACATGCATCCCGGAGCCCCTCAGCTGGCCTAGTTGAGAATCCTGGGTGACATACACCATGACAGGGTACCATATTGTCACAATATATATATGTTTTTAAGGGCATCACAGAAGAGGCATGTCATGTTGGCTTTTTTATTCCTTTATAAATTTTCAATGCCATCTTCATGTCAATAGTTTGCTTTATGTGGATAAAAAATGTGTAGCGCTGAAAAAAGTCACATGTTGCCAAAATGATTCAAAAATAATTATAACAAATCCTGGCCCAGATTCTCAAAGGCGTTACGACGGCGCAACACCATTAGCGCCGTCGTAACTCCTCATCTGGCCCCGGGTATCTATGCGACTGATTCTTAGAATCAGTTGCGCATAGGTACCCATTAGATCTGACAAGCATAAGGCTGTTACGCTGTCAGATCTTAAAAGTAATTTTTTTCCCGCATCGTCGCTTTTCCCCGTCGTCTATGCAAATGAGGTAAGTACGGCGATTCCCGAACATACGCGAGGTCGACGCAGCGAATTAACGTCGTTTGCGTAGCGTACCCGACGCGTAAGGTTGCCCCTGCTAATTAGCAGGCGCAACCAATGTTAACTATGGCTGTCGTTCCCGCGTCGAATTGAATAAAAATTACGTCGTTTGCGTAAGACGTCCGTGAATGGCGCTGGACGCCATTTACGTATACATCTAGGCAAATGACGTCGGGGCGACGTCATTTAGCGCAATGCACGTCGGGTAATTTACCCGACGGAGCATGCGCAGTACGCTCGGCGCGGGAGCGCGCCTAATTTAAATGGTGCCCGCCCCATTTGAATGGGGCGGGCTTGCGCCGAGCAATCTAACGCTACACCGCCGCAAGTTTACAGGTAAGTGTTCTGAGAATCAGGATTTAAACCTGTAGACCTGCGGCGGTGTAACGTAGAGCTCATACATTACGCTGCCCAGGAGCAACGCTAATGTATGAGAATCTGGGCCCCTGTGTCCAATAAAGGCGAATGAAGTTCAAAACGTCAATTAAAATGACCGTGTGTGGGGGAAAACGTCGTTTTATGTCTTGTGAAAAACGACAAAAAAAAAATTGAAGCATGCTTCAATTTTTTGTGTCGTTTTTCAAAACGTAATTTTTTGTGTCACCGTGTGTAGCTAAAACAACGTTTTTATACCCGCGCATGCTCAGAAGCTAGTTATGAAGCGAGCTTCAATGGAAAAGAGTGGTGAACGTAACCTCGCTTTGCTAGAGCATTTTAAAAAAACGATGGTGTGTAGGCAACGTCGTTTTTGAAAATGAAGTTTCAAAAACATCGTTTTTTTACTTCACAAAAAATGACGTTTTTTTTCATCACATAAAGTGATGGTGTGTACGCGGCATTACTCCAATGTTATTCCAAAATATGTGAAGACCCACCACCAGTGAATGTAAGGGGAGGCTTACCAGCTAGCCTGTGACCGCCCTTCTCAGGGGGGTCAGTACAGGCTCTGCAGAGATACAGATGATCGTGAATGGTGTCCTGTGGAGACCTCCAGGAATGAAGGGCCCTTGACCCGCCCTGCACTAAGGAAAGGGAGCCTTGACTGCTGGATGCTTGGCAACCAGTCAGGGCGTCAACATGAGGAGGGAGTCGGAGTGGCTCCGCTGGGATTGGCTACGATTGGCACGAGGTGAGGGGGTGGAGACAGAACTCTAGAAATAGCTACGCAGGGGTACGTCCCACTAATTCCGAAGAATTGACGTCACAAGAGTTGCCCGCCCTCCCGCCCATGGTGTTGTTGTTTCATCACAGCTTCTTTGGCGGTTTTACCTGGCCAGCAATTGGCATTACTTTTTGGGCTAAGCCCTCACGTTGAATCACAGGGTCAGTTTAATGCCCGTCTCGCACTGATGGTGGAGACAGGCCTCTTAGACTAGACATTTTTGTTTATATGCTCACGGTGTAACCGTGACTGGCATGGTTTTAGGATTGTTGGGATTTGAAGTTTGTTATAACAATACGTTTCAATAAAGCTGTGGCCTTGCCCACTTCCAACTTTAAATGGTCTGTGTGGAATTATTGGGGGGGCAAGGTTTTTTGGTATGGTTGAATTAAGAGCAAGTTAAAGGGGTGGTTCACCCTAAAAACGACTTTTTTTTATTACACTGCCCCCCCACATTACAATACGATTAAAGCGGATCTCCACTCTAAAGTGGAGTCCCGCTGATCGGCACCCTCCCCCCCTCCGGTGTCACATTTGACACCTTTCAGGGGGGAGGGGGGTGCAGATACCTGTCTACAGACAGGTATCTGCACCCACTTCCGGCCCTACGATACGGGCAAAGGACGGGTTTTTTCCTTACCTTCCGTCCGTCCCCCGTTGTATGCTGGGAACACTCGGCTCCCAGCACACAGCGGGAGCCAATCGGCGGGCGCAGCGCGACTCGCGCATGCGCCGTAGGGAACCGGGCAGTGAAGCCGGAGCGCTTCACTTCCTGGTTCCCTCACCGTGGATGGAGGGGGGAGCAGCAGGGTGACGAGCGATCGGCTCGTCATCTGCTGCGATCACCGCTGGACTCCAGGACAGGTAAGTGTCCATATATTAAAAGTCAGCAGCTGCAGTATTTGTAGCTGCTGGCTTTTAATATATTTTTTTAGTGGCACATCCGCTTTAAGGCTATTATTATTTTTTTGATGCTGTACATACCTTTGTACAGCATATTCACCCGTGCATCCGGGTTGCGAGTCCCGCGGGAGTGGGCGTTCCTAACATATCTGTGACTGACGTTTTGCCCAAAAACGAGCTCCCCCCCTGTCGCGTAAGCCGCGTCACGATTGGCGAAAGGAGCCGAACGGCGATGCGCATGCGCAGTATAGCGCGGACTCGCCGTTTGGCTCCTTTCGCCAACCGTGACGCAGTGCAAAAAAACGTGACGCCCTTGCTTTAGTATGTTAACGTTTGTCTGTTTTTATCTTTCAGCATTAAAGATCATGGATAGTCCGTCACCTGTTGAAGCGATCCTGGGACAGAATGTGACAATTCCTTGTGTTCTTACTGACAGAGATCAACCACAGAGGGATCTGGATCTGAATCTGTCTACGGATTCCGTGCGCTGGGATATGAGGCCATTGAATGGAAGTGAACATAAAGTATATCTGTTTACAAATGGCCGCCATGCACCTTACAGACAAAACTCTAATGTTGAAGGGACAGGATTTAAAAGAGGAAATGCCAGTCTCACCCTGTACAATGTTCAGCAAAGCGATGAAGGGAAGTACGTCTGTAATGTGTTTGTTGCCGGGAACAAGCTCATAGCAACTCGCAATGTGGAGGTGTCAGGTAGGTGAAAATACCGAACACTATTTTCATAAGCATAATACCATAAAGATATTATATATTAATTACTAAAAATAAAGGGGCAGATTCTCGTAGAATGGCGTAACTTAGGGCGGGCGTAACGTATCTCATTTACGTTACGCCGCCGCAAGTTTTTCAGGCAAGTGCTTTATTCACAAAGAACTTGCCTGTAAAGTTGCGGCGGCGTAGCGTAAATCACCCGGCGCAAGCCCGCCTAATTCAAATTAGGCGAGTAGGGGGGTGTAGCTTTTAAATTAAGCGTGTTCCCGCGCCGAACGTACTGCGCATGCGCCGTCCGTAAAATATCCCAGGGTGCATTGCTCCAAATGAAGTCGCAAGGACGTCATTGGTTTCGTGAACGTAAATGGCGTCCAACCTCAGTCACGGACGACTTACGCAAACGACGTAAATTTATAAATTTCGACGCGGGAACGACGGCCATACTTAACATTGGTTGCGCCTCATATACCCAGGGGCAACTTTACCCCGGGAAAAGCCTAACGTAAACGTCGTAACTTTACTGCGTCGGCCGCGCGTACGTTCGGGAATTCGCGTATCTAGCTAATTTGCATACTCGACAGGGAAAAACTACGGAGGCGACACCTAGCGGACAAAAAAAAAAATTGCAGTTAAGATCCGACGGCGTAAGAGACTTACGCCTGTCGGATCTAATGGATATCTATGCGTAACTGATTCTAAGAATCAGGCGCATAGATACGACGGCCCAGATTAGGACTTACGACGGCGTACATGGCGTTGCGCCGTCGTAAGCCCTTTGAGAATCTGGGCCAAAGTCTTAAAGGTTAACTAAGCTTACAATCAAATATAGAGGGGCAAGTGGTACAAAAGGTAATAACTGAGAAGGATGAACTGATGGAAGATTAAAAGTTCAGTTTTTAGGTGGAGGCGGGATAGACTTCCCCGAAGAGATGATTTTTTTTTAAGGATTGCCTAAAGGTGAAGAGAGTGGGAAACAGCTGTACACATTGGGGTAGGGAATTTCATAGGATAGGAGAGGCTCCGTAGAAAGTCTTGGAGACAAGCATGGGAGGAGGAGACAAGGGAGCTGGAGAGCCTCAGGTCTTGGGAGGAGCAGAGAGAACAGTTTGGGTGATAATAGTGAGTAGACATGTGCGTTCCCATTCGTAAAGAATGGATTTTCGTACGAATTTGTTAGTATTCGTACATTCGGATCAATTCGAACATCCGAAAAGCCGAAAGAACCAAAATACGAAAATGACAGAATTAGGAATAAGCCAAATAACGAACAAGCAAAAATACGAACGTACGATTGGACACCGAAACAGCGATGTATGCGTCGGTCGGATGCCTGTCCATCAATTAGGAACGCCCAGCCCCACCATCGTACCCGGAAGTGGCAGTGAGAGCGCCTACAGCAAACGGTACTTACGGACGTTTTTTTTTTTATAAAACCAGCCGATTCTAATTGTCATTAATGTAGGAAATGCAATGTTAAAAGTTTATTTTTAGGGAAACCACCCCTTTAAGAGAAAGTCTATCTTAATATGGATTAGCCGCGTGTTGAAAATTAAACTAAAATACGAGATTGCGAATGACCGCGCCGCGATGTATTTACGAAAGTACAAAATTACGAATCCATTAAACGAAAATTATTATCCAACAAAATGACTTGCGTCTTTCGAAATACGAACAGGTCCGAATAGGAAAACTTGCGTCTTAAGAATCTTTACAAACCTACCAAACGAGACGATACGAAACGAAACAAAAAAACACAAAAAATTTGGTTGTGCACATGTCTAATAGTGAGACAAGGTTGGTAAATGGCTTTGTATGTTAGTATTTTGTATTTTATTTATTAGGAAATTTGAAGTACCGTATTTATCGCGGTATAACGCGCTCCCGCGTATACCGCGCACCCCTAAAGTGGCCCCCAATCCTGTGGAAAACCTTTTTTTTTGTTTTTTTTGTACTTACAGTTTTGGTGTCTTGCGCGGCGTCCATCGACGGCCTCGTCGGATCCGGCGTCCTTCTGCGGCTTCGGGTGTCCTCTTCGGCGGGTCCGGCGTCCGTCTTCGGCGGGTCGGGTGTCCTCTTCGGCGGGTCGGGTGTCCTCTTCGGCGGGTCGGGTGTCCTCTTCGGCGGGTCGGGTGTCCTCTTCGGCGGGTCCGGCGTCCTTCTGCGGCGTCCTCGTGTCCTCCCCGCTCGTTTCCCGCGCCGAGTTTGAATACTGCGCCGACATATACAGAGCGCAGTACACTCGTGTATTGTCGGCAATGCTCGGCTACCCGCGCTGACGTCCTGTACGTCCAGGAGGTGAGTGCGGAAGGAGCCGAGACTGCCCGACTATACCCGAGTGTACTGCGCTCGGTATATGTCGGCGCAGTATTCAAAACTCGGCGCGGGAAAGCGGGTATCGGCGTATACCGCGCACCCACGATTTTGCCCTGATTTTCAGGGCAAAAAAGTGCGCGGTATATGCCGATAAATACGGTAAGTGGAGGGATTGGCAAAGATGGGGGGTGGACACTGAGTGGTCAGTACATGAATGAGTGTGGCTGCAGCATTCATATAATCCGTGGTCATTTGGCAGAGCTAAACTACTGTTCCAGCCAGATGTAAAAACGTAAATGCAGAAGGGCTAAAAAAAGGCTTTGTGCATGGGTGCCTCCGCTGTGTGCATTAGATGAGGAAAGGAACTTCCATTACCAAGGTGCACAATCATGAGGGAGAGGTAGAGGTTCCATTCCACAGAAAAAAATACTTATTTTTTATTTATTTTTTTAACGAATAATTTGGATGGTCTACACCCCAAAATACTTTTTTTATTGTGCAAGCTATAAATTTTTTTTAGATATTTGGGATGTCAGAAATCTAAATGCCATATATGAGTGTCTCCGCTATGTGCATTAGATGAGGAAAGGAACTTCCCAGATGGGAGCCTAGACTCAGGGCAAGTTCCATTCCACAAAGGAATTATTTTTTAAACTTATAGGGCCGGATTCAAGTAGGACTTACGCCGACGTATCTGGAGATACGCAGCGTAAGTCTAAATGTGCGCCGTCGTATCTCTGCGTCGTACCCAAAGAACTAGATACGCCTGAAATTAGGCTTCATCCGACCGACGTAAGTTCCCTACGCCGTTGTATCTTAGACGCATATTTACGCTGGCCGCAAGGGGCGCTTCCATTGATTTACGCGTCGAATATGTAAATGACCTAGATACGCCGATTCACGAACGTGTATAAGGGGGGAACTAATGCGCAAAACCAAAACCTAACCAAAGGCACTAAAACTCTATAATAAGTAATAACAATTAGTTAAAATACTATAAAAAGCAGCAGCCACTACCAAAAGGTGTTCACACACCGAGAATCAATGTTAAAATGGGGGGTGTAATGGCGCTTACCAATAAAATAAACAATAAAATATATTCCACATAAACGCACAACGATGTATGAAGTACCCAATAATAATCCAATTTATTGGATACTTCATACATCGTTGTGCGTTTATGTGGAATATATTTTATTGGTAAGCGCCATTGCACCCCCCATTTTAACAATGATTCACGAACGTACTTGCGCCCGTCGCAGTAATATACGTCGTTTACGTAAGGCGTACGTCCGGCGTAAAGTTAGTCCACCATATAGGAGGCGCAACCCATGCAAAGGTATGGACGACGGAACAGCCGTCGTATTTTACGTCGTTTACGTCGTACTACGTGAACAGGGCTGGGCGTAGGTTATGTTCAGTGATTCGACGTATCTTAGGCGTTCGTTCCGACGTGATTCTGAACATGCGCACTAGGAAGTGTCCACGGGACGGCGCATGCGCCGTTCGTTCGGCCCTTCATTTGCATGGGGTCACGGTTCATTTAAATGTATCACGCCCACTTCCTTCCTACTTTGAATTAGGCGGGCTTACGCCGCCCAATTTACGTTACGCCGGCGCAACGTTGGGAGCGAGTGCTTTGCGAATACTGTTCTTGCCTTTCTATGTTACGTCGGCGTAGCGCAAATGAGATGCGCTACGCCGGCAGAAAGATGCGCAGCACTACGAGAATCCGGCCCATAATTTAGATGGTATCAAGTCCAGTTCTATGCATCATTATGATTTTACTTGCATGCATTACACTACTTACGATGCATTTGTTCAATGAGTGTGGCTCATATTAGCTATTTGATTTTTATTTATTTTTTCCAGCAAGACCAATTGTCAAATTGTCTTCTTACGAAATCACGATTGCACCTGGCAATGAGCAATCTGTTACATGTTACGTACGTAATTTCTATCCCAAATCTGTGGATATTCGTTGGGAGAAGCGCAGTCACTCCTCTGAAAGGTTCCCCTTGGATAAAGAAACTTGTACTAGTGTGCCAACACAGGCTGAAGATGGGACATTTAATGTGACCAGCCTGATGTCTGTGAAGCCATCGAGCGTAGAGGAAGATAGAGACCAATATTTCTGCATTGTCACTCACAGATCCTTTAAGAGTGACCACTTTGTGAGTTTTACTGTTACAGTGAAAGGTAACTCATTCTACTTCAACATATTGTTCAAAGTAAAATGCCAGGGTCCTTCTATGACTCTAAATTATTTCCATTTTTTAAATGTCTTATTCAGTTGTTGACAGACAATCTTAGCGGTCAAGAGGCATCCAAGGCTCTAGCAAAGCATATCTAAATTCAAACAGTAAATCGATGTTTAGGATATTGCGCTCAGGTGTTCCAAAATACATCTAAATCCAATATCAAAATTGTACAATTCGATTACGTTTCTTTATCGTACATCACGGGACACAGGGCAGGTTATAAACCACGCCCCCCTGAAGACGTAATACGAAACGATCGTCGGCGGAGTAGCCTGGTCACGCTTTGAATCTGATCCCCCATCCGTCTCTGTGTACTGCTGAGGTGACAAGAGGACGCACGCCGACACGGGAGTCGAGGCAGCTGCCTCCTTTCTGAGCCTGCAGACCTAGTGCTGGGATGGGCACTTGCTAGTGTAAGTGGCCATTTGGCCCTTCTTTGTTTTTAACTATTTTTTTAATAAATACCGGTTGCACTATGGAGCTGTCTTTGTATTTCATGTTCCACCTGTGATACTCCGTGAAGAGGTTTAGCCTATGGCAACAGTGGATGACGCATCATATGCTTGCAGGCATTAATCTGCATAAGCGATTCTGACTTCCTTTTAATTAAAGAAGTCCAATCGCTCTGGTAATCGCTTATTTCTATCAGCACTTTCTGGGTGTCGATCTTATAAGAGGTGGAAGAAAATATTGGAGTGCACATGATCTGAGAAGATTGCATGTCTTTTTTGATTTCCTTACACAGTTGAAGTGACACAATTTGGAATAATGGATAATCCTCACTTTTGGAATTCACGGACAGTGTTCACATTTTCTTTTGGACTTTTTTTGTTTCCAGATTGTCCACTTATATCCATCCCATTGGATATTGGCACTGTATATATATTATTATTATTTATGTAATAATTTATTTATTAATCTTGATATATCACAATTCACCTGTAATTGTTTATCACAACGGTGTTAGGTTTCTACATATTTATTTATTTCTATGTATGTATATTAAGATATACACCTCTGACACTTTCAATAGGGTCATCATTTCCCTTATTGCACTAGCGCCCCCTATCATCATAAAATACTCACTGGAATAAGAGGCCAATCACTTCTTTTTTTCTAGGGGAGCAGCTTTTATCTATGTTTATTTTTGTTCCACGTTATATCAATTATCTTTTGGCGCGAAAATCACTCCTTACTATAAATCATGACTAACTTGGACTAAAATGGACACTGGCAAAAGACAGACAGGAAGTCACCCCCTACATAAAACTTCCCATACAGGAAGTACTTATGTTTTACCGCCAGTGTCTAAAGGCGGATGTTACAGGTGTGCAGCTCTCTGCACAAACACTTCCATGTGCTCAAAATGGTTCCCATAGGGATCAAGGGTTTGGTGTTTTCTGGTTCCATTCCTACGGCTAAAATGCTCAGATGAGTATTACCCGGGCCCCGCAGTGGTGGTAGATGACAACATACAGGGATTGCCTGTAACGCAACCATTCGGTGGTGAAGCCTACGTAAATGGAACCCTGTGTAGTAATGACTGACCAAGGCGTTTCCAGTAGAGTGCTGTACAGGTCTAGGACACTGCCCATTGTGATGAGTGATGGTTGGATCTTTGTTCCTAGATAGATCCTGCAGGTTGGCAAGTCCCTGTAAGCCAATTTTGGTATCCATTTTATTGCTGCTTTTAAATGTATGTTTGTCTTTTTTCACCCTTTTCCCTTTTAGGAGGCAATTGTTATTGAGTGTTGTGTTCACTGTTTTTTCTGCTAGGGCCGACTTTGTGTCTCCAGCTGTAAATGTGTCCTTTCTCTTCTGCCAAGTTTCTTTGATCTGTTCAAAGTCTCCTCGTGGCTGCCATCTTACCTGGTGACATTAACTGTGCATGCGCAATTGTCCAATAACGTATACATAGGGAGGGTAGATAATTGTTTGGAGGCAAACAGATCAGTGGTGTGTCCTCCTCAGTGCAGGAACAGATTTAAGGGGGCAGAATGGAGTGCCCACCTGTCATGAATCACCAGGAATACCTTCATGCCCAGTCTGTTCGCTTACCTCTGGGTCTATGAATCAGCCTTGGGTCTGCACTCTCACACCTGCATGGTTAAGTAATCTTCCCTCAGCGTGGCTCCACCCTAACCTCTACAGGATACAATATTTAACACTGTGCTGTCCAAGCCTGCCATGCCCAAGCAATATTGTGTGTTTGGTTTCCTGTCTGCTGCTTGCCATGTGCTCTATGTCCTTTTTCTGTTACCAATCTTGGCTTGTTCTTTGACAATCCCTGCCTGCTTGTTACCATGACCTTTGGCGTGTTCTCTGTCTATCCTTGTCTGCTAGTTGCCCGACCTTTGGCTTATCTCCTGACTATCCCTTGTTGTCCTGGGCTGCTGCTTCCTCTCTATCCTCCTATAGCCTACCGTGAGGGTGAGCTGGGAGACCCTGGGGGCCGCGACCTGGAGCCAGTTGCAGTGCAGTCTATCCTTACCACTAGAGGCTCTGGTGAACACCTGCTGGCTCTTAGACTCTGCACCCTGGGGAATCTTATGCTCTAGCTCCCAGTGGGAGCCATAGGATCTACTACCTTAGCGGTGCACTCCTGACCCCAACGGTGTTTATCTGTCACATGGGGAATTGGCACTAGCAGCTGGGCTTTCCCCTGTGATACCATGTCTGTTGCTCCTTGCACAAATGGCCTTTTAAAATTGAGTGGGGCTGTCTTGTCTTGACACAGGTTCTGTTACTCTTCTTTTCAGGCTAATGTCACCTAAAAAGGGGAAGGGTTGGAGCACGGCAGGAGCATGTGGCTGTTGCCATCAGGTCATGTGGACACTAAATGTGGCCCTGTTAATGCGGTTTTCCCAGGCCAGGGGTATCAGGATAATCTGATCTGTTATGCCTGTCTGGTCTTTTGGCTAAAGCAGGGACATCTACATGCGTACGAAGGAGGATCTGTCAGCTGCTTGGTGACTTTAGAGAATAACATTGCCAGTACGTGCGCCACTATAGGGCGAGGTACTAAGAAGCACGGTGACTCTTTTTCGCTGGTCCGCTCTACTTTTTTGGAAAAGGATTGTGTGGATCAGGGCCGGCCTTAGGTGTTCAGGCGCCCTGTGCGAGCTAATCCTGTGGCGCCCACCCCCATCTTCACCCCTTGCCCCCTGGTCACCTAAACATACACAAAGAGGCTGTCCGGGGCCCCTCTATCCTCTGCCGGGAGCCTGGGGAGTGACAATGAGGAAGAAGAGGTGAGGCAAGAGTCAGTGGAGCCCCTAGGTGGCAGTGCGCCCTAGGAGGCTGCCTTCCTAATCCGCCTAGTGGTAGCACCGACTGCCCGGCCCTGCTGCGACTCATTTTGCGAGCTGCGATGGCCGCACGATGCCCCTGTTGCCCTGTGCAGCTGCACAGCTCGCACACCCCAAAGGCCGGCCCTGGTGTGGATGATGGGCAGATAGTGGATGTGGTGGAGTTGGACACAGAAGGATCAGTTTTCATGTGTCCCCTGAGTACTTCCTAAATCCGAGTCCCTAAAGCCACCTTGGGTTCATGGCAGCCAGCGCAAAGTTCCCAGTCTTTTCTCTTACATTTAGAGTATCGGATGTTTGTAGAAGGAGCTCACACTGAGAAGGTGTCACCACGTCACCAGTGCAATTTCAAATGTTTTCATTTGTATGTAAATCCAGCAGCAGAAACTAAAAGGGGAGGGATGCAGGGGCCACTACGAGTAATCGCAAGGTTCTCTTTTTTCTTAAAGTGGAGCTACACCCAAAAGGGGAAGCTCCACGTCTTTGCACCCCCCACTTCCACATTTGGCACTTTTTGGTTTTGACAGGTACCCACTCCCACTTCCGGGTAAGATCGCTGCAGCGATCTATGATCATCTCCGTCCCCTCCTCCTTCCCCCCGCAGTCTTCTGGGACACACAGGTCCCAGAAGACTGAGGGACCATTCACAAAATGCAGCGTGACTTGTGCATGCACAGTAGGAAACTGGCAGTGAAGCTAGAAGGCTTCACTGCCAGTTTCTCTTAATGAAGATGCCGGCTCCTGCACCTGAAGCTGGATCCCTGGACAGGTAAGTGTCCTTATATTAAAAGTCAGCAGCTACAATATTTGTAGCTGCTGGCTTTTAATTTTTTGGGGGGAGACTGGAGCTCCTCTTTAAGTAACTGTGAACATTCTTCTGCCTAATATTGATTGATGATCTGTCTTATGTTATTACAGATACACCTACAATCGGCTATCTTCTTGCAATAATAATAATAATAAGTATGGCCATTGGAATTTTAGCCATAGCACTATTTGCGTATTATAAGAAATGTAAGTATTGTATCATTCTTGTCTTTTTTAAAGGTAAATTATATGTTTTAGGTCAGTTTTATTTTAATTTTTAGGTCCCATTCACACCAGCCTGGTCTGCTGCCGTGTCACAGATTCACGTACAAGAGCGCCGGTGTAACGTAACCCGTTTACGATACACCGCCGCAAGTTTCCAGTTTTAGTGCCCGATTCACAAAGCACTTACCTGGAAACTTGCGGCGGTGTATCGTAAAGACGTCCGGCGCAAGGCGGGCCAATTCAAATGGGCGTGTGCCATTTAAATTAGGCGCGCTCCCGCGCCGGACCTACTGCGCATGCTCCGTTTCGCAATTCCCGTCGTGCTTTGCGCGCAGTGACGTCATTTTTTCGAAAACGGCGACGCGTGTAGCGTAATTCCGTATTCCCGGACGGCTTACGCAAACGACGTTCATTTTTAAATTTCGACGCGGGAACGACGGCCATACTTTATACAGCAATACGTTTGCTGTGTAAAGTTAGGGCACCTAAAACGACGACTAACTTTGCGACGGGAAACTAGACTAGTGGCGACGTAGCGAACGCGAAAATCCGTCGTGGATCGCCGTAACTCCTAATTTGCATACCCAACGCTGGTTTACGACGCGAACTCCCCCCAGCGGCGGCCGTGGTACTGCATCCTAAGATCCGACAGTGTAAAACAATTACACCTGTCGGATCTTATGGCTGTCTATGCGTAACTGATTCTATGAATCCGTCGCATAGATAGAAACAGAGATACGACGGCGTATCAGGAGATACGCCGTCGTATCTCTTTTGTGAATCTGGCCCAATGAACTTAGCTTTTAAGGAAACTATTTAACAAATAAAAAACAAACCTTTACATCCCTTTTAAGGGCTGTCTTTTGTAGAATTACATACCGTGTTTCCCCGAAAATAAGCCCGGGTCTTATATTAATTATGCCAACAAAAGACACAGTAGGGCTTATTTTCGGAGTAGGTCTTACCATGTAATGTGCTGTCTTCTCTCCCCCTCTCTCTCCCTGCCTGTCAGGAATCCCAAGTGTGAAGTTAAAATGCTTGTAAAATCCTATAATCCACTTTATTACAGTATTATATAATGTACAACGTGTGTGTTCCTGTAATATAATTGTGCCAAATACCTTTGTTATATAGCGCCATTCTGCACTTCTGTGACCCGCCGGAGCTCTCTTCCCCACATTTATATTACAGAAACGCACATATTGTACATTATATACTACTGTAATAGAGTGGATTTTAGGATTTAGTATTTTTAACTAGGGCTTATTTTTGGGGTAGGACTTATATTGCAGCCCTCCTGGGGAAAAAAACGCTAGGTCTTATTTTCAGGGTAGGTCTTATTTTTGGGGAAACAGGGTATACTGGACATTATGTGCTGCCTTTTTTTGAGGTCATTGGCTGCAGTTGAACCCCTAATATCTCGTAAGCTGACAACCACCAGTCGTGTTGAATTTGCTCTTTAGAATCCTCTTGCCAAATTCTTAATTTCTTCTTCTATTGCAGTGCGACCGGAGATTTCGGACATTGCTGGAATAGATGATTTGTTTCATGGGCAGAGCTCCAATCTGTCCTGGATGGTTTCAGGGTTCAAACCAAGAGACATTGAGATCCGTGCTTACCTGGAGAGAGGTGATCAACGGCAAGAAATTTGTTCTTGGACATATCCACGACCAAAAGTTCAGAATTATGGTGTTGTATATAACGTGGAGACAGAAAATGGAATCATACTCCTTGAGCAGGAAAATGAAAATAAAACTTTTAATCCAAAGAGGTCAGGCTTATCCTATAGTTGCTTTTGTTCTACAAGTATAACCCCGGACAAAATGAAAGATAAAGAGGCCGAACTCATCATAGAAGTAAAACACGCGGCTCTGAAAAGACTTCTCACTAAACGGCAGAAACTGAACATCAAAGGAGGTAAGTTAGAGAAATATACAATTGTATAAAAAAAATAATAAAAAACATACCGTATTTATCGGGGTATAGCGGGCTCCCGCGTATAGCGCGCACCCCTAAAGTTGCCCCGAATTCCTGTGGAAAAAGTTTTTTTGTACTTACAGTTTTGGTGTCTTGCGCGGCGTCCATCGGCGGCCTTGTCGGGTCCGGCGTCCGTCTGCGGCTTCGGGTGTCCTCTTCGTCGGGTCCGGCGTCCTTCTGCGGCGTCCTCCCCGCTCGTTTCCCGCGCCGAGTTTGAATACTGTGCCGACATATACAGAGCGCAGTACACTTGTGTATTGTCGGGCAGGCTCGGCTACTCTCGCGCTGACGTCCTGTACGTCCAGGACGTCAGCGCGAGAGGACCCGAGACTGCCCGACAAGTGTACTGCGCTCGGTATATGTCGGCGCAGTATTCAAACTCTGCGCGGGATAGCGGGTATCGACGTATACCGCGCACCCACGATTTTGCCCTGATTTTCAGGGCAAAAAAGTGCGCGGTATACGCCGATAAATACGGTAATCTCAATACAGTACTGAATTTTATATACCTGTATGTGTCAAGAGAGGAAGTGATAGGAAATGTCTCCGATAGGGACAATAACAAAACCACATTTGGAGTTTAGAAGGGTTAGAAATTCAGTTTTTCTGACTGTCAGTAAGAGCATTAAACATTTTATCCAGTACAAAAAAATAAAAAAGCTGGAAATTAGCCTATAATTTTATGAAAATTTGAAGCCGGGTTCCGGGCATAATTTTTTTTTTTTTTGCAAGTGTAGCACTACCCCCGGAGGAGCTGCTGGATTTTTGGGCGGCGTGTTACCTCATGGCTCCTCCGAAATTCCTACGGGTGAATGATGCGTATTGCATGTAGTAGAAGTAAAGGAATGTCCATGACAGGTGCTCTTTGCTGTGCTCTTCATTACCCAGCCGGGTAAAAACAGTAAACTTGTGGTGAGGAAAGTAAAGTTGAAAAAGAAGAATAGCAGATTCATGCGTGATGATAGGAAACAATCCCGCTCCCAAGCGTAACACTTCTATGCGCCACTCCTGCCGGAGTGGGTTTAGCGTACCCGGACAGGCCTCGCTCACTGACCTGGAGTGTCACTCGGACAATTGTAGGATAAAGTCTCTGCCACAGACCCTCTTTGGTGAGCCTCAGAAAGATACCGTATTTATCGCGGTATAGCGCGCTCCCGCGTATAGCGCGCACCCCTAAAGTTGCCCCGAATTCCTGTGGAAAAAGTTTTTTTGTACTTACAGTTTTGGTGTCTTGCGCGGCGTCCATCGGCGGCCTTGTCGGGTCCGGCGTCCATCTGCGGCTTCGGGTGTCCTCTTCGTCGGGTCCGGCGTCCTCGCCGCTCGTTTCCCGCGCCGAGTTTGAATACTGCGCCGACATATACAGAGCGCAGTACACTTGTGTATTGTCGGGCAGGCTCGGCTACTCTCGCGCTGACGTCCTGTACGTCCAGGACGTCAGCGCGAGAGGACCCGAGACTGCCCGACAATACACAAGTGTACTGCGCTCGGTATATGCCAGGGCAGTATTCAAACTCGGCGCGGGAAAGCGGGTATCGACGTATACCGCGCACCCACGATTTTGCCCTGATTTTCAGGGCAAAAAAGTGCGCGGTATACGCCGATAAATACGGTAATCTCAATACAGTACTGAATTTTATATACCTGTATGTGTCAAGAGAGGAAGTGATAGGAAATGTCTCCGATAGGGACAATAACAAAACCACATTTGGAGTTTAGAAGGGTTAGAAATTCAGTTTTTCTGACTGTCAGTAAGAGCAGGAAGCACTGCTCTCCTCCCATTCCTTAAACATTTTATCCAGTACAAAAAAATAAAAAAGCTGGAAATTAGCCTATAATTTTCTGAAAACCTATGAATATTTGAAGCCGGGTTCTGGGCATAATTTTTTTTTTTTTTGCAAGTGTAGCACTACCCCCGGAGGAGCTGCTGGATTTTTGGGTGGCGTGTTACCTCGTGGCTCCTCTGAAATTCCTAGGGGTGGATGATGCGTATTGCATGTAGTAGAAGTAAAGGAATGTCCAAGACAGGTGCTCTTTGCTGTGCTCTTCATTACCCAGCCGGGTAAAAACAGTAAACTTGTGGTGAGGAAAGTAAAGTTGAAAAAGAAGAATAGCAGATTCATGTGTGATGATAGGGAAACAATCCTGCTCCCAAGCGTAACACTTCTATGCGCCACTCCTGCCGGAGTGGGTTTAGCGTACCCGGACAGGCCTCGCTCACTGACCTGGAGTATCACTCGGACAATTGTAGGATAAAGTCTCTGCCACAGACCCTCTTTGGTGAGCCTCAGAAAGATACCGTATTTATCGCGGTATAGCGCGCTCCCGCGTATACCGCGCACCCCTAAAGTTGCCCCGAATCCTGTGGAAAAAAGTTTTTTTGTACTTACATTTTTTGTGTCTTGCGCGGCGTCCATCGGCGGCCTCGTCGGGTCCGGGTCCGTCTGCGGCTTCGGGTGTCCTCTTCGTCGGGTCCGGCATCCTTCTGCGGCATCCTCGCGTCCTCCCCGCTCGTTTCCTGCGCCGAGTTTGAATACTGCGCCGACATATACAGAGCGCAGTACACTCGTGTATTGTCGGCAATGCTCGGCTGCACTCGCGCTGACGTCCTGTACGTCCAGGACGTCAGCGCGGGAGGAGCCGAGACTGCCCGACAATACACGAGTGTACTGCGCTCGGTATATGTCGGCGCAGTATTCAAACTCGGCGCGGGAAAGCGGGTATCGGCGTATACCGCGCACCCACGATTTTGCCCTGATTTTCAGGGCAAAAAAGTGCGCGGTATACGCCGATAAATACGGTACCTCTGCCACAGGCCCTCTCTGGCTTCAATTCTTGGAGATATCCCTCCTTAGATGAGTTACGCCTGGATCTCCTTCAACTTCTCGCCAAGGTACCGACTGATAGGTGATCAGTCCCTCAGGCCTCGTACACACGACCGAACATGTCCGCTGAAACTGGTCCGGCGGACTAGTTTCCGCGGACATGTTCGGTCGTGTGTATGGCCGACCGGACAATTTTCCGGCCGACCGGACAGGTTTCCAGCGGACAAATGTTTCTTAGCATGCTAAGTAACATGTCCGCTGGAACCATGTCCGCCGGACATGTCCGATGGTCAGTATGACTCATCGGACATGTCCGCTGGCCCGAGAACCCGCGCATGACGTCCAAGTGATTCGACGCATGCGTGGAAGCATCGAACTTCTGGGTTCGCGCACGTCGCCGCATCATCCTCGTCACCGCGTCGTCTGTCCGCGGGAAATTTGGTCTGATGGTGTGAACAGCCATCAGACCAAATGATCACAGCGGACATGTCCGATGAAAACGGTCCGCGGACCGTTTTCATCGGACAGGTCCGCTCGTCTGTACGAGGCCTCAGTGTCCGGCTACCTTGATCCCCTCGATTTGTCCAGGCCCTTTTGGACCGCCAGCCTCTCAATTGGTGCCAACAAAATATTGTATGTGTTTTTTTTTTTTTTTTCTTCAAAATTCTGGGTCTTTATTCTTTTATAAAACACAAAATAAAGTGGTGATCAAATGCCACCAAAAAGCTCTATTTGTGTGAAAAAAATTTGATAAATTTTGTTTCGGTACATCATTGCGTGACCATGCAATTGCCAGTTAAAGTAGCGGAGTGCCGAACTGCAAAAATGGCCTGGACATGAAGGGGGTAATATCATCCAGAGCTCAAGTGGTTAAAATGAACACATAATGATCCCGTTTTAGCCTTTTTTTTTTCTCCACAGCACACAGCTTTCCTTGCTGTAACTAGACATGTGCACTGCCGAAAAATTCGTTAATTTTCGTTTCATTCATTTTTTAGCTTTTTTTCGGAAATTCGGAAAATTCGGAATTCAGAAATTCTAAAATGTGTAATTCGTAAATTCAAAATTTCGGAAGTTTCGGAATTAACGAATATGTCAAAATTCGTTAAAAAACGAATTCGGAAATAAACAAATTGCACATGTCTAGCTGTAACATGGCATGCCAATCAGTGCAGTGTAAGGGGTGGCCACAGTGCCGGCCCAAGACATTGTGCTGCCTGGGACCAAGAATGAAATGCTGCCCCCCCCCGAAAAAAAATCACGCCAACCAAAAGGCCCCCACATTCATTATTTTATATCATGATAACTAAAGGGGACCCGTCATGGCTCTATACATGTATAAAGCAGTATAAAGAGGACCTGTCATTGCTCTATACATGTATAAAGCAGTATAAAGAGGACCTGTCATGGCTCTATACATGTATAAAGGAGTATAAAGAGGACCTGTCATGGCTCTATACATGTATAAAGGAGTATAAAGAGGACCTGTCATGGCTCTATACATGTATAAAGGAGTATAAAGAGGACCTGTCATGGCTCTATACATGTATAAAGGAGTATAAAGAGGACCTGTCATTGCTCTATACATGTATAGGAGTATAAAGAGGACCTGTCATTGCTCTATACATGTATAGGAGTATAAAGAGGACCTGTCATGGCTCTATACATGTATATAGAGGACCTGTCATTACTCTTTACATGAATATCAAGAGAACCTGTCATGGCTCTATAAATGTATATAGGACTATAAAGAGTACTTGACATGGCTCTATACATGTATAAAGGAGTATAACGAGGGCCTGTCATGGCTCTATAGATGTATAAAGAGGGCCTGTCATGGCTCTATACATGCATATAGGCGTATAAAAGGACCTGCCATGGCTCTATACAAGTATCCAGGAGTATAAAGGGACCTGTGAATTGCCGGCGGCCACAATGTCTTGTGCGCAAACTAATCAATGTACGCTAATTGTGTTTTTTTTTGGTACCAAAAATATGTAGAAGAATACATATTGGCTTAAACTGAAGAAAATAGTTTATTTTTCTAAATTTTGTGGATATTTATTATAGTAAAAATTTAAAAAATATATATATTTATAGCACAAAAAATAAAAACCACAGAGGTGATCAAATATCACCAAAAGAAAGCTCTATTTGTGGGAAAAAAAATACATACATTTTATTTGGGTAACGGAGCTGGCGGAACGGGCTGGTGGGCATCAGTATGCTGCCCCCCTAAAAGTGCTGCCTGGTACCCATGGTACCACCCGGTCCCATCATAAGGCCGGCCCTGGGTGGCCACAAAAACAATTTGAGAGGGTGCTGTAGAGTACTGTAGAGCTTCTCCCTTGCTTCGACAATTGTAAAGGCTCCTGGTCATTGACAGACTAAAACTCCTGAATCTTCATAAGACTGTATGACATAACTAAGGTGTCATAATTAATTGTGCATTGTGTCTATGTGTTGTTGTGTTGTGTTTATTCAAGTTTTCTCTCTTTTTGTATAGATTATTTCACAGCTCACATTACGGCCCCCCAATGGCTAAAACCCGGGGCAGAGGTGACTCTGACTTGTGATATCAAGAAATGTGATCCCGACCCTTTATTCATTATTTGGCGGAAAGGGGAAAAAGATATATGTAGAGATGGGACGATAGAAGACCCAAGATATAAACATACAGAAAAGAGAGATGTACCAAATGAAGGAAATGTGCTCATGTCATCCAGCTCTTTGACGTTCACCGTGATGGTTAAAGAGGATCACGGTGTGACGTACACTTGTATGGTCATCTATTCTGCAATAGGAAAAGTTTTGAAGCCTAGCCTGGAGGCATTCGTTGCGGGTAAGGTGTTGGGTGAAAAATTTTTTAGTTATGTACAGTAGATCTTTTGTTATCACATAGTGTTGAGCGGAATACGCCATATTCGATTTCGCGATATATCACGAATATATAGCCGAATATTCGTGAAATATTCGCTAAAATCGAATATTCGTGATATTTTATAAAAAAAAAAAAAAAATTGTGAAATTTCGCTAATGCGAATGCGAAATTGATTGCGAAATTTTGACAACTGTGGTAGGAGAACTCTCATTGGCTCTGATGCAAAAGAAGGGCGGAGAAAGTATTCGCGAATATTCGGAAATCGAATATTGGTGATATTTTATCGAAATTTCGCTAATGCGAATGCGAAATTGATTGCGAGATTTTGACAACTCTGATTGGCTCTGATGCAAAAGAAGGGCGGAGAAAGTATTCGCGAATATTCGGAAATCGAATATTGGTGATATTTTATCGAAATTTCGCTAATGCGAATGCGAAATTGATTGCGAGATTTTGACAACTCTGATTGGCTCTGATGCAAAAGAAGGGCGGAGAAAGTATTCGCGAATATTCGGAAATAGAATATTGGTGATATTTTATCGAAATTTCGCTAATGCGAATGCGAAATTGATTGCGAGATTTTGACAACTCTGATTGGCTCTGATGCAAAAGAAGGGCGGAGAAAGTATTCGCGAATATTCGGAAATCGAATATTCGCGATTGCAAATATTCGGCAACATAAAAGGATCGCCTCAGCTTAGCTACTCGGCCCAGGGTCTCTAATCATACCAGCAATGCTTTTATACGTCGATAGGATGTGATCTGTTTTAAAAATAAATTTGAAAAAATACGAATATTCGGAATAGCGAATATTGGCCGCGAAATTCGAGTTATTCGCGAATATTCGAATATGCCATATTCGTAACAAATATTCGCAATGCGAATATTCGTGAGCAACACTAATCACAAATGGAAATATTCCACATTGCTTCTAGCTCAGGGCTGTCTTGATGAGAGGGCACCCCTGGGCACTGCCCAGGGGCCCCAGCTGCATGGGGGGCCCCTGCACTTTCTCCAAAGCAGCTGGTCCTTGAGCCCACGCTGCCCTGAAATTGGGGGCCCCATGATGGCACTGAGAGTGATGGATACACAGGGGAGGCAGTCTGCCTCCTACCTACTTGATGTCTGTTTACCTGCACTGTCATCATTGTAGGGGCCCCAGAGCATTACTCTGCCCAGGGGCCCATGATGCTATTAAGACGACCCTGTTCTAGCTTCCTTGCAACTTATTAGTAATGGAGCCTCTGCTATATAGGAATAATGGGCCAGATCCACAAAGAGCCGGCGTAACGTAAATCTTCCCATTTAAGTTACACTGCCTTAAAATTTCTACCTAAGTGCCCGATCCACAAAGCACTTACCTAGAAATTTTCGGCTGTGTAACTTAAATTCCGCCGGCGCAAGGCGTTCCTCTTCAAATGGCGGCGAATCCCATTTAAATTAGGCGCGCTCCCGCGCCGGCCGTACTGCGCATGCTCGTGACGTCATTTTCCCGACGTGCATAGCGCGAAATTACGCTACGCCGAGCTTTGTGGATCGCGTCGGGTCAATAAAGTTGCGTCGGGAAAGAAAAAAGATACGGCGAAAAAAAAAAAAATCAAAACAAAAATAAAATCGCGTCGCTGGACAGAAGGGTCTGCTTTTACATGGTGTAAACTAGGGTTGTCCCGATACCACTTTTTTAGGACCGAGTACAAGTACCGATACTTTTTTTCAAGTAGTCGCCGATACCGAATACCGATACTTTTTTTAAATGTGTCCCCAAATGCAGCCATGTCCCCCCCATATGCAGCCATGTCCCCCACATATGCAGCCATGTCCCTCTAGCCATGTCCCTCACATATGCAGCCATGTCCCTCACATATGCAGCCATGTCCCTCACATATGCAGCCATGTCCCTCTAGCCATGTCCCTCACATATGCAGCCATGTCCCTCTAGCCATGTCCCTCACATATGCAGCAATGTCCCTCTAGCCATGTCCCTCACATATGCAGCCATGTCCCTCTAGCCATGTCCCTCACATATGCAACCATGTCCCTCACATATGCAGCAATGTCCCTCTAGCCATGTCCCTCACATATGCAGCAATGTCCCTCTAGCCATGTCCCTTGATGCGGCGGCAGCGGCGGGGGGGGGGAAAGGGGGGGGAAAGTATTCTATTTAGGTATCGGGGGTATTTGCGCGAGTACGAGTACTCCTGCAAATACTCGGTATCGGTCCCGATACCGATACTGGTATCGGTATCTGGACAACCCTAGTGTAAACAGTTTACACCTTGTAAAAGCAGCCCTAATTTTGCGTTTGCAAACTAAAACTAACGGAGAAAAAACCAAGCGTAAAAGCTTCGTGGATCTCCGTAAGTGCTAATTTGCATACCCGAGGCGGCATTTCGACGCGAAATGCCCCCAGCGGCGGATGCGGTACTGCATCCTAAGATCCGGCAGTGTAATTCAATTACACATGTCGGATCTTCTGCCTAACTATGGAAAACTGATTCTGTGGATCAGTTCCATAGTTAGAAACAGGGATACGACGGCGTAACAGCAGTTATGCCGGCGTATCCCTTTTGAGGATCTGGCCCAATGTGTCCTTTTGTGTAAAACATTTCTGGCAATGTCTTCACCCAAGTTTGACCTTCAAGTTGGATCCGCTGTTGATCTTGTCCTGTATTTGGATGTCTTTCTTTCAAGTGTATCCTAGGCCCAATTTTTTTTTTTATTATTATTATTGAAGGGTTATGCCGTGTACACACGATCAGAATTTCCGACAAGAAAAGTTCGATGTGAGCTTTTGGTCGGAAATTCTGACCGTGGATAGGCCCCACCGAACTTTTTCTGACGGAATTTCCGACAGCAAAAATTTGAGAGCTGGTTCTCAAATTTTCCGACGGGAAAAGTTCTTGTCGGAAAATTCCAATCGTCTGTATGCAATTCAGAAAAACGCATGCTTGGAATCAATTTGACGCATGCTCGGAATCATTGAACTTCATTTTTCTTGGCTCATCGTAGTGTTGTACGTCACCGCGTTCTTTTGGCGGTCGGAATTTTCTGTGACCGTGTGTATGCAGCACAAGTTTGAGCCAAAATTCAGTCGGAATCCACGGTTTTCTCGTCGGAATTTCCGATCGCGTGTACGTGGCATTAGAGTCTCAGGTTTTTATTGCCGTCTCTACTGGAGAGGGGGGATTTTCCCTCCTTTATTTGTTCTTACTAAAAACCCTCCCAAATGTTCTGTTTTTATATTTTCAGCTCAGCCTGTTGTGGAACCGATTGCCTCCAAACATGTCGGTCAGCAGATGGAGCTTTCCTGCAGAGTCCACTCCTTCTACCCCCAAACTATAAAGATTAAATGGTTTAAGGAGGAAGTCGCATTAACTACAACGGACTCTGAATTAGATACTGATGAAGATGGTCTGTACAGCACTACATCCATTTTGATGTACGTCCCGGAGATGGAGGACATTGGGAAAACCTTCAGATGTCAAGTTGGCCACCAGAGTCTCCCAAAGGCAGAAACCCGTGAATTGAAATTTGAAGAGGACTATAGGTAAAGCAGGACAGGAATGGCATGGGAAGGAGGGTTTGAGGGCAAATGTTATGTTCTTAGGACTTTAATGTTGCCACACCATTCATCTGTAAGGCCTCGTACACACGACCGAACATGTCCACTGAAACTGGTCCGGCGGACCAGTTTCCGCGGACATGTTCGGTCATGTGTAGGGCCGACCGGACAATTTTCCGGCCGCCCGGACAGGTTTCCAGCGGACAAATGTTTCTTAGCATGCTAAGAAACATGTCCGCCGGACATGTCTGATGGTCAGTGTGACTCCTCGGACATGTCCGCTGGCCCGAGAACCCGCGCATGACGTCGAAGTGATTCGACGCATGCGTGAAAGCATTGAACTTCCGGGTTCGCGCACGTCGCCGCCACGTCACCGCGTCGTCTGTCCGTGGGAAATTTGGTCTGATGGTGTGTACAGCCATCAGACCAAATGATCCCAGCGGACATGTCCGATGAAAACGGTCCGCGGACCGTTTTCATCGGACAGGTCCGCTCGTCTGTACGAGGCCTCAGAGTTCTTGGAAACAGCCCGAAATTCTAGGCATGGGGGGGGGACATATGACGTTCTTCCTCTTCTCCCAAGATATAGTGCTCTGGCTTGAGCAGCCAATCACCATGCTGAAACTTTGTTATAATATCTGGCTAGAGGCCAAAATGATCAGCAGGCTTCCCTTACACCCCTGAAATTGCCGAATATTCGGTCCACAAATTTTCACTTCTGATAGAAGATTCTGGTGTGGTTTGACTGGGAGATGCTTGCTTAGAATGATGAGGATGTCAGTCAAGAGCGGGGTGAAAATGTCACTAAAGCCCTATACACAAGGTCGAAATTCCAAACAGAAAAAGTCCGATTGGAGCTTTTGGTCGGGAATTCCGACCGCGTCAGTGGCGGTTCGTCCATAGAGGGCGCTGGAGCGCCGCCCCCTCTGGCTCTCACCGCCACTGAGTGAAATAACATAGATTCATGCATTGCACGAATCTATGTTATTTTCGCCGCTGCCGCTGTTATTCAGATGGTCGGCGCTCAATGTCCGGCCATCTGAATAACGCCAGCTGGTTGGCTGTAGGGAAATGTCTATCAAAGCCAACGGCTCTGATAGGCTTTCCCAATACAGCCCTCGTGTCCCGGAAGCTTATTCTCGGAGCGCACAGACTGTACGCCCCTTGAATAAGATGACAGGCGTCTCAGCCAATCACGTTGGCCGGTTCTGGCTACCTGTAACCTGATTGGCTGAGACGCCTGTCAGTCATCGAGGGCGGGAGAAGACATCGTGGGACGTGGCTGCCTGACTCCAGTAAAGGTAAGTGCCGGGCGGGGGCGGGGGGGAGAACGCAATTTACAGGGCACAGTGGGGACAATTGGCACAGCGGCGACCATTAAAGGGCACAGTGGCTGCGTTTAATGGCATGGCACAGTGGTGACAATGGATGGCACAGTGGCTGCGTTTAATGGCATGGCACAGTGGTGACAATGGCATGGCACAGTGGTGACAATGGATGGCACAGTGGTGACAATGTATGGCACAGTGGCTGCGTTTAATGGCATGGCACAGTGGTGACAATGTATGGCACAGTGGTGACAATGTATGGCACAGGGGCTGCGTTTAATGGCATGGCACAGTGGTGACAATGTATGGCACAGTGGCTGCGTTTAATGGCATGGCACAGTGGTGACAATGTATGGCACAGTGGTGACAATGGATGGCACAGTGGCTGTGTTTAATGGCATGGCACAGTGGTGACAATGTATGGCACAGTGGCTGCGTTTAATGGCATGGCACAGTGGTGACAATGGATGGCACAGTGACTGCGTTTAATGGCATGGCACAGTGGTGACAATGTATGGCACAGTGGCTGCGTTTAATGGCATGGCACAGTGGTGACAATGGATGGCACAGTGGTGACAATGGATGGCACAGTGGTGACAATGGATGGCACAGTGGATGCGTTTAATGGCATGGCACAGTGGTGACAATGTATGGCACAGTGGCTGCGTTTAATGGCATGGCACAGTGGTGACAATGGATGGCACAGTGGTGCGAATTGATGGCACAGTGACTGCATTTGATGGCATGGCACAGTGACTGCGTTTAATGGCATGGCACAGTGGTGCGAATTGATGGCACAGTGGTGCGAATTGATGGCACAGTGACTGCATTTGATGGCATGGCACAGTGACTGCGTTTAATGGCATGGCACAGTGGTGCGAATTGATGGCACAGTGGCTGCATTTGATGGCATGTAACAGTGGCTGCGTTTGGGCACAGTGAGACTGCAATTTTTTTTTTCCTTTGCGCCCCCCCAAAAATTTTGAGCACCAGCCGCCACTGGACCGCGTGTATGCTCCATCTGACTTTTTCTGTCGGGAATTCCGACAAAAATAGATTGAGAGCTGGTTCTCAATTTTCCCGTCGGAATTGCCGACAAACTTTTTCCTGCTGGAAATCCCGATCGGGTGTACAGGGCATAAGGAGAAGATCACCAGGAATGGTCACCACAGTGGTGCACACTGGAACAGCAGCTGGGAGAAACCACTGGGGCCTAAGAGCAAAGCAAAAAAAAGTAAAACCTTGGTTTGAGAGCGGTTTGCAAGACAAGCAAAATGTTTTAATATATTTTGCCTTACTATACAAGCGATGTCTTGATATAAGAGTAGCGTCATGTCACAACTGAGTATAACAAAGAAGAGAGGAGCCTCTAAGTGTAGCCATATGGTTACATTTAATGAAGGTACAACATTTAGCAACTTATTGCTACACTTAGGCCCTGTACAGATGGGCGGATGGTCCGGTGAAAACGGTCCGCCGGACCGTTTCCATCGGACATTTCTTCTTTCGGATTTTGATCTGATGGCTGTACACACCATCAGATCAAAATCCCTGCGGAAAACATCCGCGGTGACGTGGCCGCGCCGTCGCCGCGACGATGATGCAGCGACGTGCGCGACCCTGGAAGGTAAATACTTCCACGCATGCGTCGAATCACTTCAACGCATGCGAGGGATGGGATCGGTCGGACTTATGCGGTGAGTCTGTACAGACGACCGGATAAGTCCGACGGACAGGTTTCCAGCGGATAGATTTCTTAGCATGCTAAGAAATTTGTATCCGCTGGAAAACGGTCGGCTGGATTTTTATCCGCCGGAAAACTGTCCGCTAGGCCGTACACACGACCGGATTTGTCTGCTGGAACTGATCCGCGGATAAATCCCAGCGGACAGATCCGGTCGTGTGTACGGGGCCTTAGAGGCGCCTCTCTTATCTTTTATACCCTGTAAAAAAAATGCTTTGATATACAAGTGCTTTGGATTACAAGCATGTTTCTGGAACGAATTATGCTCGCAAACCGAGGTTTTACTGTACCCAGCACTCCTTTGGTACCAGCTACACTCTCCTCCCTCTCAAGTGACAGAATTAGTGATTGGTTGCTAAGTTCTGCTTACACTCCAGGTCACAGGCGGCTGAACTGAGCCCCAGGGGAAGTAAAAAGGAAAGGTAACATGCAGAGGCGGACTGACAACTCATGGGGCCCCCGGGCAATAGGAGATTGTGGGACCCCCGGGCAATAGGAGATTGTGGGGCCCCCGGGCAATAGGAGATTATGGGGCCCCCGGGCAATAGGACATTGTGGGGCCCCCGGGCAATAGGAGATTGTGGGGCCCCTGGGCAATAGGAGATTGTGGGGCCCCCGGGCAATAGGAGATTATGGGGCCCCTGGGCAATAGATTATGGGGCCACACAGTATACACACGCACATACAGTATGCATACACAGTATACATACACACAGAATACACATACAGACACACAGAATACACATGCACACACTGGGCCGGATTCAGATACAATGGCGTATCTGTCCGGCCCGCGTAACGTATCTCTGATACGTTACACCGCTCTAACTTTGGGCGCAAGTTCTTTATTCACAAAGATCTTGCGCCCTTAGTTAGAGCGGCGTAGCGTATGTGTTGCGGCGTAAGGCCGCGTAATTCAAATGGGGATGTAGGGGGCGTGTTTTATTTAAATTTCCCTTGACCCCGGCATGCGCCGTCCGTAAAATCTCCCAGTGTGCATTGCTCTAAATGACGTCGCAAGGACGTCATTGCTTTCGTCGTGAACGTAAATTACGTCCATCCGTATTCGTGAACGAATTACGCAAACGACGTAAAAATTTCAAAACTCGGCGCGGGAACGACGGCCATACTTAACAATGGCTGCGCCTCATAGACCCAAGGGTAACTATACGCCGGAAAAAGCCGAACGCAAACGACGTAAAAAAAAAGCGCCGGGCGGTCGTTCGTTCGTTTCTGAATCGGCGTAACTCCTTATTTGCATATTCGTCGCGTAAAAAAACGAAAAACGCCACCTAGCGGCTGGCCTGGAATTGCAGCCTAAGATCCAACGGTGAAAGACACTTACACCTGGCGGATCTTAGGAATATCTATGCGTAACTGATTCTCTGAATCAGTCGCATAGATACGACCGGCAGAACTCAGAGATACGACGGCGTATCCAGAGATACACCGTCATATCTCTTTCTGAATCTGACCCACTGAGAAGGTACTGGAGAGGCGGGGCAGCTGTAATCTTGGGATTTTTAGACCAAAAGGATGTTGTTAAGGGACAGATATAAAAAAAAAAACACAGATTTTTACATACTGTCCCTGGTTTTACTGAGGCTGGCAACCCTGATGGGGCCCCCTAGTGGCATGGGGCCCTCGGGCAGTGCCCGAATTCTCAGTCCGCCCCTGGTAACATGTTCAGCCGGTGGGGCCATCATTTTAAGTGAGTCTGTTGTTTTGCTGAACAGCTGACATAACTAAACTTTTGCCTTTTTTCAGAAACGAATGCCATTAAAATCTGAAAGTAGGAAACAATGAAGAGTATCTCAAACTGTTTTGCTTTTCAATGAAAGACGACAGCACCTGAAAAATCTCCTTGGAGGACGGTGACCAACAATCGATGAACATAATAAAGAATCTGCAATTGCACAAAAATGGAGGAAAAAGTTTACACACTAATCTGGGTCACAGTCTATACATCTGAGGAATACTATGGATTCCAAGTTGGATTTTAAAAAAGAACTTCCTAAATTTTTATAAAAAAAAAAGTATTAGCTGGATTTCCAATCCTGTTTAAAGCCAGCCATGGATGATGCGATTTACATTTTTTCTGCAATCACTGTCTATGTTGATGGGGGAATCCCTCCCATGGAGGGGGCAGAGAGTTGTCCCTGCTGGGAGAACACAGTGAATAATACACAATAATCGCATGTAAAAATCTGGCATGCTAGTTATACCCAAGTCTATGGATGGATCGACTTGGGTGCAATCGGCCTGCCCATAGATGGATTGGATCGCAGCCCAGCTGATCCATTGGCCAGCTTAAAGCCTTGTACACACGATCACATTTCCATCGGACAAATCCTAGGACTTTTGTCCAAAGGGCGTTGGCCGTGAACTTGTATTGCATACAAACGGCAAAGAATTGTTGGCCAACAAATACGAAACAACATGTTTTTTCAGCTCTTTAGTGCCACCCTTTGGGCAACTTCTGCTTATGTTGTGTTATGGTGAACATTGCTTCTGAGCATGCGTGTTTGTACACACGATCGCATAATCCAACATCCTACATTTGTTGTCGGACAATTTTAAAGCATGCTATCCCACATTTGTTGTCGGAAATTCTGACAACAATTGTCCAATGGAGAATTCAAACAGTCGGATTATCCGACAACATCCTGCCATACAGGGGAGGGCTGGCAGCCTTAGGCCTGGGGGGCGAGTCCAGTCAAGTGGCCCATAGAGCGTGGAAAAGTGATGGATCAAGGAAAACAGTCTAAGATTTTTCATGATCACAAGAGTCCGCACAGAGCCTCCTCTTACATCAGAGTCCGCACAGATGCCCCTCTTACATCTGAGACCGCACAGAGGCCCCCCTTACATCTGAGACCACACAGAGGCCCCCCTTACATCAGAGGCCCCCCTTACATCAGAGTCCGCACAGAAGCCCCCCTTACATCAGAGTCTTCATGTCTGTGCAGAGAGAGAAGGGGATGTCAGTGCTGGTGTGCGCTGAGGCTGAGCTATGTGTGAGACGAGACATAGCTCAGCTCTGCAGCCATCTACCTTTGAGCTGACACAGGCACGGCTACACAGTGGGAGGTGAGCATCGGCCGTAATCTGTGTTAACAGAGCTCCAGCAGGCATATTCCTGCTCTGCAAAAACAGCATTTGGTAGTGGCGGCCGGTGGCTGTGCATAGTGTCACCAGCCCGGGGGGAGATTTCCACCCTGCCCCCCCTGCCAGCCCTCCCCTGCTGCCATCACACTTTTCCCGTTGGAAAATCCGATCGTGTGTACGAGGCTTCGATGCCTTGTACACACGACCGGTATTCACGACGAGGAATCTGACATTTTTTATATTGGTCGTGAAAACCGGTCGTGTGTATGCTCCCTTGCAGTTTTCTCGACGAAAAAACTGCCCTGTCGTGTTTCCCGTCAGTCTTTTTCACGTCGCGAACAACGGTTGTGTGTAAAAATGCGCATGCTCATAATCAAGTATGCAGCCCAAAAACAGCCCATAGGGTGGCGCCATTTGTATGTCACGCGCTTTGGGCGGAAGTTTTTTTGCATGAACGTGTGTATGCAAGTCAGGCTGGAGAGGAATCACGTCGGGAAAAACTTCTTTTTTTTTCCTGCCAAGAAAAATGGTTGTGTGTACGGCCTCGTACACACGACAGAGTTTCTCGGCAGAATTCGGCGAGAAACTCGGTCAGAGCCGGATTCTGCCGAGAAACTCTGTCGTCTGTACACTTTCGGCCCGTTGGAGCCGCCGAGGAACTCGTCGAGAAAATAGAGAACATGTTCTCTATTTTCTCGTTGTTCTATGGGAGCTCCTCGGCGGCTTCAGGGCTGAACTCGACGAGGAACTCGACGTGTTTGGCACGTCGAGTTCCTCGGCCGTGTGTACGAGGCCTACTAGTCTAATGCCGCGTACACACGACCATTTTTAATGGTCTAGAAAAAACAACGTTTTTTTCAACCCGATCATTAAAACGGCCTTGCCTACACACGATCGTGAAAAAAAAAATGCTCTAGCAAAGCGCGGTGACGTACAACACGTACGACGGCACTATAAAGGGTAAGTTCTATGCGGATGGCGCCACCCTTTGGGCTGCTTTAGCCGATTTTGTGTTAGTAAAAGACGATTTGCGCTTTTCAGTCTGTTACAGCGTGATGAATGTGCTATCTCCATTACGAACGGTAGTTTTACCAGAACGAGCGATCCCGTCTCATAACATGCTTCTGAGCATGAGCGTTTTTTTCACATCATTAAAGCCCACACACGACCATTTTAAAAACGACAACGTTAAAAACAACGTGAAAATTTAGAGCATGTTCGAAATTTTTAATGCGCATTTTTTTCGGTCGTAAAAATGCTCTGGGGCCCACACACGATTGTTTTTAATTAAATTTAAAAAAAAACGTAATTTTTTACATCCCGAAAAACGGTCGTGTGTACGCGGCATAACATGTTTTCGTCATTGGGAGCTGGAGGGTTTAGTAGACAAAAACTCGCACAAGCTCTACCGCATGATTGTAGAGCAATGAGCTGAATAATGGTGCTCAGGCCTGTTGTGTCCCATAATCATCAAAATAGCAAGAAATGTCGGCAACTCGATTGTTTCTTCTTAAATCCTTATTGAGCGCTAACAGCAGTGCGACATCTAAAGTGCTAACATGTTTCGGCTGAAGCCTTCCCCATTGCCGGTGCATTGCCACGAAATGAGATTTGCCATGGAATGAGATGGTCCGCCTCCATCACATCCTATTGGCTCACTCCTGTCACGTGACATATTTAAACGTCAAGTATCGACGCAACATCGGTCTCAGCTAGGCTATCATAGGGAGAGGATCTCCTCTCCCTGTGATAGCTGAAGCTGCACGGAGCTGGTGCACGGAGCTCGCTGTCATGCTTCCCCGCGAGCGTGATAGATCCACAGCGATATCGGGATCCCAATGCCCGATAGCGCTGTCAGCGTGCCTCCCGCCAGCGCTAACTACACCCCGCGCCCGCAGCTCTACTCCCCGTCCCCCGTTAAGGCTCAGGGAACGGGGAACAGAAAGTACAGCATCGGGTGCAGGTAAAGTAGTAGTGCGCAGGCGCAGCACTACGCAAATAGCGTAGGGTGTTCTAAAGTATTTTCTAATCTGTGAAAAGTGCTATACGCATGCGCGAGTCTACGCTATTAGGTGCATTGGGATCCCGATAGCGCTGTGGATCTATCGCGCTCGCGGGGAGGCATGACAGCGAACTCCGTGCACCAGCTCCGTGCAGCTTCAGCTATCACAGGGATAGGAGATCCTCTCCCTATGATAGCCTAGCTGAGACTGATGTTTGCGTCGATACTTGACGTTTAAATATGTCACGTGACAGGAGTGAGCCAATAGGATGTGATGGAGGCGGACCATCTCATTCCATGGCAAATCTCATTTCGTGGCAATGCACCGGCATTTCTTGCTATTTTGATGTAGCTGGAGGGTTTAGGCAACTTTCCTATGAGGGAAACACAAACAGAGCCTCATCAGATTGGTGGTGTACTGGTGAAACTTTAGAGTAGTATTATTGAATAGTGGTGTCCCCATTTCTGGTTACATTAAATATCTAAAGTCTTATTTTGAGGAGGGGGAAAAATATGGGCCGTCTTCTCGCCCTTATAGCTAGGGAGCAGCGGGAATCATCTAATATCTCAGCAATAAAAGGCTAAAACGGGGGAGACGCATACTCTTGGGGCTGACATTTTAAAGGACTTTCAACAATTTTACAAGGACTTATACTCCTCTAAAGCCAGTTATAGTCCATCGCATATGGTTTTGTTTTTACAAACCTGCCAGTTCCCACAGCTATCGGAGGTAGATAGGGAAATGCTGAATTCACCCATAACCCTGACTGAGTTGAAGGAAGCCCTGGACCTGGACCTCTCAGGCAGAGGAGGGGGGTCTGAGAGGCAGAGGAGGGGGATCTGAGAGGCAGAGGAGAGGGATCTGAGAGGCAGAGGAGAGGGGTCTGAGAGGCAGAGGAGGGGGGGTCTGAGAGGCAGAGAAGAGGGATCTGAGAGGCAGAGGAGAGGGATCTGAGAGGCATAGGAGAGGGGTCTGAGAGGAAGAGGAGGTGGGTCTGAGAGGCAGGGGAGAGGGGTCTGAGAGCCAGAGGAGAGGGATCTGAGAGGCAGAGGAGAGGGGTCTGAGAGGAAGAGGAGGTGGGTCTGAGAGGCAGGGGAGAGGGGTCTGAGAGGCAGAGGAGGTGGGTCTGAGAGGCAGAGGAGGGGGGTCTGAGAGGCAGAGGAGAGGGGTCTGAGAGGCAGAGGAGAGGGGTCTGAGAGGCAGGATTGGCAGCGCCGAGTCCCCCTCTAGATCCGGGCGGTGTGCTCGCTGCTCTGCTCCTTCCAGTGGCTCCTTGGCAGCCTCCGCCTCCCGCATGTTCCTTTCTTTCGGGCTCCCAGCCAACCTGTCCTCCGGCCTGGGCCGCATGGCGCACAGTTCCTGGAGCAGAGAGGAGGTGCGGGGGGGGGGGGGGGGGTTGGTAGCCAGCCCTCCTATTCATCTCTTCAGTGGTCAGGGAGGGGGTGGACCTGTCCTCCATCCTCGGCTTTTACGTCCAACTCCCCTATTCGCTGGCCACCTTCCCCGAGTCCAGATGTCTGCATCATATCAGAGCTGAGAGAAGCCGCGTGGGAGGGAGGGAGTCAGGCGCTGAGAACACTACTGTGAAGTATGGGGTGGGGGTTGATGTGAAGGGGGCTGAGGACACTACTGTGAAGCATAGGGGGGTGATGTAAAGGGGTGCTGAGGACACTACTGTGAAGGAATGGGGGTGTGAGGTGAAGGGGGGGGGGGGGCACAATGAGAACACTACTGTGAAGGAAGGGGCTGAGGACACTTTAGTGAAGGGGGTGTGTTGTAAAGGGGGGTCTGAGGACACGTCTGTGAAGGGGGGACGGTGATGTGCAGAGGAACTAAGCACACTAAAGAACAGTATTGTAATATAAGAGGTGATGGGGAGGCGTGTAATATAAGAGGTGATGGGGAGGCGGTAAAGGATCTGAGTAATCGCACAAACCTGTACGTTTTTCCATCTGATGCCATCCAATCGGTTCCACCAGATGGATGGGGGAATAGGAACACCATCCATCTGTTTTTGGCGGACAGGATAGAATCGGATCACCGCTGACATCCATTGCTCCATAGAAGAGGCTGAAGGGTCCGATCAGGTCCACCTGATCGGATAGTTTGTGTGAAAGGGGCCTAATGCCGCGTACACACGATCATTTTTCGGGTTGTAAAAAAATAAGTTTTTAAGGGTCTAGAAAAAAACAGCGTTTTTTTCAACCCGATCATTAAAACGGCCTTGCCTACACACGATCGTGAAAAATAAATGCTCTAGCAAAGCGCGGTGACGTACAACACGTACGATGGCACTATAAAGGGGAAGTTCTATTCGGATGGCGCCACCCTTTGGTCTGTTTTAGCTGATTTTGTGTTAGTAAAAGACGATTTGCGCTTTTCAGTCTGTTACAGCGTGATGAATGTGCTTACTCCATTACGAACGGTAGTTTTACCAGAACGAGCGCTCCCGTCTCATAACCTGCTTCTGAGCATGCGCGGATTTTTCACGTCGTTAAAGCCCACATACAACAATTTTTTACAACCCGAAAAACAACAACGTTAAAAACAGCGCGAAAAAATACAGCATGTTCGATTTTTTTTGGGACGTTTTTCAGAACCCGAAAAATGCTCTAAAGCTCACACACCATCGTTTTTAATGACATTAAAAAAAAACTTCATTTTTTACAACCCGAAAAATGATCGTGTGTACGCGGTATAAGGATGTCAGGAAGTAGGCTGATTAACGCTGGGCATCATTCAACATGGAAGAGAAGCACCATCTAGTGGTGACAAAGACTTTCTGTGGGGGACAGTGCCAATGTGAAGGTGAGTATTGCAGCATTTAAAAAAAACACAGGGCTAGATTCGGGTAGGGGCACGTAAGTTTGTGCGGGCGTAGCGTATGTTATTTATGCTACGTCGCCGCAATTTGCAGAGGCAAGTTCAGTATTCACAAAGCACTTGCTCCGTAAGTTGCGGCGGCGTAGCGTAAATCTGCCGGCGTAAGCGCGCCAAATTCAAATTGTCAAGAGGCGGGTGTGTTTTATGTAAATAAAACATGACCCCACGTAAATGACGTTTCTCACGAACGGCGCATGCGCCGGCCGTGAACGTATCCCAGTGCGCATTCTCCTAATCACGTCGCAAATAGTTAATGCTTTCGACGTGAATGTAATTTACGCAAAGCCCTATTCGCGAACGACTTACGCAAACGACGTCAAATTTTCAAAAATCGATGCGGGAACGACGTCCATACTTAACATTGGCTATGCCTCATATAGCAGGAGCAACGTTACGCCGGAAAAAGCCTTACGCAAACGACGTAAAAAAATCCACCGGGCGCATGTACGTTTCTGAATCGGCGTATCCAGCTCATTTGCATATTCTACGCTGAAAACGACAGAAGCGCCACCTAGCGGCCAGCGTAAATATGCAACTAAGATACGACGGCGTAAGAGACTTACGCCAGTCGGAACTTAGCCTAATTTCGGCGTATCTTGCTTTCTGAATACGCAGCTTTGAATTTACGCGGCGTATCAATTGATACGCCGGCGTAAATTCTTTCTGAATCTAGCCCAGTGTATCCCCACTAATTCCTAAAGCATTTTATCTTCGATTTGTCTTCTTGGCACTCTGATGGCAGTGCCAGAGGTCCTGGGGCTCACCATCTTCCCTAAGTCTGAGATGCCCATAGCAGGGGTGGTGCTCAGAGAAGGACGCTAAACTATTGTTTTCCGGTCCCTTCTTTCTCTTCATCGTGAAAGTAGCAGCTCAGGCCCTGGGCTCACAAGAAAACACAGAAAGAGCCCTGAACCTTTTTTATATATAGGATGTAGGTATCATACCGTATCAGTGTTGTGTTTACAGCAGTTGCAAAA